>NW_020940360.1:5912041-6138237 GCF_900497805.2 Vombatus ursinus
CAGTCACCCAATCTATATTAAGTCTCACATGTCCTAAAAGGAAAACTGACAATTTGATCCATCTAGTTACTATCTTATCTTTCTTTTTTTCATTACTAAATGTTAGAAATAAATGTTTAGTTCATAAGGGGAGACTCTACTTTTTTTAAAATTTTATTTCTTCTATTCTGAAATTAAGAAATAAAACAAGAATTTCCATTACAAAGTAGAATGGAAAAAAAGATGATTGTACATGAAACTGCAGATCTATTATACACAACTTGTTATTCCTTTTAAATATATGTGATTGTGTAACTCCCCCACCTGCTTTTTTTCCTTCCCTTCCCTCACCGTCCTAGAGATGGTGATCATTGGATACGTGTGTGTGAATGTGTACACACACACACTATTCTATACATACTTAGATAGACACTACACACCCACACACCCACCCACCCACCATTCAATACATACTCCTATTTATCAGTTCTTTCTCTAGATGTAGATAGCATCTTCCTTCATATGTCCTTTGTAGTTTATCTGGGTATTTATAATAGTCAAAGTAACTTAGTCACTCAAAGGAGTTCTTAAAATGCTATTACTATACACAAAATTCTCCTGGTTTAGCTCATTTTACTCTCCATTATTTCATGCAAATCTATCAAAACAACTCTGAGGTACCACATCATACCTCTCAGACTGGCTAAAATGACAAAACAGGAAAATGATAAATGTTGGAGAAGATGTGGGAAAATTGGAACACTAATGCATTGTTGGTGAAGTTGTGAAATGATCCAACCATTTTGGAGAGCAATTTGGAACTACGCCCAAAGAGCTATAAAAATGTGCATACCCTTTCACCCAGCAATAGCACTTCTAGGGCTATATCCCAGAGAGATCATACAAATGGGAAAAGGACCCACATGTACAAAAATATTTATAGCAGCTCTTTTTGTGGTGGTAAAGAATTGGAAATTGAGAGGACACCCACCAAATGGGGAATGGCTGAACAAGTTGTGGTATATGAACGTAATAGAATACTACTGTTCCATAAAAAATGATGAGCAGGCAGACTTCAGAAAAACCTGGAAAGACTTACATGAATTTATACTGAATGAAGTGAGCAGAACCAGGAGAACACTGTACATAGTAACAGCCACATTCTATGATGACTAAATTTGATAAGAATCACCTCTTCTCAGCAATACAACGATCTAAGACGACTCCAAAAGGCTCATGATGGAAAATGCTATCCACATCCAGAAAAAGAAATATGGAGTCTCAATGCAGATAGAAGTATACTATTTGCTCTTTTTTGTTTGTTTCTTCTTTCTTGTGGTTCCTCCCATTGACCCTATTCTTCTTTACAACATGATAACGTGAAAATGTTTAATATGAATGTATATGTAGAGCCTATATCAGATTTCATGCCACCTTGGGGAGGAGGGAACAGAAGAGGGAGAAAATTTAGAACTCAAAATCCTATCGAAATGAATTCCGAAAACTAAAAAGAAATTAAATAATTATTTTTAGAAAAGAAAAAAAGAAATTATAGCTAGAGGGATGAGCAAAAAAAGAAGACATTGGCCAATATCAAAAATTATTGCAAATCTAGAAACCTTTAAAAAGAGAATAATTCTGCAACAACTATAAGCAGAGACTCAAAGAAAAAATGGATTTTCCACAAGGACATGAATGTCTAGAACAAATAGAGCAAGAGATAAAAAAGGAAATAACTGTTTTGGAGGAAAAAACTGGAAGGAGGAAAAATAACTTAGAAGAGAATGGTAATAAGAAATGGAATTCCTGAAAACTAGAATAGACCAAACAGAAATTAATGATTCCATCAGACAGCAAGAAATATTAGGTCAAAATAAAGATTTGAAAAATAGAGGAAAACTTAAGATATCTGATACAAAAAACAGTAGACCTGGAAAGCAGGTCAAGGAGAGATAATTTAGGAATCATAGTACTTCCCAAAAACCATGATTAAAAAAACAAAGCCAAAAACTTCTCAGATCTATTAGAACGAGAGGTTAAAGTTAGAAAGGATCACTGATTGCTTTTTGAAAGGAATCTTCAAAAGAAAAATACCCAGGAGTGTCACAGGCAAAATCCAGAGCTCCACATCAAAGAAAAATACTTTAAGCATCCAGAAAGAAGCAGTTCAAGTACCAAAGAGTCACAGTAAGGATCACACAAGACCTGTCAGTTTCAAGGGAGACCTAGGAATACTAATACTGTTTTCCAGAAGGCAAAAGGTGTAGTTTTAGTTTTTAGTTTGTTGTTGTTGTTTTTTTTTTTGGCTAACCAAGCAAGTCACACAGTTAGTAAGTGTTATGTGTCTGAGGCCTGACTTGAACTCAGGACCTCCTAAATCCAGGGCTGGTGCTCTAACCACTGAGCAACCTAGCTGCCCCTAAGAGGGGTAGCTTTAAAACCAAGAATAACTGACCCCGAAAAGGTGAGTATAAATGTACAGGGAAGTGGAACTTTAATAGAAAACTGAAAAACATTTCTGATAAAAAGACCAAAGCTAAGTAGGAACTCTGAAATGGAAACACAAGAGTAAAGAAAAGTTTTGTTTTTCAGTTGAAGACATATCGGGGTGAGGAAAAGAGAATTAACAGATATTTCTCACTCAATAAGATATTCCTTCTTCAATTCTCTGGTTTTAATTCTTCCCCCATGACACCTCTCACATTCTCCCAAAAACTGCCTCACTCCTATCAAGAGGTTATAGAAATCATAATCTCACAATTCCTCCAAGGACTTGGCTGGGGTACATCATTCGTTCCCCTCTGACCTCCACCTTCCTCTTCTGATTTATTAAACTTTTTCTACTCTAACTTCTTTGCCTGGCATTCAAGACCCTCAAGAAGCTAGTGTTGCCCTATATTTCCAGTCTTATTTAAGATTATTCTCTTCTACAATCCTATAATTCAGTGAAAATGAATAATGAACTGCCTCAGAATCCCACTCTTCTACCTTCTTGCTTTTAATTTCATGTTCATCCCGATACAGGAAATGGTCTTCTGACGCTTCTTCATCTTGTGAATTTTCACTCACTCTTCAAAGTTCAATGTGAATGCCAGTTCTTCCAAAATTCTTTTTATGATCACTCAACCACCTGCCTCTCCCCATCTTCCGCATCACTTAATGACACGGCAGCCATCTCTCCTAGCCCCCAACAAAAACAACAACTAATGTTGCATTAAGAGAGGCACTGCATTTTTAATGGGGAATGTTAATAGTTCTCTTCTATTTTGTCATTGTCAGAGGCTCTCTGAAGCACTGTAGTCAGTTCTTGGCATTACAGTCAGGAGAGTGTCATTAGCTGAAGGAACAGGGAATATTTATCTTGAAGAAAAAAACTTAGAAAATGATAGTTGTCTTTAAGCTTTTGAAGAGCTTAAAATATTTAAAGTATTTGTAGAAGAGATAATGGAATAGTTTTGTTTGACGCCAGAGGACAGAAATAGAAGCAATGTATAGTATAGAAGCTGCAGCTAGGTGGCGCAGTAGATAGAGCACTGGCTCTGGAGACAGGAGGACCTGAGTTCAAATCCGACCTCAGACACATAACACTCACTAGCTGTGTGACTGTGGGCAAGTTACTTAACCCCAACTGCCTCAACAAAAGAAAAAAAAAAGGAAAAGAAAAGAAGAATGGCAGATTTTTATCCAGGTATGGGTTAAACTAGATGGACTATGATGTCCTTTACAACTTTGAAACTCTGATCCCATGACATTTCCCCTTGAACCATATATACAACATTTGGTTTTGCAAATGTCCAAAGGACTTAATATGTAATATTAAGTATTACAGATATCTGTATTTGTGGTCTTATCTCTCTACTAAACTGTAAGGTCTATGATGGCAAAGATTAGGTGTACTTGAACTCTGTAACTGCTTCCAACATCCAGCAGAGTAGAATGGTAAGCACTTAATAGTTGTTGTATGAAAGACTGTATTAATTAATTGATGAAACCAATATATAACCAAATTACTTCCACCCTCTAGTGAAAGCTTTTACGTTGATGTCAATTGAGCCTGTCAATGTTATTTCATGAAAATTAGGCAAAATGATTGCATGACAAATTAAAAAGGGATTTGAAATCAGAAGGTTTAAGATTCAATTCTGGCATATCTATGTCCTTCTCTGATGCTGTTTCCTTATTAAAAAAAATAGGAATAAAGAGTATCTGCACTAATAGCTTCACAAGATAATTATATATATTGACTTATACTTGTCAAGACTGTCCTCTATTAAAGAAAACGATTACTTATTTACCATTTCATGTTTTCTTTTTTAGCCACTCACCATAAAAGAATGGAATTATTTTCAAGTAACATATGTGATCTCTAGTTGCTCAAAAAGAGAAAAAAAAAAGGGGTGGCGGCCTCCAAAACTGTTTTGAAATAAAATTTATTTTGAAAAGAGGTCTAATTATTACACACACACACATACACACACACACAGAACCAAAGTCTGCAGAATATGCGGCAGCTAACTCTTTAATTCATTCAAAAATGGCTCAATTGAAATCTGTGTAGCTTCAAATCCCAGCTGTTCTCTCATCCATAGAAAACTTTAAATAATATCTTGGCAGCTTCTGAGCCGCTGGTGCTGAAGTGCCAATGTGCTAATAATGGCTGCCAGCACTAAAATTCTTCTATTTCTTCATGGATAGTGCATGTATATTTAGATTTTCTAAAAATGAATTAGGAAGGAAATAATTGGAAAAAGATGTCAACATTTGTTTTGTTTTCTACATTCTTTCACATTCTCTATTCTGATATAAAATATCAGCCATAGAGAAGTATGACTAGAATTATGTAATTAATTCCTTTGAATACTTATGCACAGCAAAGCAGAATTTACCAGGTGATGAAAGTTATGAAATTCATCTGACAATAACAGTATTTAAGATGTTGTTATGTGAATTTAGAAAGTAAGACAATTATGATCTTTTCGACATTATACTTGAGAATTGATCCTAGGATGAAAAAGTAACTTGATAAGATTAATTTTTAAAAGTCCATTTTGATAGTGCTTTTGTTGTGGTCAAGAAGTATTCGGAAAAAAACAGATATTGCACATTTTTTATCAAGTACTCATAATATACTAGTAGAGGGAGAAATAACCCTTTTTAGCTTTGGGTGCTGAGAGTGGCATTGTTTATGTGTGCAATTACCTTAGGCATGGGAGAAAGAAGAAAAAAGGTATCATAACATAAGGGGAAAGATAAGAGAGGGAAGAGAGAAAAGGAGAGAAAGCTAGATTAAAAAAAAAAGAATTTAGAGCAGAACTGCCTGTCAACAATGCATTTCTTATATTTCTCCATGGCTGGGGTATATTTGGATTTTTCTAAAATAAATTAATGGAAGGGGAGGAAGGCATGTGGAATACTACCAGTTTTTATGAGTAAATTCACAAATTCACTATTAGGACTGTATTGGGTATACACAAGACAGGGATGGAGTGCATCTAACAGGTGTTAGTAAGAATATATTTATACATATTAGTGCAAAGAGTTTGTAAAGAGAGGAAAAGAGAAAAAACTTGCCTATGTAGACCCATCTAGATAATACACAAAGTAGCTACAACGTAGAAGAATGGCAGAAAAGACGCTGAGAAACTCGTAGAGACAAAATTCAAGGAAGGAGCTAGCAACAAAAGACATGACCTTAGCTATCTATACTAAAACGCACAAAGTACAGGTAGCAAGCAAGGTGAGCTAGAAATTCCATTACATTGCTAAGTGTTTATTAAGAAAAGCAGGAACAGGTAGGTGGTGCAATGGATAGAGCTCCAGCCTTGCAAGTCACTTAACACCAACTGCCTCATCAAAAAAAACCCTCCCCCCCCCAAAACAAACAAACAAACAAAAAACACTCAGCAAAGGTAACACAGGTCAGAGTCTTAATATAAAAATAACATATGGCCTTTTCTTTATTTGGAATCAATTTCAGCAATAAGGAAATAGGGATCATTTATTCTAGAATACATAATTAGAGCTCCTTTTGTACTCTTAAGAGAAAAACATATAATATTGTCTTATTTTCCCTAAATTTTCTCAAGTGGATCCATTATTTCCCTCCCACTTCCAATGCCCATCATACCCATCTTTCAGAGAAAGATCTGTAATTAGCAGAAAGCTTTACCACATTACAACTTCCAGATCCAATTTAATATATACATATTTAAACCCTTGAAAATTTTAAAACAAATTTAAATTTGGCCACATGGCCCACATATGAGGCTAACCCTTTGATTCCACAACACCACCAAGTGTTAGGGAAAGAAGTGATGCTGTCACTCCATTAGTTCAAGTTCAATGTTGAAATGAAGCAAAGCACTTCCAGTCATTGAGCAGCTAGCAAAAAGTTTACTCTGCTTAAACACAGCAAGGACAATGAATGAGGATATAATGGCAACTGGCTTTTATAGAACTGGCCCTTGCCTCTATAAGGAAACGTGTGTTGAGCAGGGGACGGTGTGGTCACTCAAGTGATCTTTAGACATCCACCAAGTCAGAGGCCCAAAGGTGAGGCTTTTTATTCCCTTAGTTATGACAATTAGGGAAAACAAAGTCATGACAGATGGGTGGGGGAGAGGTAGGAGAAACCCTGGTAGATTATGCTACAGTAAAATAAGCTAACCATTCACAAAAGGATTCTTGGTAAATTGATATAACATAAAGAAGAGGTCAGAAACATTTTTAAAGTGAGGTTCCAAACTGGAACCCCACTATTCTCTGGTTTTCTTCTGAGTGTGTGGTAACCATGCATGGATTATTGCAAGAATGGGTAAAGTGAAGATAGGATGGAGCTGATTCTTGCCAGCAGCAGGAAGATAACAGGTAGTAATTCCCACAACAGAAAAAGACATGGCAGCATATATGCTGCCACAACACCAGGCCCCAGTGAAATCTTTGGCATATATGCTAAAGGATGCTGACTCTGACATAGAGTATTCTTCTGTTAATGTTCAATAATCTCTGAAAGACAGGGTTCCCATAACATTTGGCACTACTATGTTAAAGAGAAAAGGGAAGGGCTTGGTAGGTGTTGTTAAAGACATGGCTGTAAAGACCTTGGACAGAGTCACTGCTCAAACTTCTCGGCATTCTTTGTGTCTAAGATCTCTGAAAATTTCTAACATGGCTTACGCATAATTCTCCAGAAACATACTCAACATAGGGGTACAAAAAGACCTACAGATCTGTGCATGAACACCAGACCCCTGTAGCCCTGATGGGGTTGGAATCTGGGCCCCAGAAAAGAAAAACCCTGGACTTTCCCACATGGCCAAATCTCTGGCATTCCCCTGAGGCTATGTTCCCATCAACTGGCCTTTCATTGTGCCTACACCCAATCCCCCCTCCATTGTTTTACCTCCCTATGACCCCTGGCCATTTCCCAAACTTAATCTTAGCTAGGCTCCATTGTCCAGGTCCCAGGAGTTCTGTTCACCCCAGCTTACTGGCCACTCCCATCCAGATCTCCTTAGACCCCTCCTCCTCCAGTCACTCCAAACTACTTGGCCACTCCTAGACCCCTCCCACAGTCTTTCTGTACATAAGGTCCATCTTGTCTCCATTAAGATGCTGAGAGTCTTAAAATCTAGCCAAGGCTTAGCTTTTTATAATCTAGCCACTGCTCAGATTCTTAAAATCTAGCCACTGGTTAGCTTCTTATAATCTAGCCACTGCTTACCCATGTTCAGACTCCTTAAGAGTCTGCCCAATATGATGGATGTTCTAATAAACCTTGTCTTTGGTTGAAAGAAGGCTTGGGTCAAATTCTTTTGGGCAGGACCCACTTATTGTGATTTTGGGGTCCCAGCACCCCTGAACCCCTAAACTGCATCAGCCCTATTCTTCTACCATGAAGAATTCTCTCCTAATTCTTTCATTCTCCTCATTCCAAGACAAACAGTTCTATAACAAATAATGGGTTAGGCTATAAAGACAACAGTCCAGAGGTTCTGGCCCTCCCTGTTTTTATCTGTTGCTTCCAAGTTCAAGAGTGGTTCAAGAGTAGGGGGCAGGCTGGTGTTCTTATTAGGCCTATTGACACTATCAGCTGTCTTCTTGCCCGAAGACTCAACTATCCTTGCCTCCTTGATTATATTAATGCACGTCAGTGGCATACTAACAACACTAGATTTTTTCCAGTGTCCTATTTCTTTGGTTTTCACTCTTTTGGGGTAATGTATCTCCCATACATGTGATCACAGCAGCATGGATATTAATCAAAAGGGGTTGACTCATTTTTAAATATAAATTTATTAAGTACCTTCTCAGGCTTTGACTCCAAAATAATCCATTATATATGTATGATTTCTCTTCTAAGGAAAAAGCAATAACCAAAGCAAAAAGCAAATAACCTCTAAGAAACAATCAATTATTAAAATTAAAAAAAAATTAGACCTGTCATTTCCATCTGAGTAGAGATTACTAGGTTAAGATGATCCACTTAATGACCCTTGAAGGAATATGATCACACCACACTCTAGTTGTAATTGCTGCCAATTGAATATCGAACTTATGCTATCTGCTACAGGGAATGATTAATCTACCCTCTTGCTTAAAAAGTCCCTATGAGTAGACATTTACTAACATAATATTCTTTCTTTTAAATGTTTAAATTGTAACTTTAGCAAAAGCGAAGTTAAAAGGTACATAGCATTAAATAATCATTCTAGTGATGGGAGAAAAAAAATGGATCTTCAAAAGAACATCTATCCACCAAACAGTCAATGGATCAATATTTCATGTTCTTCAACTGGTGTAACTTGGATTACAGTCAAGATTTAGGTAACTTATTTCAGGATTTGTCAGGGAGCCTGTTCACAATCCAAAGAGATATTAATAATGCTAAGAACTCTCAAACTGAAAATGGACATGTAACAACACACGTTCAAAAGCGTCAAATTCATATAACAAAAGCTGACATCAACTAAGCCATATTTAGATATAAATTTTCTTTTAAATAGATGATTCTTAGGTTTCAAAAGTTCAAGAAGTTTCAGGGTTCATCCCAAATAAAAATCTCAACGGCACTTTCACTTTCAATTTTCTCACCTGGAGTGAAAAAGAACACATATCTAAAATGAAGGAGTTGGACTGGCACTTTTCACCACAGCTCTTTCTGCCTTACTGATAAAAATCAGATAATTTTGGAACTATTATGGAAGGAGAGAGGGTAGGCATTGAATATGGAAAGAAAAAGGAAAACAAGAGAGAAGAAGAAATAATGCAGGGTGTCTAATGCCTTTACAAGAAGTTGACATGACAGTTAATGATTACAAAGCCCCCCCCCCCAATGTCTCTGAAATTCTGTGGTCTCTAGGAATTTCTGTTTAGCCTAATAATGGATAGATATTTCCAGATCAGACTGATCTCTAGAAGTACTATTCACGCTTTAGGATATCAGATTTAGAGCTAGAAGGGATCTTACTGGTCACCTGGTTCAAAACTCTAACAGAGGAGGAAACTGAATACCAAAAGGTCGTGTTTCACCAAGGACACACAGAGAGTAAGAATTGGTATTTTTGACCCCTGGTCCTCAGATTCGCTTTGTTTGATTTAATTATTTAGATTTCTTTCTAAATGTGGCCCTAAGGGAACAAAAAGGGAGAGGGGGAGGAAAGGGATAAAGCCCAAGAATGTGTAACTGTTGTTGTTGTTGAGTTGTTTTTCAGTCATGTCTGATTCTTCATGACCCCTTTTGGGCTTTTCTTGGCAAGGACAATAGAGTGGTTTGCCATTTTCTTCTCTAGTTCATTTTACAGATGAGGAAACTGAGGCAAACAGAGTTAAATGACTTGTCCAGCATCATGCAACTAGTATGTGTCAGAGGCTGGATTTGAATTAAGGTCTTCCTGACTCCAGGCCCAGCATTCTCTGCACTGAGCCACTTACCTGCCCCCAACTGTGGAACTATTAGGGAGGTCAAAATGGAAAATGGACCTCTGGGTATTCAAGTAGCATAAAGGGACTGAAGAAATTCCAGCAGAAGAGACATAAAAGGAAGCTGGAAGGGTAGGTGGGAGGACACAGAGGAGAAACTGTCAACTTCACAATATTGCCTAGGAAGACCCCTGATGATTACCCCAAGAATTGGCTGATTCTATCAAAAATATCAGAAAGACTAATATTTTTAACTCTTATTTGGTAACCATATGCTTATAACTTTTTCTCTTGATCAAAGACATAATTTTCAAATAGATTCCTTCGGTTTTGGCGTAGTAACTTCCTCTCATCATTAGTCAGTCGGTCAGTCAAAAAGCATTTATTAAACAGCTTACGATGTGTCAGTCACTGTACTAAGTGCTAAGGATACAAAGAAAGGCAAATATATGGTCCCTACCTTCAAAGAGCTTACATTTTAATGGAAGAAGTCAATATGAAAATAACCGTACATAGGAGATTTAGACAGAGCAAATGGAAGGTAAGCTCAGACCGAAGGACCTAGCAACAATAGGAAGAAGGGGTTGGGCTGAGGGGTGGAGGGGGATGAGGGCGCCCTCAGGCAGAGAGTAAGGGAGGATTGGACAAGGAAAGGCCTCTTAAAGAAGATGGGATCTGAGACGAACCTTAAAGGAAGCCAGGAGTCTTCTACTTGGGGGGTAGGAGTGGGGAGAGGAGGGGGAGATAGCCAGTGAACTATCACCTCTCATAAATAATATTTTAAGATGCCACATAGATTTCTTGATTTCTGAGCATTACTTGTTTTTAACGTATTTTCTTATTGACGTAGAACATTTTAAACTAAGCAGAAATCACAACAATGGCGATAACATTTTCAGTGATTTCAAAAATTTCTGAAAACATTTAGGATAAGCATTGAAAGATTATAGTACAGCGGGAAGGGAACTACATTTGGAGTATGGAGGACCTGAGTTTGAATCTTGGCTCTGTAAATTACTATCTGTGTGACCTTGGACAAATCAACTAACTTCTCTGAATAAGTTTCCTCATGAGTAAGATGAGGGTGTTGAGCTAGATGAGCTCTAAAGTCCCTTTCGATTTAAAATATATTATTTATTTCTATTTAAAATCTCATGATGCGGCAAATATTTCCATTTTAAAGAAAATTTTCTTTCAGAGACCTTGTTAGAAGAACTTTTTACGATATTCTCACCTGATAGATGGGTTCAATTTGGGTTTACAAAAACTGAATATGTCTGTAAGGTAATAAGAATTCATGCTAGTATGAAAAGCTAGATTTTATATGATCTAGATAACAGGTAACAGATTCCAATTTCAGGTGTTTAAGAATCAAACCTGATTAAAAATGCATAAAAAGGACAAAGAAAAACAATGTATTAATATAAGCAAAAGGTTAATTTTTTAATGGTTTCATAATTTAATGATGCTAAGATGATAACTATAAAGACTAAACCATCTCAACTTGAGGGGTAAGACTTTATGTGATGACTACTTATGTTGGATTTAGCTTTCAATTATAAAACAAGTGTCTGAGGATCTTCCTCCTATTTGACTATTATTTCTCATATCCATCGTGGAGATTTTTCCCTTTAATTTTAGTTCTATGTTGCTATTCATCACCTAGCTACCAGCTGGGAAAAAGAGTGAGTGGCAAGGTAGATAATCTGCTTTTTCACTCAAAGATCCTAAAACTGATGTAGGAGCACAAAATGTCACACTCAAAGTCTTTAGAAAAATGTGTTAGTGCCAGAACAATTCATATTGGGCAAAACCCTTAACAGTATCATAGCTATAGGGACGATCCATATATTTGCAGAAAGAATATTTCTAATTAATGTATGCGGTGATAGAGCAACATCTACTTATTAAGAGAGAGGGTACAAAGCATTTATGAGAAGGCGAGTGAAATACTAAGTAAGTATGGAAAAGGTTAACCCTTGAGGACAGAGGTTAGAAGAAGAAAAAAGAAAAAACAAAATAAATTCCAGGTACAGGGAGAAGAATGAAAATAAGAATCAGTCTAATTGTTTAAATGTACTGGGCCATAAGAAATCATTTACCTCATTCTCAGTTCCCACATCGAGGGTGACAGGCAGACACTCTTGAGGATTCACCCCTCCACAGGCAGTATATAATGCCAGTTTGCCAACAGGAATGCCCATTCCATTGCAGCCAAGATCACCCAAGCCAAGGATCCGTTCTCCATCAGTCACCACAACAGCCTAGAGAGAAAAAGAAATCTACTGCTATAAATAACTATTTGGAAAGCCTAATACATATTATAGTTTCTGAACGCACATTTAGGACATACCTGGTGACTAAGAAGACCTTTAAAAAATAATCCTGATTATGATAATTAAAAAAGAATAGAGAATATGTATGAAGAACTCTAAGAATGATGGATCAACTTCTAAGAGATGGAAATAGAGAAGGGAAAATAGAAAGAGGAAGGATGAGTAGGGAACAATAGTGAAAAAGTAGGAAACTCAACTTAGGAACTAAAATTAAAACTTAAGACTTTCTTTTAAGATGATATGATTTCAGGGGTAGCAAGAAGACATCTGCAGTTCTTCAAAGACTTCCCAAAATGCTGGTACTCAAGTTATCTAAGGTTTACCTTATCTTGTCAATTGATTAACTTTTCTATTCTGTAACCATTACCAAATAGTTTTGGCAACTGCTGCTTTTTAACATAGTTTGAAATCTAATATAAGTTGGTCTCCTTTACTCCTGCTTCTTTTTTTCCCATTATTTGCCTTGAGATTCTCAACTCTTTGTTTCTACAGACAAAGTCTATTATTATTTTTATCTACATCTGTACAATAACCCCAGGGTAGTTTGATTGGTATGGTACTAAAAAACACATCTGTAAGATAATCTATACAATATCATCACTTTTATCATACTGGCATGGTCCAACCATAAACAATGAACACATCTTCAATTAGTTAAGTTTTTGTTCATTCTTATAAAATTATTTTGGTTATGTTAATTCCTGAGTATGTCTGGTAAATGAACTCAATAATTTACAGCTATTTAAATTTTTTAAAAAATATGTTCCTGTTATGTTTTCTTAGTAATACACAAAAAAACCTGATGATTTTATGGACTTATTTTATATATCTTAGTATCTTACCAAAGTTATCATTATTTCAATTAATTATGCAGTTGAATCTCTAGAGTTCTCTAAATACATAATTATATCACCTGCAAGTAACAATAATTTGGTTTTCTCTTAGAATCATAGTATAAAATGAGTGTTCTGGCTCTCTCTCAGAATCAAGTCTGATATATTTTAGGGTTTCAGGGCACTATGAGGAGTTTATTGCCATTGGATCAAGTTCATCCATCATTAACCATGGTGACATCTATTTTACTCATTTTAGCCAGATATATTCTTTTAAAACCAAAAAGCCCCACTATTTTTACTACTGCCTTGTCTGAAATCATGATTGCTCTCCTTAACCTACTTGTTCATATTAGCCTAAGGTATAATTGCTTTTACTAAGTACCTCATTTCACCCTGTGTCAATCTTTACATTTCAAAGTGTTTGTTTGTTTGCTGTAAACTACTGATAGGAAAGTTAATTTTATTGTTAAATCAAATATAATAATTTGTTCTTTGATTCACTTTTTAGGATTAAATTACTTCCAATTTTTAATCCTTGTTTCAACCCTTTATTGAATGTTACTTTTGTTGCATTATGGTCACTGAAAGATGCATTTAATATTTTTATTTATTATATAATTAATCACTATATATAATTATTATATTATATAAATACATAATTAATATAATATTTTTTCATCATTTGTTTGTGAGGTGCTTATACTTTAATAAATGGTGAATTTTTTGAAGGTGCCATACACACTTGAGAAATAGGTATATTCGTTTGTATTCCCATTCAATATTTTTCACAGGGCTATCATATCTAACTTTTCCAAAATTCTATTCAGGTCCTTCATTTCTTTTTTGTTGTTGGTACTTAGATTTATCTAGGTCTGAGGGGTAAATTCATGTGCACCATTAGTATGATTTTACTATCTATTTTTTTCCTATAACTCATTTAATATTTCCTTTAAGAATTTATATGCTATGTCATTTGGTGCATATATGTTTAATATTGATATTAATTTGATGTCTATGGAGCCTTTCTGACAAATGAAATTTCCCTGTTTATCTCTTTTAATTAGGTCTATTTTTGCTGTTACTTCACCTGAAACCATGATTGTTACACCTGCCTTTTGAACTTCTGCTTTAGCACAAGATATTCTACTCCAGCTCCTTATTTTAACTCTATGTATCTTTCTGTTTAAAGATCCATTATCCCTTGTAGGACTATCAGTTTTATTAAGTAAGTTATTCTTGGTTGTAAGCCTAGATAGGTTGCCTTCTGGAATATTATATTCCAAGCTCTACATCACTTTGCAGTGGCAACCGCCAAACCATCTATGATCCTGACTATGGCTCCTTAGTATTTTTATTCTTTCTAGCTGTTTGGAGGATTTTCCTTTGATCTGAGAGCTTTGGATTTTGACTACAATATTCCCTGGAGTTTTCACTTTAGGGTTTCTTTCCAAAGGTGAACACTAGATTCTTTCAATTTCTACTCTGCCCTCACAGACATCTGGGTAGTTTTCTTTCAAGATTTCTTTAATTATGATGTTTAGGTTTTTTGGTCCGTTATGGCTTTTAGGTACCACAATGATTATAAAATTATTTCTTGTTGAACTGTTTTCCAGGCCAGTTGTTTTTGTTAAGAGATGTATCATATTTTCTTCTATTTTTCAGGCTTTTAAATTTGCTTTAATATTTCTCAATATCTCATGGAACTTCTATTGGTCAATTTAATTCTAATACTCAGGAGTTATTTTCTTGGGCAAGGTTCTGTACCTCTTTTTCTAAGCTGCTAATTTTCTTTTCATATCATTGTTACACAGTTTTCATTTGGCTTTTGAAGTAGCTCTTTAAAAAAAAAAAAAAGAGCTGGCTTTAAGTCTTCTAGGAACTCTAGTTGCAATTATGTCCAAACTGCATTTTCTTTGAGACTTGCTTGTAGATATTTTCAAGTCATTCTCTTCTAGTTTGTGTCTTTATCTCCCCTATCACCATAATAGCTGTTCATAGTTGGATTATATTTTCATTGTTTGCGGATTCTTCCAGCCTACTTCTTGACTTCAGATTTTATTTTAGTGTTGGGCTCTTTACTTCTAGGGGGAATTTTTGACCTAAGTTTCTGTCCTCTTACATCCTTTTCCTCCTGTCACAGCTCAGGTGAGGGGGCCTACAAGCTTTCAGTGTTCTCAGAATGATGTGATTCTGGGAGGAGTATGCTCACTGCTATCTTGATCTGAACTCTACAAGTTACTGACCCAGGTTTGGGTCTGTCAGTTGGTTTTGAATTAGGAGTTTAGTAGGTTGCTGCTGGATTCAGTCACTATTAGTCCACTGGGAGGCTCTGCAGGATCAAAGCACCTGAAAATGCAGGTTCCCCTTTGGTCTGGGATCCCTATCCTAGTTATTCCACTGCAGTCTTAAGTTCTGGGTCAATGGCTAGAACTGAGTCTCAGCTCTGCTCATGGGCTAAGAGTCACAGATCTACCATCTGCTTCTAAACTTGTTACTTGTTCAGTATAGGTCTGGAGCCCTGCTGGAGACCACTCCTCTCTACTGGAGATCAGGGAGAAGAACAGGTTGGATCAACATGAGGCAGAAATTACCTTTCTCCCTCCTCTGTGCAGCAGGAAATGGAAAGTGTGGGACAGAAAGAAGGTGACACCTTACCTCTCTCTCTACCCTGGAGGCTGGAGAGCAAGCAGGTGGAGCAGAAAGTGGAAGTCTGGTGGCTCATGGGGAAATAGACCGTGTGCTGGTACAAATGGAAGCTGTGTAGTCATATGGAAGTTCACGTCTTAGCTCTGACCTTCTTGCTTACCTCTCTATCTGGATCCCTGTATTCCATTCAAAAACTGCCTTTGCCTAACTAAGTGTATGCCTAACTTTGCTGTAACTTTTCCTCCACTTGGTAGACATCTTCTCACAGTCTCCTTTTCATTTGATGCCCTTGGTCTATAATTTCCCTTTCTTCCAACAATCCAATCCAATCCAATGAGCTTTAATTAAGCATCTATTATATACAAGGACAAAATGAAAAATAGCTCCTGCCCTTAATGAGTTTATATTCTATTACACAAACAATAGGGAAGGCTCAGTAGCAATAAAGCAGCTCATTAACAGTTTCCTTAGACAAGATTAGATTTACAAGCAAAATTCATAAAGAAAATATAAATCTGAAAATATTATTTGCCCTCATTAGAATGGAATATGATAGTACAGTCAATGATTCACGAAATCTTACAGAGAAAACAAAAAACAACATTTACCATAGGAAAGACAATATCTTACCTTGACAACATCTTCAGGCCATGACTTAAGCAATGTAACAATGTGACCTCGGTCATGGATACTGATAAAGAGACCTCTGTTTAAAAAAAAAAAAAAAGTTGGTAGTTTTCATATAAATTGAAAAAAAAAAGTAGAATGGTAATCACATTCCAGTGAAACATTATGTATTTTTACTGTACTTCAAGCATTGATTAATCCATTTATGTAGGTACTCTCTTCTACTGATATAGATTACTATAAACAAAGCAACAAAAAATTCATAACCTAGTAGCCAAACTTCTATGAACTAAGCTAGTCTGATCCGAAGAAAGCAGACGTGTATTATGTTTGAATGGTGAGAACAACAAGAATTTACACTCCACACATATAGCTTCTTTTTAAGGAATGAAGAGTTATCTCCACACCATTGAGTTACCAGTGTAGAGATCTTTCTTAACAATTTAAACTAGATAAGGAATTTGTTTTAGTATATAAAATCACACTATCTCTATTACATTTAGCTAATTACACAATGAAGTTTGTCAACTGCTAAGCCTATAATAACCAGAGGAACATTTGTAAAATCATATAATTTTTTTTTATGAATATAAGTGTTTGTTAGTATGCGTGAAGTTCATTTGCTTGCTTGAACAACAAGAGCACTGATCGTGTAAAGATGGGAAAATCTGTTATAAAGTCTGCACTGAAAGATACAAGGAGACATTGGATAGAGCGGGAGCCTCTGAATTAGGACCTGGTTTCAAGTCCAATCACTGACACTAGCAGCGTAACTCTATTCGAGTAATTTTGGCCAACTAGATGGCATAGTATATAGAGCTCTAGACTTGAAGTTAGGAAGATCTAGGATGAAATCTGATCTCAGACACTTTTTCAGCTATGAAACCTTTGGCAAATCACTTATGTCAGCCTCCATTTTCCCATCCATAAAATGGGGATAATAATAACACCTACTCCCAAAGTTACTTTGAGGATAAAATGAGATAATATTTGTAAAATGTTCTACAAACCTTAAAGCATTATAAAGCTAGGTATGATGAAGATGATGATGATGATAATTTTTTACTTTGGGTGACTCCAAACTTTTCTTTGGAGACCATATTGTTAAATGAATCAAAGCCACTCAGCATCATTGAAGATGATTAATTTTAAACAGATGGGTGTTTATTTCAGGAAAAGGCTAAGAGGATAGTCTTTAAGGTACAATTTTGTTAAAATAAAAATCTGTTTCATGGTTAATAAGATAATAGGCACAGAGCAGTTTTTATTATATTCCCTTCACCTTTCAGTGCGACTATGAAGAAAATGGCATATAATAAAGAACAATTGTAAAAGCCTACCCTTGAAGCATGTGTATATTATTTTCATAAACATTTTCTAGATACTAGTTAATGATTTCTAGGCTCTTTTGGTCTCATCAATTTACAACAATTAAAATTTCTCAAGGAATGCTAATATTCTCTGTCATTTATAAACTTCTCCATTTCCAATTTTGTTGCATTAACAGCTTGTTTAAATATGTCAAGTTGAAGTTGTTTTCATTATGCACTATATCTTCTCATTTTAATTTTTTTCCTATTTTGTCACTGATTTTTATTTTTTATGTAACAAGTTAACGGTATGACTATATACCAACAGCTGATTCCAAAATGATTCCCATATAAGTAACTCTTTCCTGTCTGGTAAGACATAATCAATATCTTTTATATGATGTTATTTGTTACTTATCCTGGCCAATGCCTCCTAAATCACTTCTCAAAGAAATATTCATGATATATAGGCGTGTAACTTCTGCATAGGAAGTACACAAGGTTTTAGCCTCTCTCATTTATTATTCCTTAAGCATATTTTCTAAAATATTATTCATCATCCCCCGCTTTGTGTTGAAATCACTCACTATTAAATTGTATTTCAACTTAATTTAGAGAATGTCATTAAATCTTCAGAGAATTTCTCTATGTCTTAATCCCCTGTAACAGATGCTGGAGAATAAATTCATGATGATCTTTTCTGCAAAAACTTATCAGCACTGCAACATAAGCATTCCATGAAATAAAAGCAATTCTGCCCAATTCTTTCACTAAGAAGTACCAATGATCCATCCATCCAATTTAGCTGCAATTTCTATGTCTTTTAGTTTCATTTCTACTATAAATAATTATTTTACATTTTACTATTTATACTTTCCCTCTGACATTATACTATATTATTTGTTTATACTATAAATGAAATCATAAGACAAAAGACATTACAGCTAAATGGGGATAGTACACATTTGCTCTACAATATGGAGACTGTCCAGAATGATATGATTTGATTCTTCCAGTACTATATCCAATCGTTGGTCATTGTATAAGGATTTCACATTTAGAGCAGCGAAATCAAACACAAGTAGAAATGGATCCCTATAGGCTACATATTGAACTAGAATACCATAAATTAACATTATCTATATTTTATTGTATTTTTATTTATTTTGTTAAATATTTCCTGATTATATTTTATTTTGGTTTATAAAGAGTTTTGTGAGCTTCAAGTTTGATGCCTCTGTGAATCTCCTATATAGAATTAGAATATTCAAGTTCTATTATCAATTTTGCTCAATGGATATTGGGCAAGTTACTCACTCAATATGAAAATTAAAAAGAATAAAGCACTATGTGGAAATAAAGTAGTATTAACTTAAAGTATAATTTATTACTTATTTCTCTTTTTGGTAATTTGAAGATGGTTACTAGAGGTAGCTGAAGTGATAGCCAAATAATAAGCAATCACCTTTGTAAAACTTCCACTTAAAGATTGGGTGCTTTAATTTCTCTATAGTTCCAAACTGGCTTGAAACCTTTTTTCATAAAGAATTCTCCAATTTCAGTATGACAGGCTGAGACTTAGTCCATTCAATTCTTCTGGATTTATTTTTTAATTGCTGAGAAGAAGAATGATCTCAAAATATATTTTCAACCTTCAGTTGATGGCTGAAAATTTTTAACAAGAGATTTCCACAAAAAGAAAATTATTTGCTGATTTAACAGACTAGACATTGAGAAGATACCTAGTTGATGAGCAAAATCCACTGTGCCTTAATTTTTTTTTGGTCATATTTGTGGATTGAACACTGGATGTTAATATTTTCCACCTTAGTGCAAGAAAAAGGAGGCTTCCTTAATTAGTTGTTTTTAGAAGCACAGAAAAAAAAAAGATAGACTTCAAACATCTTTTTCAAAATAAACAAGTCTGATTCATTTACATGCAACTGTCAATAGCAAGTGAATTCAATTTCTCCGGAAACCCATATGGGCTATTTTAATAATAGGTCAAGAAGTATTTGAAAAAAAATCTATTGTGGAATTTCCTATAGTATAAGGACTAAAAAAAAATCAGTTTCTAAATGTGAGTCATCATTCTGTACATATAGTATTTAATGGTTAGTTGGAAGGAGTCATAAACTAATGATGGGGGATGGGATTCGCCCTGGACTCCTGAAAGGAAGGACCTGGTGGTCTAGTGGTTAGGATTTGATGTTTTCACCGCTATGGCCTGGTTTAGATTCCCATTCAGGGAACCGTAAGTTGTGGTCCAGGTGTGCTGGGAATCTCGAAATTCAAGGGCAAAAGGCACAGATCTGCCTCGAAAGAATTTGACTCAATCCTTCCTTCAGTCAGAGACAGGTTTATTGTGTCATCAAGAGAAGTGGAAGGGATTTTAGGAATCTGGGCATTTATGATCCCAATACAAGCAGGCCAGGCTCTTAAGGAATCTGAGCGACTTAATGGGGGCAAGATGTATGCTTCTGTACATAAAGACTGTGGGAAGATCTAGATGTAATCAAGGAATGGTCAATAGCTTGAGATGACCTGGAGGTAACAGAGAAGGAGTCTAGATAGAATTCAGGAGTGACAAATAGCCTGGGATAGAGTCAGGTGCAGACAAAGAGGGCCACAATGAAAGGGCAGTTAAAAGTGTTACTGACTGGCATTGGCCAGGTGCCTAAGGTGAATGCCAGAGCTTTGGGTTCAGGGGCTCTGGAGTCCAGGTCCCAAAGACACGGTCCTTTCCTTTTAGGGGTCCAGTGCAAATCATATACCCCATCACTATCACCACTCTGTGGTCTGCAGAAAGAACTGCATCTAGAATTACACAAATCTTAACTCTTTTCTGTCATTGAAAAGAAGATTTCATAAGTAACCCATTAATTAACATATATCCTAGGGCACTGGATAATAATAAAAATTGGTGACAATTTCAAAAGGACAACGAAAACCGTAAATAACTGGTCTTTTGTTAGGTTTTCATGAACCTAAGATGACCTTTATGTACACATAAAATGAAGCATTAATCTGTATAAACTTTCTAAAAGCTCTGTTCATTCAGGACAGGCTCAAATAGATCCAACTGATAACAGAAATTTATGCTGAAGCACCTTGTTTCTACAGGTTATCTCATAACAAGTAAAAAAATCAGAACACCATAATGCAAGAAGTAATACAAGAATATTCCCCATAACCACTGTGCACAGAAAACAAGTATTAATCAAAAGAACCCATAAATCACCTCTGGGTGGGGGAACCCTGAGACTGCAAAATCCAAGATGCATAACAGTTAAATTAAACTAATCTATTGAAAAACAAATTCCCTAAGAATCCAAAGAAAGACCTTCAATTTTAAAGGGAAGAAAATGTGAATAACATAAAACTATTCTGCAATCACCAGAAAATGCTGGAGAGAATGGAATAATTTTTCCAAAGAATAAGAAACTCAGGATGTGGCTCAAGATCATCTACCCTGCATATCTGAGCCTAATCATATACGAAAAGAGATGTTTACTCAACAGAAATATTTGAAACATTCTTAGAAAGAAACAAGGCTGGAAAAGTAGGGTGGGGATGTTGTGAAAAGCATTGTGACCCAGTATAAACTGCTGGTATTTCATACTATAGATGTGGGAGGGTTACTCAAGATTTCTGAGAAGGGGAGTAATGTGATTAGACCTATTAATTTAGGGAGATCACTTTGTCAAGAGTAGGAAGGATGAATTAGAAAGGGAAAAGCCTAACGGAAGGAAAATCTGTTGTAGGGAGCTGTTACAGTAGTTCATTGAAGAAGTAATGAAGGCTTTAACTAGAGTTGTGATAACGCGAAGAGGAAAAGAAAGAGGAACATATAAAAGGTATGGTAGAGGTCAAATAGACAGGACTTGAAACATCTGGGATTTGGGAGGTGAGGGGGTGGGAAGAATCGATCAGCATCTTGGGGTTTGCAGTCTTAGGGAGCCCCCAACCCCTAAATGATTTATGGGTTCTTTTAATACTTGTTTTCTGTGTACAGAAGTTTTGAAGAGTTTTGTTGTATTGCTTCTTGCATCATGTCCTTCTGAGAGATCTTTAATCTTTAAATTGTCTCTTTGCATCCTGTCTTTAAGACTATTATGTTTTTCTTGTATGGAGAACATTTTCTTTTAATGTTACTGCTTTTTGTTTCTTTTTCTTTCACTTCCCTGTATTTGAGGTGAAGTCAAGATTGTCTTTTTTTTTTTTTTAAGGCAATTGGGGTTAAGTGACTTGCCCAGGGTCACACAGCTAGCAAGTGTCAAGTGTTTGGTCTGAGGCCGGATTTGAACGCAGGTCCTCTTGACTTCAGGGCCGGTGCTCTATCCATTGCACCACCTAGCTGCCCCCAAGATTGTCTTTTATGTTCATGTATTTGCATTCCCAAACCAATATCCTTTCTTTTGTTTTTTTTGGTGAGACTTGGTCACCTTGGTTTCAAGTTCTTTTTTTCTACTTAACATTTCTACTGTGAAAACCATAAATTGTGCTCTCATGATTCTTATTCTCTTTTAAAGCACTCAGGAAGCATGTTATAGTTCCATCCTCTGTCAAAATCAACAAGGTCTTATGCCCCATTAGGTGCTGTATCATGTTCCTTTGCTTTCTTTTATTATTCACAGATACCTGAACTTGTTTACCAGAACTGGAGGCTTTTTCTGTTGTTGGTTTATCTACTTACACTCAGAAGTCTTTTGAGGTTTTTTTTTCTTCCCAAGATCTTTGGTAATTTCAGTCTCTCCCCACCCCCCTTATTCTCCCTTAATGCTCATTTTCTGACTCCATCCCCTCTGGTATCTGTTTCCCTTAAGAGTAGATCTCAAAATATCTCCGCCTCCTCCCATGCCAAACAATTGTTCACCATCTTTAAGTGGTCTGTGACTTTGGCCCGAAGTGACTTTTGGCAGAGACAACTGGCCACAGCTGGATTATCAGTTCTTTTGCTCAGGCTTAGTGGAGTACCACACAGCCCCCCTCACACATGTCCTGACCCATTCCCTCTGTTCCTCAGTTCCTTGGCCCAGCAGCACAGACCTCTACCACATTTCTATTGCAGCCCGAGCAAATCTCTGACTTTTGGAGTTCAGGGCTCCTTGTGGCAATGGGAGTACACAGGAATAGGGGGAGGTCAGGATGTAGAGGTAAGCTGTATTACAAGCCTAGATACGTATCCTGCCTGCTTCCTCTGATCCTCCAAACAGGCAGGGCTCTGTTGCAGCACAAAATACTGCCATTGCACGGTCTGGGCCGGAGCAAATTTCCAGCTTTTGGAGTCTGGATCTCTGTGGCACTGGGAAGAGGAGTCAGGTATAGAAATGAAATCTCTTGCAAGCCCATGGGTCGCTTTGTACAGCCTCACTGCCAGGAGTGTGGTGGGCAGAGGGGAAGGAGATTCTTAGTGAGTGTGGTTAAACATTAGTCCATAGAATTTTTACCTTGTTTGGGTTCTTGGTGTCCTAGAGAGCACAGACAGCTAAAATTGATTTATCTCTGACTGGATAATTTCTAATTTGGAGATATTTGAGAGGACATAATCATCAAATAAAATGCATCTCATTGGTCACAACATCCAGAAGAGCCCAGCCTTGTTCTCAATCTCTCTGTTCATTTAATATATGGTCCAGACTGTTCCCCATTCTTGTTCTGCTTTCTCCTACCTTCATGCACATGTGAAGGCCTATGTGCTTGGAATGGATGCTTTCTACAACTTCATTTGTTAAAATACTTCTTTTCTTCAAAGTTCCAGCAGAGGTATATCCCTTACGAAATTTTCCTTAATAGCCTCATCAGAAATGATCTTTCTTCTCTTTTCAAAAGAGCTAATTCTTCTCTACTAAATCCTTCTTACTGCACTTAACATTAAAACTTTTATTATTTTTACTTTTAAATGTTTTATCCATCTGCAAGCAAGATTATAATTTCTCTGAGGGAGAAACCTAAGTTTTTTCACCTCAGTACACCCAAAGCGTTTCAGGGCCTCTGGCACATGGTAAGCCCTTAGTTAAATGAACTGAAGATGATGTCTGGTATTGTTTGTTCGCTGTTTCTTAAGTGTTAGTCTTAACTTCCCTAAGAGTAAACTTTTTAAAAATAGGAGTTTTGTTGTACTCCTCTTTTCTAAAATCTCCCTGTCACCTCAAATAGTCCTGCATAGACAGAAGATGCTCTATGTTTTTAATTATTAATTAATTAAATTGAATTGTTGGACCTTCAAAGAATCTGAATTATTAATCACAGGAATAACCACCACAGTAAATAGAATTAATAAAAGTGTAGCCAATGAAATTAAGTCTTGGTAAAACCAATACTAAGGTTTTTTTGTCCTGTTTCCCCCCACCCTCACCCCCACAATAAAGACTAAACTCCAATAGTAGAATCATTTGACTACATACATTCTATTCAGCTAGGCCTGGAGTAATTTATGGTAAAAATGTTTATTTTGTGGGAGTGTTTCGGAGACTAAGGCCTACATGTTCCACCAAGGCCAAGATTTATCTCAAGAGTTATTTGTGGCTATTTCTGGAAAGACATCACAACTTGGAGCCCAATTAAATACCCAAAAGTGTCTCAGCACAAGAATGACTAACACTTTCTGGCAATGAACTGGCTATGAGACATTAATTCTCAGACATAAATGTATATCTTGTCATAACATGGAAAATTTAAGCAGTAAAGCTATTTGTTGATGACATTCTTAAATGAATGGGATTCCAATGAACACATTTTTTGTCTATTTCTGACAATTTTCAGTTGATAATGAAAGCAAGTCATGCCAAAAAAAATCTTACTCTATATGTACTTAGCAAACTGACTGAGACCATGTAAAAATAGTCATTTTCTTTAAAACCATAGTTGAAATTTTCTCATAACCTTTAACTTCATGTATATATGTTCTTGAAATAAATTTATAATGGTAAGAGATATTTTACTTCTCCATAATGGATATACCTCTCAATCTAAATAATGTTTACCATGCAAATTTTAGGTGTCAAGAGAAGAGATTATTTTCTGTCTAGCATAGTTTAAATGTAATACTAAGAATATTCGCTAATATTGTAAGCTTTAGATAACTTTTTTGAGACTTTCATTTTTCAAATTTGAATTTCTCAATAAGAATATATTGTTACATTAAGAAAAAAAATTAATAAAGCATATCCACAATCACCTTGTACTCAAGTCCTCCTCCTTGTGGCACAAAAGTATCCCTGAATTTTTTAAGTCTATGCCAATATAGTACAACTTGGAAAGGACTGAAATATGTAAGTACCAATGAACTGTATGCCTATTATCTGAAGTTCTGCCTAGCTCATTTGAAAATTTTCTTTTTAGCCTCTACAACTCAGTAATGTTGTCTACTTAAGAACATATAAGAGGTGATCTACTTTGTGGGAAGATTCATACACCAGTGAAGTAATAAATCTCTGATGTATTAAAGTAAATACTTATAATGTATATGATAATTACTTTTTTAGGAGTTATTTGCATCTCTTCCTGTGGAGACCTAAACCTGTAAGCTGGGTCAGAGCAGCTTCCACATTTCTTCCAGTAAATTAAACCTATTATATGAAGTAAATTAATGATCGTAAATAAGTGAAAGGGTATATCCACTGTTTTTGATCTTTGGGATCATTATTCTCCCTTCTTATAAGTGGATGTTGACTATATTAACATTTGAAATAAGAAAAACCATATATATTTCATAAAGCATATTAAGGTCACTTAAGGGTTAACTACAGTAGCTTCAGGAAGTAGATTTGGATAATTAAAAAAAGAGAAGTATCATTGTAATTTAATTCTGGAATAGGTAGATGGTACAAAAGATAAGAATTAGATGGTAAAAGAAGATAGTGTTAAGATTAGAATGACCTGAAAGAGGAAAAAAGAGAATGCTAAAATGAGATAAAAATCACCCCCCCCCAAAAAAAGAAAACCCTTTGTAAAAGTTTGATCTCACTAGTCATCCACCTGGCCCTAACTATACCTGAAAGGAAGCCCCACGATTACATATCCAGCACGTGGTCATCCAGCATCTCTCTGCTTGAAAACCTTCAAGGAGTATGAACACACCTCCTCTCCAGGCAGCACATTCTACTTTTGGACAGTTCTACTTGACAAAGATAGGGTCTTTGGGCTGTGGAGAAAACTGTCAGGGAATAGTGTTTTGAGGCTAGGGAGAAATATGATCTTGGAAGTGGGGTCCAAGGACAGGCACCCAAGCATCCCATCAATACCAAAGTTGTGAGCCTAGATGACTTAGGGGATGGACATGCCCTGAATAGTAATAGAAAAGCTGGAAAGAGGGGAAAGTGTGGTGGAAAATACAATCAGTTTTGTTTCAGATATATTGAGTTTGAGCGGTCCCTGGGATAGGTGACGCAGGATTGGAGCTAAGGGGAAAGACTGAGAATAAATAATATAGATCAGCATTGAGATGATAACTAGATGGGAGCCGATGGGGTTACTCATCAAATACGGGCAGAAGGAGCTAGGAGAAAGCCCTGGGTCTCAATTATCAGAGCTTGACAGGTATGATAAGCCAGTAAAAAAAAGACTGAGGAATGGTCAGCTGACTAGGAGAAGTGTCCCAAAACCCATAAAAGAAAGAATTTCCAAGAAGGATGAGTGGTTAACAGTGTCATACACAGCAGAGAAGTAGAGAAAGATGAGGACTGACAAAAGTCTATTAAATCTGGCAATGAAGACAACACTGGTATAGCTTTGGAGAGAGCAGTTTCAGTTGATACTGAGGTCAGAAGACAGGTTGCAAAGTGCTGAAAGTAGATAGCTTTTTTGTAGGTGTTTGAGAGAAGGAAGAAATATAGGAAAGAAGCTTGAGATGGTGGGGTATAATTAAGGTTTTTTAGAGACACTTGAGCATATATGAAAGCAGTAAGGAAAGGACCAGCAGAAATTAAATATTAGAGAGAATGAATGAACGAAGCATTTATTAAGTGCTTATTATATGCAGAGCACTGTAGTAAGTGCTAAATGCTGAAGATACAAATGGAAAAGTAAGATCATCAAATAAGTGGATATTTGAAGAAAGAAACTGCTACAGAAGATACAAGGGTATAGTATCAATAGTACAGAGGGGTTGGCTGTAGCAAGGCAATTGGATAACACATTATCAAAGACTAGAGGAAAGAAGGAAGGAGGTATGATATTGTGAAGGGATTTGGGGATGAAGAGAAAGGGACAAGTGGAAGCTCATAGCAAATCTCCTCAATTCTCAAATTCCCTTTATGTTGAGAAAGTTTAATGTGTTACTTTTAGTTTTGGAGTGTTGAGAGTCTCAACCAGGGGTGGGGAACCTGAGGCTCAAGGCCACATATGACCTTCTAGGTCCTTGGATGCGACCTTTAATGAATCCAAGTTTTAGGGGGATTTGTTTTGTGAAGTTTGGATTCAGTCAAGGGGCCACACTTGAGGACCTAGAGAACCACATGTGGCCTTCAGGTTGCAGGTACCCCACCCCTAGTCTAGACTCTAGGGCACAGACTGCTAAACTTGGATTCAGGAAGTCAAACATCTTTCTGAGTTCAAATCTGGCTTCACACATTTCCTAGCTATGTGATCCTGGGCAAGTTACTTAACCCTGTTTGCCTCCGTTTCTTCATCTGTAAAATGAGCTGGAAAAAGAAATGGCAAACCACTCAAGAAAACCCCAAATAGTATTAAGAACAGTTGGACACGACTGAAACAACTGAACAGGTTAAGAGTCTAGTTCATAGCACATAGTACCCTGAGTGGCAGGGGTCATCAATCCCATCCAACTTCAACAAACTGTACTTGAACCAAGACACTACTCCACTTTGCCCTTCAATTTAAGAAAACAATGCTCTCTCGATCTGGTGCAACCACAAAGGCAAACTGCCTTTTGGGAAGTACATCTCAGGGCAGCTAGGTGGCACAGTGGATAGAGCTCCAGCCCTGGAGTCGGGAGGACCTGAGTTCAAATCTGCCCTCAGACACCTAACACTTACTAGCTGTGTGACCCTGGGCAAGTCACTTAGCCCCACTGCCTAGCTGGGAAAAAAAAAAAAAAAAAGGAAGTGCATCTCTCTTCCTCCCAGGAAAAGAATTATGTGTATTTGTTAGGTAAAATACACTTGTAAAATCATTTTCGTGGTGGCATGTTTATTCCTGAGGGACCTCTCCCCACACACCTTATGTGATTCTCAGATGAGGCCATAAAGGACTAGACTATATGCTAAGGGATTGCTTCCTAATTAAGGTGATGGCTAATTAAAAGGACTAAAGAATATAGATCAAGCAATGAGAACAATAAATCTCACTTCTCAGAAATTAAAATACCAAGAAGCCCCAAACAGACATTAAGAAGTAGGAAACAGAGAAAATACATCTGAAGAAAGCACAAAGAACAGAAATAGGACAGCTAGAATATGCTAACTCCACCCATGGATATTTACACTTTGTTTTGATGCATGATTAAACAGACCCTGGGGAATCAGTGTAAGAACATATAGGAATCCACAGGTCATCACTGTTAAAACCTACCTGCTGCAGAACATGTATCCTTGAACCAACTACTAAATAAAAGTGAAGCCAAGAACATCTAAGTGTGAGGATTATGTATTTCTGAAGATAAAGTAAGGGCAAAGACTGTTGCCTTTTTTTATATCATCAGTGGCTTGCACAGTACCTGGCATAAAGTAAGCACTCAGAAAATGCTTTTTGCCATTGTTGCTGATGATAAGCATGATGGTGACGACGATGATGATGATGATGAATACTTACAATCAGAAACAAGGGCATAGCATAATTTTATTCTAAACATAAAGCAATGCTGCTATCTATGAACAATCTTTATTTTTGCCAAGAATGTTTTGAATATTATGTTTGAAGAACAATTATTCCTGGTTCAAATAAAATGCTATTAGAGCATAGTGTCAATTCTGTCAACAGTACATATAAAAGATACATGATGGATATTTACTGTATTTCCAGATAAAGCAAAAAACTTCTATTTAAGGAATTGCTGTCAGCAAGTTTTTTCCCCCAGAAGTTAATCCATGATCATTTTGGCAAGAGAATACTTTTATTATTCCCTTTCAACTAAATGAAAAGAAAGTATGCCATCATTACAAAAATCTCTTTCCTAACTAGAGATAACATACTTTTTGACTCTTTACACAGAAAAACAGCACCTCTATTTTCCAACTAAATTAAATATGTTAATAATGCATTATGAATTTTACCACAATTGCTGATTATAATTTTTGAGACATTTCTCAGCAAAATAACTTAACTTTTTGCAAAGTACCTTAAGTATACTGACAACGTCCGTTGAACTTAAAATACTGTACAACAATCACTATGTTACTGAATAAACAAAAATTTTAAAAAGAAAATGTTCTTCTACCATATTGCATGCCAATGAATCTGAATAGGCAGCTCTAGATGAGAAAAACGGGCATCTTTTACGTAGAGAATACTATTTTAGTTATTTCATAACATGTAATTTTAACGTCCTCTGTTATTTAAGTAATATATGAGTTATGGTAGTATTCCTAGCCTACATATAAATTATAGATTCAAGGGTTCCTAATGTTGAAGTTCTCTCTCTCTCTCTCTCACACACACACACACACACACACACACACACACACACACACACACACGTCAATTCTCAGTATCCTGCAACAAATTCAGAGTCTTCACTCGAAGGAATGTTAAAGTCATGAAGTTCAACTTCTACCTGAACAAGAAAGAATTCCTTTTACAATACATACTATACTTGTAAATTTAGCCTTTATTTGAAGACTCTTTTTTTTGGGCAACTGGGGTTAAGTGACTTGCCTAGGGTCACACAGCTAGTGAGGGTCAAGTGACTTGGTCTGAGGCTGGATCTGAACTCAGGTCCTCCTGACCTCAGGGCTGGTGCTCTATCCACTGTGCAACCTAGCTGCCCCCATTTGAAGACTCTTAGAGAGAAAGAATACAATATTTCCCAAGACATTTTTGGACCCTCTAATTGTTAGGAAGCCTTCCCTCATATAAAAGCCTAAATCTGCCTTTTTGCATCTTCTACCAATTACTTTTAGTTCTGCCCTCTGGGACCAACAACTCTAATCTTGCTTTATAATGGCAGCCATCTCAATATTTGAAGATACTCAGTTTTCCCTTAAGTCTACTCTTCCTCTAGCTCCATCTTGTACTAATTTAAGTTGCTTGTGATCTAAAGTCCAAGTTGTGATCTAAACTAGAGAGAACACTTACAATAATGAGATCACAAATACACTGAAGTACTAAAATATAAGAATCTCTCAGATTTGGTGACTGACTGGATGACAAAGAAACACCCTTTTTTTCCTTCTCAAGAGCAACTCCTCTATACTTATAGTTATTCCTCTTCCCTCTTATCTTCTCTAGCAGACTGCATTCATTCATTCATTCATTCATTCATTCATTCTTTCTATCTATCTGGTCTTTCCCGTGAGCTTACTTACTATTATACATTTCAAACTAGAAGTCTCAGAAACATTTCATACTCAACTCGTCCAAAATAGAATTCATTTACTTTTCCCCAAATATCTCCTCTCTTTCAAATTTTCTTATTTCTGTTGAAGGAATCCTTATCCTTCCAGGATCCCAGTTTTGTAACCTCAGGATTATCCTGGACTCCTCACTCTCCTTCACCTAGCATATTCAGTCAGTTGCTACCTCCAAAACATCTCTCAAGTCCAACCCATTATCTCTAGTTACACAGGTACCACTTCAGTTAAAACTCAAATGACCTCTTGCCTGGACTATTGCAACAGTCTCCTGATTAGTGTTGCTATCAAGTATCTCACCACTCCAGTTCATCCTCCATATTGATATCAAAGTAATTTTTTAAAGTACCATTCTGACCATCTCCTACTCAATCAATTCCAATGGCTCTCTAATATTTTGGAAAAAATGTAAACTCCATTTGGCTTTTAAAGTCTTTCACAACCTTACCATAACGAATCTTTCCATCTCTCCTTCTTACAGTCTGCAATCCAGCTAAAGAGGCCTTCTTGCTGCTCCTCAAGCATTCCTTCTTCACCTCAAGTTCACAGAATCCTTCTCTTTCTTTGAGATGAAGCTCCCCTCCAAACCACCATACACATAACTATATCATATTATTTGTATATATCTTCTTTTAATTTATTATATATGTCGGTATGTAGTACTTGTTCTCCTCCGCGTAAGTGTAAGCTCCCTGAGAGCAGATATTATTTTGTTTATCATATGTGCATCCCCAGAACTTGGCGAAATATCATAGAAAAGGTGCTTAATAAATGCTTTTAAATAACTGATGGATGAATTACTTGAATAACCCAGGGTGATCAGAAGAATGGTAGGGCAATCAAGTTAGAAGGTTTGGGACAAAGCTAATGAGTTTGGTTTTAAATATGAGTTTTAGCTGTAGGTAAGACTTTCTGGTGGAAGTGTCCAGCTGGCCTTGGAAATTGGAGACTAGAGCTCTGGGGCACAGTTGGATACCTAAATTTTAGAATCATCTGTATAGAATCACTAATTAAAGTTACTGCGAGTGAAAAAGACTATCAAGGGAGACAATATATATAGAGAGGAAAGCCTTGGAGATGCCCAAGTATTTGCACCAGAGAGGGGAGTAGGAAGTGGAAGGCAACTGAGAAGTAGAGATCAGAAGAAAACTAATAAAGCAGAGTAACAAAACTTTTTATTTTAATTGTTCCTTCTGCTTATAACAAAAACTTATGCTGTATTCTAACAGTAATCTCTTTCCAAAACTAAATGATTAAACATCAACCAAATAAGTTTCATAGTCTTATTCCTCTCTCAAGTGGTAGAAAAAACCCAGACAGCCAAATGCATTTGCTGAGAATTGCAGGTACAAGAAGAATATTTTACCCTAAAAGGGAAAGCTACAATTTACAACAGTTGCCCCCAAAGCTAATAATTTTTCTTCTTTGCAAATTAGCAGAACAAAAAGACCCATGGAGAGACTTGGTCTCTTGCCAAAAGAGGAGTCCAAGCAAATTCTTTTGAACAGAGACCACCATTAAACTGAGTTTTCCAAGGTTGCTCCCTTCTTCCCTGGCAAAGTTCAAAAGGTTCATGCTATATACCAATAAAAAAACTGCATTTTCCTAATTTCATCAAATCTTGCACACACATTTGTGCACATTCCTAAAAGTTTCTCATCAGTATTTTTAAAAGTTCATCTCAAGAATTGTGTCAGATAAATAGTAACATGATGAGTGTTTTCAATTCTACAATCGCTCTAAGAGCCAAAAACAATGAATATTTTAAAATCAAAATGTTTATGTTCAGAGGATACAGACCTCACTTTTTAAGAAGCAATTTTGTTAGTTATTTTTTCACTGTTTCAATATTTCATCTGGGTTCTGACTATTTTTTGTTTTCTGCTTTCCTAATATAGCTTGTAAACAATACAAATATTTTCTGGGAATTGTCTTAAGTTTAGAGAAATCAGAAATGTCTGATTTCTTCCTGGAGCTGACTGATGAAACCCTCAACTTTCCTGTTTCTAAGTGATGCAAAGGTTCATTTATTAAGTCATATTAAGTCATTCTTTCTTTGATATGAATGTTACTGCAAATGCTGAAAAATTAAGTGAAACATTAAAAATCTTAAATTGTGCCATAAATAGGAATCATTCAATACATTAATTGAACTGAATTAACTACACAATAAAAGTTTGACAACAATAACGTGAAATGCAAGAAATAAAACTCTTCAGGACGGTAAGGTGACACAGTGGATAAAGCTCTGGCTCTGAAGTCAGGAGGACCCAAGTTCAAATCTGGCCTCAGGCACTTGACATTTAACTAGCTGTGTGACCCTGGGTAAGTCACTTAATCCCAACTGCCTTGCCAAAAAAAGAAAAAGAAATAAAATTCTTACTGAGTTTAAGATGAAATATGTAAATCAGTGGTGACAAACTCAAATAGAAATACATCCCTGCTGGGTGTATATTGACTTTGAAAAACCACAAATCAATATTACCAATGTTGTAATATATTTTTATTTATTTTATTAAACTTTCCCAATCAGATTTTAATCCAGTTCAGGCTGTACTCCTGAGTTTTGCTGGCTACTTGTCGCCCAAGGGCAGCCAGTTTGACACCTCCGATATAAATCGTAGAAGGGCATGTCTTTTAATTTTTTTTAACATTACTGCTGTGAAAATATGGGTTTGTGTTTTCCATTTCGTTGTCAGTAACAGCAAAATTCTCCTCATGATGATCAAGAATCACAGATTTAGATATGAGAACAGACTTAAGAGGTGATCAAGTCCCACTCCGTCATTTTACAGATGGGAAAACTGAGGCACAGAGAGATTAGGATTTGCTCAGCAAGGCTGCAAGGGGCTGAGACAACACTTGGATTCAGGTCTTCCCTGCTCAAGGTCCAGTGCTCTATCTACAATACTATGCTGCCTCTATATGACAATATGGATTCAGTCACTTAACATATGAAACCTACAATATAAAGACAAAGCTCTATAATGTGAAAATATTTTTTGGAAAGTTATTACCAGGAATGTCATTTTAAGAAGAGGAATGGTAACTCCTTGGTGACTCATGGAGCTTTCCAGATGAGCACACCCTATTAAAAAGGAGTATTTTATAAAAATATGTGGAAGGGATCATGGTATATTGGAAAGATTACTGGATTTGGAATTAGAGGAATCCTAGCTCTGCCACTTAAAAATTGTGTGATGGTATTTATGTCACTTAACTTCTTTGTCTCATTTTCATTATCTGTAAAATAAGGAGGTTGAACAAGATGATCTCTAAGGTTCCTTTTGGCTCTACATCTTTGATCTTTTGGTAAATGACAACACAACATTCCTGTTAAAAAATTTTTCAAATAGTTGAAGGCACACAATAAAACAAGAAGATTGTTTCTTCTAAATCTCAAATTAGTCCAAAAGATAGAGGTATCAAGCTAGTAATCCCTGGAGCACATTAAGGCTGTGTGACTTACCCCAATCACACAGTAAGCATGCATCAGGGATATAATTTGAATCCTGATCTTCCATATTTGGTACACAACACTCTACGAAGCTATTTCATGTCAGATAGTGGAATAAATTGGAATAGAACAGCCCAAATATCACTTATGTGCTTCCACTAAAGACCAAAAAAGAATACCATATGTAATAATGACTAAGAAATACAAAAAGGAGCTACATTAAATACCTTCTTTCATCCCAAGTTTGTATAAAGAGACATCTAGAAGTCTTTAGGCATTAAGGAAAGGATCCGGCCAGAGAAGCCAGAGCTACTGTAGTACACAGACACCTCACAGCTCTCACTCAAGGTGACCCAAAGACAATGAAGTTCCAGGGAACAGGAAGACCAGACAGGGACTCGAGCAGAAAGACCAAAGTGCTCCCAAGGTGTTCAGGTACCCATGAAGCTCTGAGACCCCAACCCACCTTCCCACTGGAGGCAAGAACAAGAAGGCTGGAAGGATCACAATAACAAGGAAGTCCCAGGATGGTGAAACACCTATAGGGCTCTTCACCCAAACCTACTCTGGAGTTTGGTAAAGAAAGCTCCTACTAAAGAAGCATTAATCAGTTCACACCCTCTAGCAGTTCTAAAAGTTTGTGGCAAGCTGACCCATAATAGACTCAAAGAACTTAGTGGTCTATACGTAAAGAATGTAAGAAAGGCTTGAGACCTGCCAGCATCATGTACACAGATATCAGTGGAAGTGGCAGCCAACAGCACAACCCCAAATAATACTGATCCAAATAGGTGCCCACCATCACACGTAAAAGTGCAACACTCAGAGCTGAATATAATAAAAAGTACTGATTCAGGAACTATGCCCAAAAATGAATAAACAAAAGAACACGCTGATGATAAAAAAAACATTTTAATGATCCAGAGATGTCCAGGACATCTATAGTCATAGGGACCATAGGCATACCCTCGGATAAAAGTATGGCTTGGCCACAAAGACTATTAGAATTCTTGGAAGAAATTAAACGAGATATTAAGAAGTATTTTAAATGAAATGAGAATTCTGGAGGAAAGAATTAGAAAGAGAATAAAAGACTCAGTAAAGGAAATATGAAACCTTTTTTTTTCTTTTTTTAAATTTTTTAAAATTTATTTATTTTGAATTATCAACAATCACTTCCATAAGCTTTTGAATTTTAAATTTTTCTCTCCCCTCCACCTCCCTCCCCAAGACAGCGTACAATTTGATATAGGCTATACATATACATTCCTATTAAACATATTTTCACATTAGTGAAGCTGTAAGTAAGAATTAGAACCAATAGGAGGAACCACAAGAAAGAGGAAACAAAACACAAAAGAAGAAAAAATGGCAAATATGCTTCAATCTGCATTCAAACTCCATAGTTCTTTCTTTGGATGTGGATAGCATTTTCCACCATGAGGCCTTCGGAGATGTCTTAGATCCTTGTATTTCTGAGAAGGATTAAGTCTATCAATATTAGTACCTAACTGATTATGTTATTCCCTTCTTGAGCCAAATCTGATGAGAGTAAGGTTCAAACAATGCTCATCTCCCTCCCTTCTTTCCCTCTGCTGTAATAGGTTTTTGTGCCTTTTCCTGTAATGTAATTTACCCTTGTCTGCCTCCTCCTTTCCTTTTCTCTCAGTACATTTTCTTAGTCAGATCAGATTAATCCACTTACTTGGATCCAGGAAATACAAAACCTTACCCAAGAAATGGACTCCCTGAAAAACAGAATGTACTGAACAGAAATCAATGATGGCTGTTGTTTAGTTTGTGCAAATTCATCTCCCATCATGAGAAGTTGGGGAAGTGAGTATCAGTAGCAGAGGAATACAGTCAGTCTATTACCCTACTCAAGAGAGATTATGAAGGTCCAAAGAAAGAAGGAAGAAAAGTAGGGTCCCATCTCCTAAACAAAACAAAAAAAAAAAAAAAAGTTATCATCATTGAAGAAGAAAGCAAGAGAGCTCACAGGTAAAAGATCTTATGTCTCTCAGAGGAAGCAAGACAACAGAGATAGAGCCCTATCAGAGGGAAAAGCCAAAAATCTCCAAAAATGTATCATCAGGGTACTAAAAGGAAAAGTCTGAGGTGCTCTGGTCACTCCTCACTTCTCTCCTCTCTACCCCTGCTGAAATGCAGGGCTTAGAAAATACCATAAACACTCATCTTGGAAAAATAGGTACTCTTCAAGTACTGACTCCAGCCTTTTTCATAAGGAGGGTCCCATCTTTCCTTGATGTAACTCCCTCCAGAGCTGTCAGGGATGAATAATCACTGGAACCTGGCCATAGCCAAATCACATTTCCACTATTTGGGACCACTGCTGAAGTATAGCATTGAGTTAGATTAAATAATACTCTGGATGAGCTGGGACAGAGGACCAGACCAGAGCTGTGGACACTAGATGGAGCTGATATATTCTGTGTCAAAGGCCACATCTCAGTGTCAGAAGGTGCCCACAACAATCATGGTTAGGCAGAGTATTGTGGCAGTAACAATGGTACTTATTTAGGTTCCTGACTTTAATTATAATGAAAGAATCAGGGAATTTGTAAAGTTGGCAATCATCAGGATTAAAGTCATGTGGCTGCTTGGGCTCCCCTATGGGAAATCTTAAGATCGTGCCCCTATAGTTTCCAGGAAGCCTCTTTGTGATGAGATGGCCCTTTCATGGCTCATATCATTTCTGGTTACCAGAGACTAGTCCTAGTACAAACATTTCAGTTCCAATACCTAAGGTAAAGATTCTGAGTGGTCTCCAAGTGAAATTTACACCAGCATGGTGGAAGTCATGGAATCCAGAACCACAAGAGTATAGAAAGTTTAGAAGAGGAATATTATACTTATTTCAACATCCCTAAACACAGTCCAAGTTCAATCCATTTGTAACTTCCCTATCATATATAATAAATGATGTGGGGGATAGATAATGTGTTACATACACCACATGGCAATGTAATTCCACATGGCAATGAACTTGGTCCCAATAACCGGTGCTGACATCTTTCAAACCTCAAAAAAGTCAAGAAAGGTCCCTAAGATCTGTGGGATTTAGAAATTGTTCATTCTACCCACTAACCGAAAGGAGCTACTCCAGAGTCATTAATGGCAATACCAGGCTGAAATCATACACTAACAGTACTCTTGATTTTTCATGCGGAGGTAGCAATAGAAGGTTCATCAAGGAGACCCAGGCCCTGTGAAGTCCATCTGATCCCAGTGACTGGTTCTCCCCAGGAACTTTCCTTCCTCCTCTTCCATGGCATTATTTCTAGCATGAGACACTGCCAGTCCAAAAAGAGCCATGACTCACATCTGAAATATTCATTTTCCAAACATGGCCAAAGAGTAATATGATTATCCTTTAATATGATTACCTGACAAAAGAAAGGATTTAATTATTTCTTGTAAATTCTGGAAGGATTGAGAAGATAGAGACAGGATACTCATACTGGTATTTATCAAGTACAGAATAACAAAAGCTAAAAATTATTTTAAAAATATTATTTCCACCATACAACATTACACCTGCATTGCTGATATAAAAGCTTAATGCAATGAAGTATGCTCAATTAATTTTGAGAGACGATGCCAAATACCTAATATTTTCTGAAATACCACATTAAAGCAATTGTTCCATGTTGGTTAAGATAAAGGTTCTCAGTATACTAAGGAAGTCATCAAATTACACTTTTATTTTTAAGATTCAAACCAGCCAAACCTATGTTTACACACACATTATATATTTTGCAATAATTAAGCAAAATACTCAGGAAACATAAATCAATTCAATTAATACAGAAATGATATATTATTGAAAACATGCTTTCTCTAAAAAAACATTGTTCCAAAGACTTAATATATTGTTTTACCTCATGAATACATTATATTTGGTACTTCCTAGACAATATAAACATCCAAGAAGACAGATGAACAGTGTTAAGCTTGAGTACTTCTTTAAAAACCATGTGGAATTTCTGTGTTTACAAATAACCATTTACTTACAAAAGCCCATTCAAATCCAGAGCACCTATTTTTCAAAAGAAGAAAATGATCACACTAGCAGCTTTGCCAGCAGGATGAACTAGGTACTGACTGATGTCCTTATTCAGGGAAAACTTCCAGTGACTCTGGTGGGAAGAATTATTTTTGGTTGGAAACAAGATGAGTAAGTCACTGGAGGTCTTGCCCACAAAGGGAAGACATAATCAGACTCAATAAAAGAAATATCAGGAAAAGCTCTGCTATCTAAAAAAAAAAACAAATAATAACACTATCCTGCATTTATATAGATCGTTGATAAAAACTTAAAACCTTACAGTTTCACAATTGTCGTAATTCAACAACTCATAACACTGTTATAAAAATGGATAAAAGATTTATATTACTTCTATGTTGTAGAAAGGCAAAGTAAAACATAAAAGACAAAGTGACTTGCCCAAGCTCACTGTTGGTTTACCTCACATTATACTACCGGTAAAATATCAAAAGAACTTAGAATCCATTTCCCAGTTCAGTCCTTTACTGATAGACCATCATTAAGCATCATATCAGTTTTGAATAGCTGCAATTAGATCTTGATGAATCCATAACAGTTGCCATTATCATGAACTAACATACTAAACAAAAAAAAAGAAACTAAACAGTAACTGAACTAGATGAAACAAACATTGATTAATCAGCCCATGATGTCCTCAGTAGACTGCTAGTCAATAGGATATAAAATTTTGATAAGGGGCAGGTACGTGGTGTAGTGGATAGAGCTCTGGCCTTGGAGTCGGGAGGACCTGAGTTCAAATTAGGCCTCAGACACTTGACACTTACTAGCTGTGTGACCCTGGACAAGTCACTTAACCCTAATTGCCTCACCAAAAAAAACCCAACAACAAATAAATAAATAAATAAATAAATTTTGATAGGAAATGGTCCATGATCACATGAGACTGTGATCTAATAGGAGAACTGACAAATACAATACAAACTACTGTAATACAGAGTAAGGACACCTCTGAATAAGAGAAGTGCAGGAGTAATTAGGAATGATTCCACAGAGAAAATGATATTTGAATTTGACTTTGAAGGATGGGAAAAAATTCACAAGGGTAGGAAAGCATTCTGGGCACAGAAAACTACATGAGTAAAGGCAGAGATGGGAAAGCAGAAAGCATTTAATGGGTCTGGAAAGGATTAGTTTGGCTTGAAAGTAGAGTAGGAGGAAGAAAACAGTTTGAGATGAGCCTCTTCATGACTAAAAAGATAGGGTGGCATGAGATTGTGGAGGGCCTTGGAAGCCAATCTAAGGAGTCTAAACTTTAAATGAGAGGTAACAAGGAAGGGTCATAGGAATAGTGTAACCATATCTACATATAAAAAAGATTAATCTGGTGACAATATGAAGGATGGATTCGAGTAGGGAGAGAATGGAACTGGAAAGTCTTGATAGAAGGCAATTACAGTATTTCAGGGGGTGGTAATGAGGATTGAAGAAGGTTAAAATAATTATGAAAATATGAATAATATTTGGTAACGAATTAGAAAAGAGAGGTCAGGAAAAAAGAAATGTCAAAGATTACTCCAGGAGTGACAACAAGGGAATAAGTGTCCCTGTCATAAACAGTGAAATTGGAAAGACAAATAAGTCTTTGGGGATTAAAATGAACACAATTTTGAATACATTGAGCATGAGGTATAAAGTGGGACATCAAGGTAGAAATGTTTTGTAAGACAAATAAATGGATACAAAGGTATGGAGTTCAGGGTTTAGGATAGATTTTTGGAAATTATCTGCACAAAAGTAATGGTTGTTGCTACAAAAGTGAAAGAGATTCCTAAAAAAACAGTATGGAGAAGAAAAGAGGACTAAGGACAGAACTTTGGGAAACACTCATTCACCTTTAGGAATCAGTAAGAGGATAATGAGTCAAGGGAAGGGGGCCAAAAAGAGCAGTTAGAGCAGAGGAAGAACTAGAAGAGTATGGTATCTCAGAAACCAGAGCAAGAGAGCTACCATGCTTCCAATTCCCCAAACTTTGGGTGCCCAGAGATATGGCTGCCACCTCAGGTTTTAGGGGTAATCAATCTCATGGGTAGCTTTTCTTCAGTTCACAAACATCTATTTCTATGCTTCCCATTAACAACCAGCCAGTAGAGTCAATTGGATCAGAGGTTGACAAACTACAGCCTGAGTCTGACTTTGTGCTGACAAACAAAGAATGTTTTTTACATTTTAAAATATAATAAACTTTATTTTAAAATTTAAAAACCATTCTTAGCTCATGGGTCCTAAAAAACAGGTGGCAGGCCTAATTTGGCCGCACGTCAGTTTACTGATCCCTGAATTAGATCTTAGCAACTTTGTAATAGAAGTTACAAAATAATTCCCCAGAAAACCTGGACATACCCTTCCACAAATATACTCAGAGCCCATGAAGGGGACATCAAGGCCACCTGACTTGAAGTATAATGGTACTGAAGTACATGTGTGGGAAGGACATATGGCCAAGGCAACTTACAATTGCAAAACTGCAGGACCTCAGTGTCCTTTCCCTCTCTGGAGAGTCCTCATTTGTGGGTGTGAGGTGTGGCATGAGTAATGGATGAGTCAATCTGATGAACTATGTGGGCCTGTTCCTTAAATGGCAGCTGTAGTCTCTATTGCTCACAGCTTTAAGCTCAGTTGCAACCCTCAGCCAAGATACTGTTGTGCTCTTTCAGAAAAGGGGGAGATAATAGCCTAGGATTGGAAGGAGATTCTCCAGTTCTCTTCAGGCCTCAGAGACTTAGTTTAATGTGTAATTTATCACTTATCTTCTTCTTTTGACCACTCTTCCAGGTTCATGGCTGGGCCCTCCCAGTGAGAGACTTCACTTTAACTTACGGAGACCTTTCAATACATTTCCCAAAACTTTATCTAAGTCAAATTCGTTGAAGTTGCTGGTTTTTTCAGAAGCAAATGAGCTACTCAAAGCCTCAGATTCCCAACAAGGCTTATAATGACTTACATCCAAAATAGCATCACCCTTATATTTCATGGTCTCCGTTCTAGCCCCTTACAATCTGTATTCGGAAGTCTAAAAGGAGTACACTGTTGCATACAGAACATCAAGGCTAAATTTCTACTATTTAGAAGATACTGAAGGACACAAGTGTAATTTCTTAATGTAGAATAAGCTTGTCAATTTATTTCTGTAAGCCTTGATTAAGTAGAATGGCAAAAGGGTTCAAGGATCTTTGTATCATCCACTCAAAGTTGAAAGAGGCCTTAGAGATCATCTAGTGACCAGTCCATCCTCCTCTTTTCAGAGATTAAAAACTATAGCCCAGAGAGATTTAGTGACTTCCCCAAGGTAACAATGCTAGTAAATGTCAGGGCCAGGATTTAAATCCAAGTTTTCTAATTCCAAATTCAGCATTTGTTTCACCACACCACACTGACTCCTTATTACAACAGCACTTTCCATTATCAATTGTTCTTTTTAACAGCATCATATTAACATAATTTCTATTTTATGCCATGGCCTAAATAGGAAATTTTAACTATCCAGCTCTTTTTTTTGAGACTTGTGATCTTCATATTTGTATTATAACTACTAAGCAAAACTAAATAGTGACAATTCCATTAAATTAAGCAAAAACATAGGAAAATACTTCCTCTTTTTTTTGGACTAGACAGGATTTTACTGGTGTAGTGAACTCTCAGCAAGGAAACTCCTCCTACTACAGGCAGCTAGGTGGTACAGTGGATAGATGTTGGATTTGGAGTCAGAAGTCCTGAGTTCAAGACACCAAACATATTTAATCTCTCTGTTCTTCAATCTCCTCATCTGTAAAATGGGGATACTAATAACCACCTACTTCCCAAGGTTGTTGGAAGGATAAAATATTTGTAAAGTTCTTTGCAAACCTTAAAGTGCAATATAAATGTTGGTTAGTATTATTATTCTACTAATGCAGGCTGAAACTCACCTGCAATTTATAGTTTGAGAGAACTGCCTGCGGCACTGAGACATTAATATGTCCAGAGTCAGTATAGTCAGAAGCAAAACCTGATCTCAGGTACTCATGAATCCAAGGCCTCCCCTATACTATGCTGCCTCTCATTAAGCAAGAGATACAACATAGTTTTAAACCACAGAATTGCTAAATAGAAGCCAAACTAATTGTATCTGATGGTAATTTAAAAGCATTAAAAGAAGCAGAGAGCAGCAAAAAGCAGTGCCAACCATCAACATCTCTTACAGTCAGTAAGAACTGATGTTCGAACTCGTATATATCTTCCACGTATATTTTCTAAATTTGAATCCCAAATCTGTTTAAAGTATCTCTTTCAAGTAATATTAATTGAAAGTCCAGCCATAATGTAGCATGTTATTTCATTTTAAAATGAAATGTTAGATCATCATTGGCACTCAATGCAGAGCTCTGAATTAAAAGTATCACATGAAGACAACTGACAACTATCATCACTTTCCTTTTCCATCCAAAAAACCGAAGATAGAACATTCCTTTGTAAGCTGAGAAAAAAATCAAACACATGGAAATGAAATTTAGTTGAGCTCAATTAGATTTCCATCACTTTAAGCCAATTTACTTCCAGAAAATCATGTGTTCTAATAGCTCTACAAAATATTCATCAAATTAAACTAGAAACCTTTGCATGGGTAAATTTCAATTCCTACAATTCAACAATTTTTATTTTTAAAAATTTCAAAGGTATTTAGGTGTTTCATTATTGTTCCCGTATTAATAAAATTCATCAAATTTCAATTGCAGGTAATGTCATTTTGTCATCCTCACAGCCGAAGATGATTTCTGCCTTCTTTCCTTTACCCAAAATTTTAAAATAATTTTGGGGGAAATATAGAAAATAACTTGTATGCAAAAACTGTTACTTCATTTACTGTTTCATGAAAATATCTTATATAGAGCTTTCCATTTTTCAGTTCTAAAATAATTAAAGAGAAATCAAACTATGATATAAAGAACAAAAGACAATTAGATAAAAGTAAATTATTAATCGTATTCCTGAAACCCCAATGTTACAGTAAGAGACATTTTGGAAGAAATGCTTCTAAAAGATTGATCGAAGGCAAAGAATAAAACCTGACAGAGGTAAAAGAATTCACTTGGGGAAATCAAAAATTAATGAAATAAGAAATGCATTTCAAAAAGACATACTTGAATGTGGGAAGGTTAAGAGAAAGTAGGAACTGACAATAATTAAATGAAGAAAAATCAAAAAGCAGAAAGAATGAAAAAGAAACAGGCAATTATACGGTAGAGTATGAATTACTCCAGGGACAATGAGAAAGTTGGGATAGATTTTCACATTTAGATTGCCGTGGAATCAATTAACATTTAAAAGTTATTTTTTTTAATGCACAATCATATTTTACAAAGACATTTCATAAATTACAGAATACTTCCTTAAAAAAGAGGCTTGAAGGCCCTGCACTCTGTGAGCACCAAATAACCCTATAAAAATCAAAAACCAAAACAAAAAAACCTGACCTATCCTGATAGGAAAAGCTTGTTTGCCAATATCAAGTGATCTTGAAATTAGCTTCCCTTGAATAGTCAAATCATCACTGTTACAAAGTGAAATCATAATAGCTTCAACCCAACTTATTTAAAGAAATCATAGATTTTAAAACATGGGATGTAGATAAAGTAAAGACACTGATTCTTATAGCCATTTCTTAGGGAAGGTTAACCAGAGCAAAACAACTCCCACAGAAAGGGGACCAAGAGACTCACAAACCACCTTAATCAACAATTCATCTCTTTGCCAAATGATTTATCAGTTTAGAATACAAATTCATTGGTAAAATGTTACACAGTACAGTCCAAATAGTATCACCTCACAAATTAGCAAAAGTCAGTAGAAGGGCACATGAACCTGAGGAAAGCTTGGTGTAAGACCCAACCAAGCCAGATTGTCCCAGGGACATTTACAGATGAAACTAGATACCCTCTAAGGCAAAACAGAACAGAACAAGTTTAAATCCTCTTCCACAGCCCTTCAAATACTTGAAGACAGCTATCATATCTATCCCTGTACCCAAATTTTATCCTCTCTAAGCTAAAAACTGCCAGTTACTTCAATTAATTTAAGGTTCTCCAGCATTCAGGCTGCCTTGCTCCGAACACTTGCCAGTTTAGCAGCTCAGAACTGAAGACAATACTTCAGGCAGAAAACAGTGAGACTATCAATTCTCTGGTCTGTGTACTACTCACCTCTTAACTCAGACTAAGATCACAGTAGCTTTCTTGGCAACCATAGCATATGACTGACTCATATTAAACTTGTAACCCACTAAAACCCTCAGATACTTTTGTGATAACTGATGTCTACCCCATACTTCCCCATCTTGTTGTAAAACTGATTTTTAAAATTCTATCCTAAAACTTTACTTTTACCTAGTTGGTCCCCATGTTTTAGCCTGTCATTACTTATAAAATTCTAACTTGCCATCCACTGTATTGGCCAGCCCCACATTGGATAAACCTTCGATCTATGCCTTAATCAAAGACACTGAAACAACACAGTGCCAAACAGATTCCTAGAACAATCCAAAGGAGATTTCTTACTAAGTTGACAATGAAACAATAACTATTTTTTGGATCTGATCACTCAACCAGTTCAAATTCATCTAATTATATTATTATGGAGTCTGCATCATTAATTTTTTCCACAAGAATATATTAGACTATTAAAAGCTTTGTCAAAATCTAGGTAAATTTTATCTACAGAATTCTGTTCATCTATCAATTCAGTGAAAAAATGGAAATAAATTTACTCTGATATGAACAGTTCCTGAAGTCAGTTCTTTGTACTTTTTAAAACGGCAACAGCATATTATTTAATTAAGAATAAATCAATAAACAGTTGATCTAATAGTAGAAAGTCAAAAGAACTTTCAAAGAAAAGTTCAGAAATCATATTGGAGGGAATGCCTAAATCATCAGGCATCTGGAACTTGTCTGGCACACTGTCAATAAAAATTAACTTCTTCCATTCGGGAAATAATATTTGTAGAAAAAGTTATTTCATAGCACAGTGAAAATTTATTTCATAAAGAATCAACTATGTTTGTGAAATATATGGTATTTTCCCCTAAATTCCTACGCGTATCAGTCAGTTAATATGCTAACTGCAAGACACATATACTGGACCAGAAGTGTATCATTAAATATTATGGAAAAATAGATCAATTCTTTGCTCACAAAGTTGAGCAATATTTTTTACATTATGCTTCAAACTGTACCATTACATACTTCAAAGTTAGACTTTGTTGTCTTTCATTTTATAAATGTTTATAACAGTAAACTATGCAGCACTGAGCTAATAAACCTGCTAAAGTCTTCGTCCCTTCTATAGATAACAAAGACAAAGTACGTATTTTGCAAATACCTATTTGTAAAAAGTATACTATCCTTTTATAGGCTTACAAAAATGTTTTTTTGACTCATTAAAATATATTTTTTTCTTGATTATGAAAAGAATACATTAAAATAAATATCTAAATTTTCAAAAGTAAACACTTGCGGGTCATGTACAAAGTAACAGAAAGAGAGGTAAAAGAAGACTCTCAAATTCTTGCTTCTCTGGCAACAACTTTCTTTCCTTCTTTCTCTTACTTTTGAAACACTGAAACTTCCCTTGTTCCCACCATGACTTGAAGTCCCTTGAATTTACTCTCTTTGCCTAGTTCATTACCTCTGTTCTGGCTTCAACTGCCTTCCTATCGAGACTTTCCCTAATAATAGTCAGCCATCTCAACAACACACTTTGGCATCAATAATAACCATGGCATTCTACCTTGGTATTCCCACACTGCTAAGCTCTAATTTTTGGTAATCCCCAAGGATAGCTCAACTAAAAAGTTGTTTAAAAAAAAAGAAAAAAACAAAAAAACAAACAAACAAAAAAAAAAAACCCCGCTTATTCAGGCCATTCCAAATTTATATTAGCTAATCTCAGCCCTAACTGCTACAATGCAAATTTATTCATCTCTTAGTTAATTTTCATCACATTCTTCCTAGTGGCTGTTTGAAATCCTTTTCATGTATCTGGTACTTTAAATGAGCTCTGTCATTCTTTAGCAAGATGATAGAAGCAATCTAGAGTGAATTCCATAGACTTCCCACCATTTGAAATCTGACCACCCATTTCCTCTTTTCCTTCATCTATTTATTTATTTGTTTGTTTGTTTGTTTGTTTATTTATTTATTTATTGGTGAGCCAATCAGGGTTAAGTGACTTGCCCAGGATCACAGAGCCAGTAAGTAGCAAGTGTCCGAGGCCGTATTTGAACTCAGGTCTTCCTGACTCCAGGGCCAGAGCTTTACAACCCTTCCACCTATGCCTCTGACCTCATCATATCTTGTTTTCTTTTAGGACTTTGTTTCATCAGTCATCCCCAATCTCCTTCCTTCATCTTCAGCTGTTAACTATCTTTTGGTTCCTTCACTTCTACCTACAACAGGCTTAGCTTTCTGATGGCCTAATTTTTTTAGCTGCCTTTTCTTTTGGCTCTAAAACACATTCAAGCTACTGTCTTTTCCCCTTTTATCTTTTCACTACCAAGCTTCTCTGAAAAATCAAGTAGAGTTGGTGCTTCTATTTTCCTTCAGACTTGATCCCAAATATCAGAGCAGGAAAGAACTTAAGAGATCATTTAGGTGAACTGGATATTTTAGAGAATATGAATTTTTGAGGCCCAGTGAGATTAAGTGACTAGCAGCATCAATTAGTGATGCTCTTAGGAGTAAAGGGAGTAAGTGTTCTTTGCATTTTGTTCCACTGCCTCTTTACCATTCTCTTCTAACTACTCTACTGTAACTGCTTTCTCAAAGACCATCAATGAACTCCCAGTGACCTTTTCTTACTACTTCTATCCTCAGAGATAAAGAGGTAGAAGAGCCCTTAAAAGTCAGAGTCCAGTTTCTCAACTTATAGATAAAGAAATAGATTCAGTGAGGCTGTGACTTACACAAGGTCACAGGGCTTAAGTGTCATGGCTAGTATTTAACACTAGGGCCTTTGCATCCAAATCCCACATTCTTTCTACTGTGATAATGCTACCTCCCTTTACCACTAAATCTCCTCAGTACCTGATACAGTTGAAATTCTCTCCTCCCTCTTAAATCCAGCCCTCACACCACTGCCAAAGTGCTCTTCCTAAAGCACAGGTTTCATCACATCATGACCCAGCTCAAGAATCTTCAGTGGTATTCCCAATGACTACCGAACAAATACAAATCTTGTATTCTGGCATCCAAGGCCCTTCCCTTTACGTTCCAAGCAAGCTACCCATCTAGTCTTATTCTATACTACTCCCCTTCATTGTCTCTCTATTTACAGCAAAAATAAATTACAAACTGTTCCCTAATTTCATACTGCCCTCTTCTGCCTTTAAACATTTGTATATAATATTTCCCATACCTAAAAAAGAACCTCACTAGATGTTCACCTGTTGAAATCTTTTTTTAAAGGCTGGGCTCAACTCTTAGTTCCTTCATGAAGCCTTCCTTGATCCCTGCCAGAACCTTTTATGCCTCTGTTTGACTTCTGACGACTTAGCAGATTCTAACCTGTAATTAATTATCTGCGTATATGTAGTATTTCTGCTTCTAGATTGTCAGCACTTTGAGAGCAAGAATAGTCTCTCATCTTTAATCTTTGTATCTCCAAGAGCTAGGGCGATATCTTGCATATGCTGTTTATTCATTCTCCACCTATCTCTCTTCTGTTTCCTTTTATGCCTCCCTCCCAGTAAATACAAAAGTATCTTCGGTCCCTGGATTACGTTATCTCCCCCTGGTGATCTTATCTATTCCACCTCTATGAGAATGATCCCAAAATAATGTCTCCAGAATGCAGGAAATTTCTACTTACATGGCCTACCCTTGCTTTAAACTAAAACCTGGACAAAAGCTCATCATCTATCCTGTCCCCAACCAGTTCCTCCCCACTTAGAGAATCATAGGATTGTTCATTTAACTCTAGAATGAACATTTGATGTCATGTAGTTCAATTCCTTCATTTTTTTTTTCAAATGAGGAAACTGGGGCCCAGAGAGGTTACCTGACTTCCCCAAAGTCAAAAAGGTACTAAGTAATAGAGTAAGGATTTAATCGCAGGCCCTCTCATTCCAAATACACTCTTTCCACTATACCACACTATTTATTGGATCTAGGATCTCATCAATGGAAGTACCATGTATTCTAAGCCATCTCATCCTCTGTGACTCTTATCCACAGCTTCCTTTAAGTTTTTTAAAGGGAAATCTACACAGTGAGCTGGAAGATCCTAGTATAGATCTCCTGACACTTCATGCAAACCAAAGGAGCATCCAGGCTGTACATCGGTTACCTCTCAATTTCCCTGGCATGACTGGAACATCTTTTCTGGCTATACGTCTCTCTTCATGCTTAGAACTTGCTCCCTCCTCTGCCTCTTGGTTTCCCTGGCTTCTTTCAAGTGTCAGCGAAAGTCATACCTTCTACATGAGGCCTTCCCCAATTTGCCTTTGAGAATCCTTTCCCTTCCTTTTGGGATTACCCCCAATCTATCCTATATAGACTTTCTTTGTACATAGTTGTTGTCTTCACCATTAGACTGTTGTATCCCCAGCACAGTGTCTGGCACTCAATAGCAGCTTAATGAATGTTTGTTTAATTGATACCCTTTATACCAATAATCTTGAACAATGCTTTTGTTGGTAATATGTTGCAGCCTACTCACATCCACCACGTACCTTCCCATTACCTACTGGGTAAACAACAATTACAACTTTTCAAATAACTGTGATTTTCTATGATTCAAAAGCATGTCATATGGTTGTCAGAAAAATGGACTTTTGTTTAAAGGAAAAGCTTGGGATCATTACAATCATTGCACAATTTTTTCCGAAAGCAATACATCCAGTTCTTCTCCTTTAAATTCTGGGCCCAGTTCACGATCTTTTCACGCTATCTGAACAAAATACATGTAATAATGAACAAACTACAAGTTGTCCATCCAACTATATAGTTAGTATTCATCAAGCACTGTAGAGTGACATAGAGAAAATCTTTATAATAAACAAGTTCTAACATACACATATGTCCTTTTTAAAATTATTCCTTAACTATTATAAACTACAGCTTAATCTAGTCTCAGAACTAACCAGACTATTTCTAATCTACTCTCTTTTTCTTAAAGTCAAACCTTTTTTCAGGCTTGTTGTCCTTGACTCCAACATTCCAAAGTGGACTGGCAACAAAAGACACCAAATGATTATAGATTTCTTAGCAAAGTTTTTCTGACCACCACAGGCTTTATAACTCCAAGATTTCTCAGTACTCTTTTAGTATATTTTCTCAAGTTCTTCCTCTTTTAAGTAAAACAAAGAAGAAATTGCTGGACTGAGGATGAAGGAAAAGAAAGATGCATCCTCTCTTTTATACCATCTCCCTGTTTTCTTCTTAATTTTCCTAACCCCTCAATAGAAAAGATACAAAATATTTCCACAGTTTGAAAACAAGCCCTTGTGTTGTTTTGAGGTGTGCCTTTCTGTTTTGTTTTTGCCAATAAGATAGTAATTTTCCCTTTTCCTTAAAGGGAGAAATAGCCAAACAAATTTTTCTTATTGCTAGTTTGGTGGTATTAAAAAAAACTGTATTTCTTTTAACAGTTGAGGTAGACTCTAAAAAGGCAAAACATTAAAAAACTACTTGATACAAACTGTTTTCTGTAAGATATGGCATCTTTAACCACAGACTGATTTTTAGAATAAAAAAGTTAACTTGATTTTAAACAAAAACTTCAACAGTTTTAAAGTACTCTCTTATGAGAAAAAGAGCATTTTCCAGTTTTTTGCCTTTGAAACTCAAAAAGAAAATGATAACAAATTTTACTTAGCAATCAGTGGGATGAGAGTCTTTTGAAAGAAATAAAATCTAACATGTGGTTGAAAATTGGTCTACTCTAAAAGTTTATCATAGGTATAAATTTTAGGAAACAGTGGTTCTGAATTAGAATGAGACAGAGGTTAGGATTTATAGGACTCAACTTAAAAGAAAAAAAAAATTCCACGGCTCTAGAAAAAAAAAAAGCTCCAGATACCAATAATCCAGAATACAACTATAAGAATTAGGAGAGGGGCAGCTAGGTGGCACAGTGGATAGAGTACTGGGCCTGGAGTCAGGAGGACCGGAGTTCAAATCCGGCCTTAAGACACTTAACACTTACTAGCTGTGTAACCCTGGGCAAGTCACTTAACCCCATTGCCCAGCCCCCCTCCCCCCCCCAAAAAAAGAATTTGGAGAGAATTTTGATGTAATGGGGGGACTAAGGATCCATTACTAAGACAATGCTGATATTTGTATTTTCTGGTGAATATACAGGACATTCTCAGTCCCTGCCTGATTCCAATTCCACATGTGGAACTTTAGAAACCTGTGTTTCAGCCATGTATGATTAGAGAAGTAGTACTACGTGATGATGAAGTCTTCTAACAGGCTATAGAGCTAAAAGAAATGATGATTCAGGAGGTGCTGAGATAGAATGGAATGTGAATACAAAAGAGATAACAGGCCTTTCCCACTCACTCCCCCACTCTTCAATCTCTTTTCCTTGGTGACTATTAACAAATGTTTAGAGATGCTAGGTGGGAAAAAGAATAACTGCCCTATTTTCAACTCTCACTATGTGTCTATTAGCATGTGGCTCATCTGTCTCTTGTATTTGCTCTTTCCTGACTTTAAGCAAATGAATATTCCAATATGGGAGTACTCCAGAGACCTTGAAAGTTTAGGAGATCTAGCAGTCTCATCAGAGCCATGAGAGAACCCACAAACAACTGGAGTCAGCAGCAATAGCCACAGGTGTCAACAGGTAACTTAGCAGCAACTTTGATATGGATGTGCCAAGGCAACAGCATTATGGGCATTTCAACGTTTGGAGAGATTACAGGGAGGCAGTAGAGTGGTCTGGCTATCAGTAGCCAAAGTTTGTGAGGAGCTAGGGAAAGAGTCAAGAAACTGTCCAGTCTAGCACAGCACCAGCTAAGACTATTGAGGAGCCATCTCAGCAGCTGATGACCTGGCTGACTTGGCCCAGAAGTGAATAATCTGTCTAACAGAGAGCGATGCCTAATGGAAATATAATGGGGTTTCCACGAAGGGAGAAAAGGACTTCTAGGGCCAAGAATCAGGAGGTACTTTTTGGCCAAATGTGTTCTTTACACACGTGCTCCATTACCATTGTATTTTACGTTTGATCAGGTAGGTGGTACAATGGATAAAGCCCTGGACCTGGAGTCAAAAAGACCAAAGTACAGATCTAGCCTCAGATACTCGCTATCTATGTGACCCTGGGAAAATCACTCTCGGTACCTAGCCTGCCAATGAAAGGTGAAGTGCCCAATTGGGGGAGTAGCCCTAGTTGGGGTACTACTACATTGACATGGACTTAACTCCATTAAAGCCACTTAACCTCTATTTGCCTTAAGCCACTGAAGAAGGAAATGGCAAACCGCTTCAGTATCCTTATCAAGAAAACTCCATAGACAGTAAGGTCCATGGGGTCAGGAAGAGTCGGACACGACTGGACTACTGAATAACCAATCTCCATTAAAAAATCCTGTAAACTTTTATTTAGATATCCTTCAAAGTTAAATTCTGCTATAAGCTTGGATTTGTAACTACAAGGTAGTCCATATCAGAAAGTAAAGTATCTGATACTGTTTATGAACTAGGGGGCAACCTAAATTGAAAAGAAAAACTACTCTATTTAAATTACCAGGAAATCTTAAGTTATACTAAATACCTGCCAATTGCTATGAGGAGAAAGAAGATTAGAAAAAGCATCTTCTGAATTAAAAAGAGGGACAAAGTTTCCTGTTGCTGACATAGAGACACGTCTAGTATCTATATGATTAGGGCACACGAAGGAGAAAGAAGTTATAGGAAGAGAAGGGTGCTGAAGACACTGGCTCTCTCTCACTAGTAATTGTTCCTCAGGTATCTGGGTGAGGAAGATTAAGAAAGCAGCTAAGATATAAGGAAACAACCAAGACAGGAACTTAATTCTTAGTGAAAGCAAATCATGGGCAAAACCAGGAATTCAAAATAAATCAAGTTAGAAAAAAAATCAAGTTTTTCTATTTGAAGTCTTATATGGAAAGAATATATCCAGGAATAATTAAAGATTAGTGACAAAGGTCCAAATAATAGTATATTTCTTCCACCTCTGAGTACAATTAATATATTTAAAACTTGTTTTCTACATTTACCATTTTTTAATGTAGCTATGGTCATCTGTGTTATTAAAGAAGCCTATTATACACAAAAATGGTACTCTTGAAATGCACCAAAAAGAACAGTTAGAGGGTTCTAGAGCAATAAAGACAAGTGAGACTAGTTTAGAATTAATATAATAAATTTAGTATATACTTTAAAAAAAGCTGCATGTAATGAGACAAAATTTCACATGCAATACTCTTTTTCTATTCTTTATACACGGAAACTTAAGACCATCACAAAGTCTTCTGGCTTCAGTCTACTTTTCCAAGCTCATTTTTGATCACCCCCCTTCACACATTCTATGTTCCAGCCAAACTGGCCCACTCACCACTCACTACTCCTCAAACTTTACACTACATCTTCTGTGTCTGTTTTTTTAACAGGTTATCTGCACGTGTGGAATGTAATTTTTCTTCACTTCTTCCTCTTAGAATCTCTAAGAGCTCATGTGGTTCTTCCTATAGAAAGTGTTTTCTGATTTCCCAGTTGTTAATGTCCTTTCCCTCTTAAAATAATCATGTGCATATACTTATCTGTTTATATGCTCTAACCCCTGGTTGAATGTAAAGTCTTTTAAGGACAGAGTCCATTTGTCACTTTGTATATCCAAGATACTTACACTTACAAATATTAGGTATCTAATAAAAACTCACTGGACTGTATAAGAACTGAGGATGTTTAACCTGAGAAAGAGAAGACATAGGTGGGAGCGCAGACAGCTGATAACTAGGTAGATGAAAGACTGCAATGTGGAGAAATGGTTATATGTATTGTTTCTGGCTCCAAAAGGCAGCACTAGGGGTACTATGCCAAAGTTGTAAAGAAAAAAAATTATACCTGAAGTAAGGAAAAACTTTTGAACAATCAGAACTATACAAAAGCTGAATGAGCTGCCTAAGGAGGTAGCAGTTGTCTATTGCATTAGAAATTTTCAAAGGAACGGCTGGTCCAATAGGTTGAAAAGGATATTTTTTTATGTGGGATAGGCTGAACTAGATGGTAACTGAGGTTCCCTTCCAACTCTGAAATGCAGAAATTCTGTGATATGTTTGGGAAAGTTATCTTTACCAGATAACCATACCTATTGGCTTGGCTATTTGTATATGTCACATAGTAATAAACAAGGTACCACCATTCTCATGATGATAGTTTACCCTAACTTCAGGCAAAGAACCTAGAGAGAAATAAACACTCTCTGAGTGCATAACTTGTGAACTAAAACCTACCTATAAAGAGATAACAGCAATATTACATATGGCAATCATTTTAATACCATTAAAGTTTTCTTAAGATTTTTCTCAAGAATACATTTTTTGTGATAAAAAAAAAACTTAAAACATATTCATAACATATTACCTGAGATATACTTAACATTTTTCTTAATTATGCATACACTCAGTTTAAACTTAAATCTACAATATTTGATTGTTCCACAGAATATGTCACAAAGTTATTTTTGGATTCTTTACTTAAATTTCCATTTAACTTTTCTACATTTACAGTCACTAGATAAATAGAATGAACTGCTATTTTATAGCTTTTAAGGCCATTTATAATTTATAGTAAAAGATAAGTTAACTTAAGAAACATTTATATGTCTATGCATACTTTTAGGCAATCTTATGAGTTTTGATGTCAGAAACTTATTTTAAAATCACATACAGGTTTTTTCAACTCCTCAATTGTTTTCCTAATTAAGGCCATGCTTACATAATCTATGAACATTTTGCATTTTAATTACTAAAGAGGATAGAAGTCTATGTATCATTTCTATTATGAAAATATAAGAAGCAGAACGGTACAGTGGATAGAACGCTAAACTTGGGAGTCAAGAAGTCCTGGGTTCAAAATCCACTTTTGACATTAATAGGGGCAGCTAGGTGGTGCAGTAGAGAGAGCACTAACCCTGTAGTCAGCCGCAAATGCGGCCTCAAACACATAACACTCACTAACTGTGTGACTCTGGGCAAGTCACTTAACCCCAACTTCCTTTCAAAAAAAAAAAAAAAAAAAAAAAAAAGGACATTAATAGATATGTGAGCATGGGCAAGTCAATTAGCCTCTCTAAGATTATTTCTCCATCTGTAAAAATTAGATTACAATTATTTTAGTACTTATACCATAGGGTTATTATAAAGTTCAAATGAAATTATGTATTTTATAAAAAGGTTTGCTAATTTTAAAATGCTATGTCAATTAATATTATAATTATTAAACTAGTCACATAAATATTTATAAAGATAGTATGTTTTCCATTTTAAGTAAAGAGATTTTTATACACACTGTCAATTCAAGTTAATTACAAGTCCAAGGCATGATTATGGGCATTTTCAGGAAAAAAAAAAATAGGATGATCTGGACTGAAATGATAGTTATTATATTTGTAAATATAGTAGATGCAAGGAGAACCATACGCTATTCCAGGTTCTCCAACTAACCAATTTGATTTGTATTATGTTAAAATATGAAAAATGGATGATATCAATACTTAACCTTACAACAGGGAAAATATATATATACACTTATATACACACATATGTTTGTACATATAATATACTAAGGGTTATTTTTTGCAACACATGTTATTTATAATTATGCTTTTATTGAGGATAATTTTAAGTCATTCATTTCAGGCTTTAAGATAATAAGCAGAAAATCTTTTTATGAAGAAAAAATTATTGTGTCTTCTAACTTCCTTTGAAATTGAAATAAGATGAAAGTTCACTCCAGTTTTGTGAGATAAATTCCCCCATTCATCCTCTTTTTCTTCCCTACTGTATTCCTTTTCACCTTCCTTTCCTTTCTTCTTTTAAGATCATTAAAACAGAACAAAACCACTCCTAGACCCTATTTCTTATTTAAATAATCTAAGACCCCCTTAAACAGCTTAAAATTAGTGTCAATCAGCACAATGTCATCTACAAATGGAAAAATCTAGAAAACTTTGCCATTTATAGGAAATCCCCTCTTCAATTTGGCATTCTCCACGACACTAACAAAACACTTTTAGTGAGTATACAACTTCCCACTGTTTCATTTAATATTGATAATCAGAAAAGATAAAACAAATTTATTATTAATCAAGGATTAAACAAAGTAACTGCTATTTATTTGGTATCAGGAATTTTATGTGATCTTAATATATGCAAGAGAAACACCTTTATGGGAGAAAGTTTTTAAAGATATGTTTTTCTGTGAAAGACTTGGGTACTTTGATCAATACAATGATCCAGGACAATTCCAAAGGACTCATGATGAATCCTTGCTATCCACCTCCAGAGAGAGAACTGGTGGACTCTGAATGTAAATTGAAGTAAAATTTTCTCACCTTTATTTTTTTGGCTGCTTTTTTTGTAATATGAATAATATGAAAATGTTTTGCATGATTTCACCCCTATAATTGATATCATTTTGCTCACCTTCTCAGTGAGTGAGGGAGTGGTGAGAAGGAGGGACAGAATTTGGAATTCAAAACTTAAAAAGAAAGAATGTTAAAAATGAATTAATAATAATTTTGTTTTAAAAAATAAAGATATGTTTTCTTCTACCAAGGCAAATGTTCTTATTTTTGGTAGCAAACAAAAAATAGACATAGTAAGATCTGCATTTCTCTATGCCTCTCAGTCAATCATGTGAGTACAAAGATGCCATGTACTGTAGAAAATCATCTACAAGACCCTGACCTTTCCTTTTTCACATTTTTATAATATTTACGAAAACTAGCCTTCTCTTCTTATCCTACTCGCCTCTCTACCTCTACCCCCAAGCCTGAGAACTGCAGGAAAACAAAATATGTATTGTCAAGCAAAACTAATTTTCACATTGGCCAAGCACACACACACAAATATTTTTCATTCCGGACTCTGTGTCCTTCACCTCACTATCAGGAGGATGGTACCATGTTTCTTCATTAGTTCTCTGGAATCACTGTTGATCATTATACTGATGAGAGTTCCTAATCTTTCAGCTGTTTGTTTTTACCATATTATTGTCATCATATAAACTGTTCTCCTGGTTCTGTTCACTTCACTCTTTATCAGCTCATGCAAGTCTTCCCAAGCTTATCTAAAACCATCCCATTCATCATTTCTTATAAGCACAATTATATTCCATCTATTTTTATACCATAACTTGTTCAATCATTCCCCAATCCATGGGCACTCCCTCAGACCCATCCTTTGATACCTCAAAAAGACTATAAATAATTTTGTACATCTGTAATTAGAGTTCATTCTGCTTTGGACTAATCCCTCTTTTAATTTATCCTCCCTCTAATTTCCCTTTCTTCTTTTTCCCTTTTCCTTCCCACTTCTCTGTTGAGTTAGATGTATTTCTGTACATAACTCTGTGTGTGTGTGTATTCTTTCCTCCTCTGATCAGTTCAGATGATAGGTTCAATACTCAAGTGTTGGTTTCCCCCACCTCTTTCTCCATGTAGGTACAGGTATCTACTTGCACACGCTACGAGAAATAATTTTCCCTAACCTTTAATTTCTTCCCATGATGTATTGTGCTTCCCCTCTCTTCCCATTCTTAAGATCATTAAGACTTCCTCCATGGTGGCACATACATCACCTCCTAATATTCTGAATGTAAGTAGTTTGTCCTTGTTAACCCTTTATGATTGTTCATTTATGTTCACTTTTTTAATTTTTTCATTAACTCTTGTGTTTGAACTTCATAGTTTCTACACAGCTCTGGTCTTTTCATCTGGAATGCTTGAAAGTCTTCTATTTCATTAAAGATCCATTTTTTTCTTTGTAGGATTATGCTCAGTTTTGCTGGCTTAGTTATTTAGGGCTGTAAACCTATATCCTTTGCCTTCTGGAATATCATATTCCAAGTTCTCCACTCTAAAGCGTTGGTTGCTAAATCATGTGATTTTTTACTGTGGTTCTTTGATATGTGAATTCTTTCCTTCTGGCTATTAGAAGTTATTTTTTGAGTTTGGACTATAATGTTCCTGGGAGTTTTCATTTGGGTTTTTTTTTTTTTTTAGGAGGAAACTGATGAATTCTTTCTGTCTCCACTTTGCACTCTAGTTCTAAGAAATCTGGCCTGCTTTCTTTTATGATGTTGAAGCGCTTTTTTTTTGTAGCGTTCAAGTAGTCCAAGGATTCTTAAATTTTTTCTCCCCAATCACTTTTCCAGATCAGTTGTTTGTGCTATGAAATATTTTGCATTTTCTTTTTTTTTCCCCCAATCTTTTGACTTTGTTTTAATGGATCTCTTTGTTTCATGGAGTCACTGAATAAGAATTTTTAGGAAATTTGTTGCTTGGACAAGATTTTGTACCTTTTTTGGTGCCAAGCTGTTAATTCCTTTTCCATTCTTACTTCCCCAACTCTCATTTCTTTTCCAATTTTTTTTTTTTAACATTCTCCTGAGTTGTGAGCCACACTGCTGCTGCTTGCTTCTGATCTTGATCCTCTGTTGGTATACTATTTAGGGCCTACAACTTCTCCTTTCCCCAGAAAGGCACATCTTTTTTAGGCAGACATTCCCACCCCAGTCCAACCTGGATATGTGACCGAGAACTGTGTAGTGAGTTAACAAAGCTATTAGTTGGTACCTGTTGCTGTTGTGGTACCTCTGTATTGATCTGGTACCTCCTCTTACCCTAGTGAACCTCCCCTTTATGCTTCAAGTGGTAAGTTCCTAGCCAGACCCCTTCCCCAGTGTCCAGATGCTCAGTCTCACTGAACAACCCCGAAGTTAGGGTCCTCTAAGAAGTGAAATGAAATTGAGGTTACTACAGAAGCAACTTTCCAACATCCTGATGAGTCTCACTTTCACCCCTGCAACACACGGGCTTCTTCCAGCCTTCTGCTACTAACCTATAAGAGCTTAGAATGACACTCTTGGAAAGAACACTTGGTCCTGCACTTGCTCCTTTTCTTCCTGCCACTAAACCTCCATTGTTCTAGTAACTTAGAACAATGGTGGAAGGCAAAGTCCAGGTCTTTTGCTGCCCTGTGTATCATGCATGACACAGTCTTTCACTGCTCCTCCAACGTCAGGGCCACGTGCAGTATCCTCTTCTTCCCAAGAGGCTGGCATTACACAGGAAATCCATGTTTTCTCACTGGAAGAATAGATCATGGGATTCTCTTCTCTCCATGAGGTTGACTGCTCTGGAATTCCTTCTTCTCTCTCTAGAAGTCCTAGCATTTTCTAAGTCTGGCACTGCTCAGGAACTCCCCTTTCATCTCTGGAAGATTGTGAATTAGGAACTCCTACTATTTGGCTATGCAGGTTGGCTTTCTTGTAGGCTTCTGATATTATACGTGACAACTGTAATGTGTCTCTGCCACCACTCCTCCAGAGCTGCATCCACACATTCACATCTTAAGAACTTGAGGTCCAGAAACTTTTCCTGGCATCTAACATCTCCTAAGCTAAAAGGCTTCCATCTCTGAGTTGGAGAAAGGGATGGTCAGTCAGTCAGTCACTGTGGGACTATGCCGATACACAGACCTTCCCTACAGACCGCATTCCTGCCTTCAAATCTCTGGTCTCTGACCTGTCTTTAGTTCTCTCAGGATTTCACCAAAAAGGGAAAATGGGAAAAGAACTGACACTGCAATAAGCATCCAACCACTACAGTCTACATCAATCAACTAATCCTCGATAAATCCACAACAGCCCAAGACAATCAATTTATTCCGGAGGGATGGGACCAAGGAGATAGCCTCATCATCAGTGAGGGAGTGTTGAGCATGTTATAGTAGATGTCCTCCAAGTCACTCAATAAAGCTGTAAAAAGGCTAGTCCAAACAATCCCAAACAAAAGCTTACTACTGTGTAATTTCATCAAGTGGATTAAGGAAGTGATAAACTGAACAACCCCCACACCCATATATTATGGATCACTTTATACATTTATCATCATTCATTCAATTGCCTATTTATTAATACCAAAATACCTTTGTTAAAGGACAGCTTTAGCTGTCATGGTAGTTAGAGTACTAGACCTGGAGTAGGAAGACTCATCTTGCTGAGTTCAAACCTAGCCTCAGACACTCACTAACTGTGTGACCCTGGGCAAGTCAGTTAACCCTGTTTGCCTCAGTTCCTCATCTGTAAAATGAGCTGGAGAAGGAAATGGCAAATCACTCCAGTATCTTTGCCAAGAAAACACCAAATGAGGTCATGGAGAGTTGGACAGGACTGAAAAGGACTCAACAACAACAAATCCTTTGTAAAGTCTGACTTTGGTTTTGTAAAAGAGGTACTTATCTTCTTTCTTATACCATCTAAGTATTCCACTCAACTGTCCTTGAAGTGTCTAGGTTCTCTCAAGGTGATTTTTACCATATATTGAGGAACTGGTTTGTTTTTCTCCCCATGGGAAACGAAATTATAATCAAATTCAGAAAGAAGTCAATTTGGGTTTTCTAGATGGGGAAAATGCTTGTTCAAAGTATTATGGTCTACTGATTTGGGTAAAGTCTGGCAAGTATAGTTGGAAGGTGATCGGATAAAGTGAAATTAGATTGATCCCTTATTTCTTACCATAGATGGAAAAAGTGGAACCTTAGGAAACAATCATATGATGGATGGGTGGCACAAAAAAAGCTTATTCCTGAAGAAAGATTAATGGTGATATGCACAGAAAATCAGTTATATTCTTTAAGGGAAGTATAAACTATAATGAGGAAAAGTATCTTTACTCAAAGAAATTTTAGAAAGAAAAATCTGGGATCTGAAGTCACATTAGAGTTCTGAATAAACACAAATAAGAATATAATTGATGAAATTTTTTTTTCCTTTAAAGGAAAAGTGACATAATATAAGTGGGAAAATTATTAGATGTAGGATCAGGAAACTGGGATCCACATCCCAATTTTACCACTTCTTCATTATTATGTACTTGGGAACTCCCATAATTTGAGGGCCTCACTTTCTCCATATGTAACATGAGGGAATTAAATTAGATGACCTTTAAGTTCACTCTCACCTTACTGATATTCTGATTCTGGATATAAAATAAGTAATTTTGGAAAGGAAAGCAGGACAACCTCAGCAGTGCGATAATTTGGTTTCATTATCTGATTTTTTTTTTTAAATCGGGTTTGTTATTCTAAAACAACGCATATTACATTTTTTATACAATACTGTGATCACATTGCAACTTGGATAAAGTGTCTCTTTTTATCCCTTATTTGATGGTAATTGCTTTTTGTGTTCTGCTGAAATAGCTGAACAATGTAATATTTTTCAAAAAATACTATTAGATATTTTACCAGTATAAATATCTTTAACCTGAATGGTCTTATTGAATTACCATTGTCAGACATACCACTAATTACTACAAAGCTTGTATCCTGGAAAGCTTTCCAGTTGGCAGAGCAAAAGAACAGCATTCCAACATTCTTGAATACTAATGCTGGCACAAAAAACCATAACAATAAGATCTTTCAGCTAGATATTTCAACCATAAAAATTCTGTTTTGAACTTTGATACAGGGTTGGCCTATTAGTCATTCATTTTTTTGATGGTAACCCTTTCTAAGAAAAGTAAAATAAAACTGATTCTTCACACTAGATTAAAAATAAACGTGACAATTTTTTTTCAGAAGTTCAATTTTCTTATTGGGCATAAAATATTTGTGTTTTCACACAACATTATTTTTAGGAAAAACATTATAAACTTTAAAGCTCTATAAATATGATTTATTGTTGTTTTATACACAACTATTAAGTGAAAGGAGATAGGAAATAGGGAAATGAGTTGTGATTTCACTGATGTTGGGAACTTCTAGATGAGGAAACTCCCTCTACCAATACAAGTCACCGCTTTCTCTTTATCCTACAGTCAGAGAGTTTGAAAAATACTAAAAGATTAAGTGACTTGCCCAGGGTCACCCAGCCAGTATGGGTCAGAAGAACATGAACCTGGTTCTTTCTGGTTCTGAGTCTGATACTCCATGCTATGCTGCATCAGTAAAATAACTGATTTTCTGTGCATATCACTATTAATCTTTCTTCAGGAATAAGCTTCTTTTGTGCCACCCATCCATCATATGATTGTTTCCTAAGGTTCCGCTTTTTCCATCTATGGTAAGAAATAAGGGATCAATCTAATTTCACTTTATCCGATCACCTTCCAACTATACTTGCCAGACTTTACCCAAATCAGTAGACCATAATACTTTGAACAAATATTAATTTTATATAAATAACATATAAATATACTGATACGGCATCATATTTAATAACGCGGACCACCATTCTATATCATATACAAATGAAGTCAATTTTAAGCGAAATATAACTATAAAATTAGTTTACTGTTTCACAATTTGACATTATAGTTATCAACCAAATATTTTTCAATTTTGAAGAGCTGTGGAACAAAATTCCAAAAGTTTTACCTGCCCTCTGTCATCATTTGTTGATAATCTATCATCTAAAGTAAAATTTAAGAACCCCAAATCTTCATATTAACTTAAATCTAAGATTTGAAGTAACCATAAATGTGTTAATATTAAGGGTGAAAAGAATAATGGAGCTTTGTGACATGAATTACAAGACTAAGTTATACACCTGATAAAAGAATCATTAAGCCTTGAGTCTAAAAAAAAAACAATTTCCTAGGTAACTCAGTTAAGAACTAGTGAATAATGTACCTCAGATTCAGGTTCTTAAACTACAAAATATTCTATGCAACCTAACAAGCAATACTGTAAAAGAGTATTTTGAAATGAAAAGTGTATAAGACTATGAAAATCTGGAAATGACCCAGGTACAAGGAAATCTAAGGACCTTTCTAGCTCTAAATCTATGATTCTGAGTCTAATGACCTTAAGAATAATGCAAAGCATATGTTACCAAACTTAATAAAGAGTAGTTATGTGTATTAATTTTTTAAACTAATAATAACGTAGCGATAGTGGGGCAGAATAATTAGCAAAGTTGTTCAACCAATTTTTGCTCCCCTGCCCCAACTCATTGCTTAGATAAGCTTTTCAGTATAAATGTTCCTCTGTTGGGAGTAACTGTATAAAAGGATCTATAATTCTCTCTCTCTCTCTCTCTTTCTGTTCCCCTCCCTCTCCCTCACCTCTCTCTATGTCTACATCTCCCTTCCTTCCCTCTCCCAACTCTCTGAATCTCTACCTTTAGTTTTGAGCCCCCAGTTAAAGAAGAAAGTACTCTGGCAGACCTCAGAATTAGATTTATTCCTGCTATTTCTCTGGAGACATTTCCCTCTCAACTGCTTCCTCCCAACTACATTTCTAATAAGTACATTCAGATTATCAAAAGTCTGTGATTAAAATTATTTATAAAGACAAAATGAACAATTAAAACAAAGACAGGTAAATAGTCTTTTCCTATGCTCTAAGTGAAAGGTTTCAGGCTTCCATGAGGGAACTCAAGGATTACTGCTTTGTGGTCTATAAACTGAGGACAGTGTTTTAGCAACACAGCATCTATCCTGACACTCTAGCCAAATCAGCTCAAATACCCTTACTTCCTTCCTTCCTTTCTTTACTGAAGTGGCCTCTGCAGGCACTTCTGCTACTCCAGTTCCAAGCAACTTTTCATGGCCTCCCCTTCTCTAGCTCAGTGTGTCTTGTATACATCTCATCAAGAGCTGAGTTCCTCATTGAGTCTGATTCCTACTTAGACTGAACTGTCTTTTAAAGATTACTGATGCACCTGGACAATCACCATTCACCTTTTTTGTTGCTCTCTAAATTCATTTAAAGGATTTGGTCACACCTCACAAAAGGACCATCGGTCATGACTGAATTTTTAAAATTCACTTAATACCTCATTATCAAACCCTTTTCTGATTATTAGATCTTGAGCTTTTAAAAAAAAATTTCTTTATACACGATGTGTCTAAACTTCTTTCTGTCTGAAATGAAGCCATCTTCAATATTTCCCTTTTCTCCTGAATTCTGGATTAAATGATTCCTGTGCGTAAATCCGCATCAGTCCTGTCCTGCTGCTGAGTGGTAATTTTATTATCTCTTGGCCTTATGGTTTTTATAGTTTACAGTGCCCTACCATCCACTGTCTCTACAGTCCCTTCCAGCTCTGCCATTCTGTGATGCTGAACACAAAGTAAAAATCAACACCAGAACACGAAAGGGAACTCTAAGCAATTTTCAAAGACAATTCATTTTGTGGTTTTATTTCTTTGGAGAACTTTTTAAATGTCAAAAGTTCAAAATCTCAGCTTTAAAAAGAATTTAACTTTGCCCCTATTGTGAAACATCAGCTTTGGAATATAAAATGTTGATGCAAAATGCCTGAACATCAAGTAGGAAAAAGGAGTAACAAATCTGTTAATATATATTTATATTTATGTCAACTAAAACTATCTGAACTAAACTCTTCTTCATAGATTACTGATACTATTATTATTGATAATCAGAAAGGGAAAATGTTTTGTTTTCCATAAATGTTTCAATTTCATATGACTTATGTTTTATTATGCCTCATTCACTGTCAATTTTAAATTGATATTTGCAAATAAGGTCTTACTTAAAGGTTTAAATTAAGCCATAAGTGTTTATCCTTCACCACTGAACTTGAATCAAGCAAACCCTTGATTTTTATTTTCTCCTAATACAGATAATAGCTACTAATAGGTCTTCATCTATAACTTATATGCCACACCAAGTCATATTTATACCTGCTGAAGGGAAATACAGAATATCAAAAATAAAGTTTATCACTGCTTTTGTTTACTGCACTTATTAGCCAATTTGACAATTCTTTTGGTAAATGCTGCTTTCCATGAGAGTAATTTCTGAAATTCTTTTCATTTTTTGGCATAGTATACTGGCTTAAATAACAGATTTTTTTTTAAATGAAGAATAACTACAAAGGAAAAGAAAACAACTCTCAGAGTAAAGCAGTCTAGTAAATCAACAATTTGAAAGAAAAGGATGAAACTAAAATTAAGGAAATAATGAAGAAAGGAACTGGGAAACCAGGAAAGCCATTCTTTCCTTTTCCTAGATAGCAACATAGAAGTTAAAGGTGAATATGACCGTAAGACATCATTTTATCCAGTTCCCTGATTCTGCAAAAGAAAATACTGAGGTCTAGTGAGCTAAGTAACTTGTCCAAGATAACACAAGTAATAAGAATATGACTCAGGATTTGAGTACAGGTGGTTTGAATCTCAATCCAGTGCCTTTTCCATTATACTACAATGTCAATGGGCACAGGAAACAAATTTGTAAGGATATATCCAGCAATGATACGTAAATCTACAAGTAAGAAAAGTTTGTGTAATATCACCTGTAATGTCCTGTTTATTAAGAAACTTGTCTCTGAAAGAAATTTAATAGTCATTTTTGAATGAGAAGATAAAGTATATACTTTTTGTTTCCAAAAAAACTGACTTTTCTGAAAGCAGATAAGACCATATTGTTCAGACCTTCAAAATCAATTTTAACTAAGATTAATTATTTTGTAAAGTAAGCCAACCTGTTTAAGTGAGATAACAAAATTCATCCATGTTCTTCTATTTCTCCAATGTCATATAAACTACAATTTATTGCTCCTCAGAATATAGTTTCAATTATTTTAATTATTACAATCAACTGCTTTTTTTTTAAGCCTTCCAAAAGGGGGAAAAAAGTACAATGATTTGATGTAAAGTAGAAATTACATACATAAATTACATACCTTGGCCTCCGAAATGCTAGGCTATACTGCTGGCAAGCCAGTCCCACTGTGGGAGTATAAACGATAGGCATGAATTTCTCAATGTCAGAAGTCAGCACTCTGTAGAAAAGCTTTTCATTTTCATCCTGAAGGTCCATTAAAAGAAGATATCTGTGGAGAATGAAATATAATTAGATCTAGATCTTAATACACCTACATGTTAATCATAAAGTAGTTGTCTACTTTATCTAATTAAAATATTTCTTAAAGCAAGTATGCATGCTTTCTTAAATTTAGAGTGTATTATGTCTGATACTCACTAGCAACATATAATCTAACAAAATATGGGCAGACTAAAGGACTGTAAAACTGAGCTAGATATCAGACAAGTTAAAACTATTGCTAAAGTGACACTTAAATATTAAAGTCACGTCAGCAGTATTATTTCTGTCTTTGGGTAAGCCTGCCTCAATTCTATCATGTTTTAGAAATGGGTGTATTATGTGAAAGGAATTATATTAGGTGCAGGAGATACAAAGACATAATATTCCAGTAATTCCTGTGTGGAAAAAGTAGCATAAAAAAGTCAACACATGGCAGACTCTCTGTGGGCACCACCAATCTCCACTGAACGGACAGCCCCCTGGAAAATGCAGTTTTAGGCCTCCACAGCCACAGAATGACTGGCCAGGGAGGGCAGAGATAAGTCAGCCATAGGAAATGTGGAACTAACAATGGGAGGAAGGGGTCTAGCCAGTCATTTGGGCATGCAGACAGAGGCAGACAGGGAGACCACTCTTAGCAACAGGGCAGAGAGCAATAGTTGGGAGGTGGTTTCCCTTCCCAGGCAACACAGAGAAGAGAATGAGAATTGGCAGGGAGGTATTAAGACTGGTGGCTGCAGCTCCAATCAAGAAAACACATTACAGAGAATTTAAAGCAATTAAATCTATCTATTTGACTTCCCTTCTTCTACCAGTCCGGGGAGCTCTTACCCCTTTGTCTTCCTCCCTAGTGCCTTACTAGGGCAACCTAGAAACCATTTGGGCTGCTTAAGTGCCCATAATCTAGATGAGATAGAAATCACTAACTCTATTTCCTTTTGGTAAGATGGGAGATCACCATCCTAACCATCTTTCATTTTACTACCTTCTAAGATCCCCTAGGCCTTATCATTTTCCTCACACTTCAGACTATCAGCACTGTCATCTAACCTACAGATTTAGCTTACAGGTATAACCCCCTGGGCCCTGCCATATGCCTGAACCCCTAGGATATCTGGGATTTTTCATGTGCTATGTACTATAACTTTCTTTTATGTACCAATTAAAGTGTGAGATTGTTGAGAAGAGACACTATACAGCCTTTTCTGTTTGTGTTCCTAGATTTTAGCACAGTGTTTGACACATATTGTAAATGCTTAATAAGTGCTTTTTAAAAATAAAATTTTATTAATGTTTTCTGTTTTTACATATATCATCAAACTTCCCTCAAAATCCCTTTTCCCTCTCAGTCATTCCATATATTTTAGAGAAAAAAAAAGAAAAAAATCAGCAAAACTGCTCAATATTGAGAAAATCTGATTTGTTACTGTCCTTTCCATTTTTTCCATTTACACTGCTGTAGTCATTGCTTGTTTTATTTCTGTTTACATTATTTTGCACCAGTTCATATACCTTTTAATGTTTCTTTGTGTTCTTTATATTCAACATTTCCTACACTACAGTAATATTCCATTTCCATTTACCAAAATTTGTTTGGTAATCAATGGAATTACTTTGTTTCTAGTTATGCACTAACAAACAAAAGTGCTACAATAAATATTTTAGCATATATAATGAGATCCTTCTTTTTTTCAATGCCCTCACTGGGATATATGCCTAGCAGGGAGAGTTGACTTAAAGGACATAAACACTGTTCTATTTTGATTTCTAGAACAGCTGGTCCAATTCACAGTTCTACCAATTCTTCCTTTGACAACTGTTTGTTTATAACCTTTAACCATTTATCTACTAGGAAAGGGCACTATAAAGCATAGACATAGAAGGATCTTTCTGAAATATGACAAAAAGAAAATACATCCTTAAAGCCAAAAGCTTGCATTATATGCAATGGGAAACACTAGAAGCTTTCTCACTAAATACAACAGTAAAGCAAGGATTATTTGACCTATTTCCAGAAATGTTAGCATCACCACTAGGTGTCACTGTGGATCCCTTTAGTCGCAGCAGACAACAAAGTCTCTACTCCCCCGTACCCAGGGGAAGGAGTTAGAATGAAAATCTCCAAAAGCCTGAGCCAGCTGGAGGTGGGACTTGCACCTCAATCCACTCCTCCCTTCCATTACCCAACTCAGAGAATGGCAGAAGAAAAAGCGTTAGCTCCAAAGTCCCCATGAGCTACATTCATTTTTCTAGCGAGCCACAGCTGCATTTTATGAACTCTACTTGTGGGCCAGGCTTGCTCACTGTCATTATACAACTTTCAGTTTTGTTTTACTGTTATTTCTCCTTACACTGCTAGAATCATATTATTTTCTCAGTTATTGTGCTCTCTCTATCAGTTCATGTGTATCTTCTTATATTATTTTTCTGAACTCATCATTATTTCTTATGGCACAGTAATATTCTAATACATTCATATACCACAGTTTGTTTAGCTATTCCTCCAAAGATGGGCATCTACTTTGGTTTTTGCTACCACAAAAATGTTACTATAAATATTTTGTTAAATACAGAAAGTTTCCCTCTTTAACCTACTTAAGGTATATGTTTTGCAGCAATCCTGGCCCCCCAAAAGAGTTCATAAAATACATTTCACTATCTTTATTACAGAGGTGAGAGACTATAGATGGGTGCTAAATGTTGCATGGGCTGTTAGGTATGGTTGATGTATTGGTTAATTTTGCAAAATTCTTTTTAAATCTTCATTCCAAGGGAAGGCTCACTGGATAGGAAAGGGGGGAGAGGAGAAGCACATATTCAGAAATGATACAAATGATACAAAAATAAAAGATATCAATGAAAAATATTTTTAAAGACTGAAGACTACATTATGAAGGCAAACTTTAAACAATGTAACTCATAAATGCTAAAAGACAAAGACTAAAAAAGGAAAAGGGAAGATATTTAAGATCCACAAGATCATCAGGAATTATGGACAGGCTGAACATTGAAAATACATCATTTTGCATGTAAAACTCTTTTGAAATATGGTTTCAATCGTATGATGACCAACTTTGATAGACTTAGCTCTTCTCACCAATGCAATGATCTAAGACAATTCCAAAAGACTCATGATGGAAAATGCTATCAACATACAGAGAAAGAACTATGGAATCTGAATGCAGATTGAAGAATACTATTTTCTTTTTTGTTTTTTTTCCTTTCTAGCGGTTTTTCTCTTTTGTTCTGATTCTTCTTTCACAACATGACTAATATGGAAATATGTTTATTATGATTGCACATTATAGCCTATATCAGATTGCATGCCATCTTGGGGAGAGGGAAAAATTCAAAACTCAAAATCTTATAAAAGTGAATGTTGAAAACTAAAAATAAATTAATTTAAAAAAATACACCTTCAAGCTATCTTTCCAGATTGATTTCATATTATTCCCCTCCACATGCACACTACATTCCACTATATTCAAATTCCACTATTTTCTCTCTCCCTCTCTTTAGAAAGATAGACAGATAGACTGATTGATAGATAGACAGATACTAATTGATAGATAGATAGATACCTGGAATGCTCTTTACCCCGCTCAATTCAGTCTCTTAGAGTAACTACCTCTCTTTAAGAATTAACTTAGCTGCCACCTCCCACACAAAGGCTGATAATCTATTATTCTTCTCACTTCCCACCTCAAATTACTTTTTATTTGTTTTGTATATTATTTATTTGTTTTGTATATTAAAATATTAAAAGTCAAACAAAAGATTTAACATTTGATCATAGAGGTAAAGCCACTGAAGTTTACTAAACAGGGAAGTTACATGGTCAGACTTTTACTTTTAGAAGATCAATCTAACAGGTAAGGGGAGTGGGAAGAGATTTGAGGCAGGGAAATCATTCAGAAGGCTACTATAACAATCCAAGAATAAGGTTATTAAGGCCTGCACCGTAACAGGTGGCAGTCAGAGTAGGAGATGTTACAACAGGATTTATCAACTGACTGGATATGGGAGGTGAAAGATGATGAGAAGTCGAGCACAACAACACTTAGGTTGCAAGCATAAGTGACTGGGAGGATGGTAATAGGTTGGAAGAGGGAAGGGTTTGGGAAGAAAGGTAATGAGTTCAATTTTGGATACGTCAAGTTCAAGGTATCTATGGGACATCCAGTTCAAGATGTTTAATATAAAATTGGAGATGTGAGACTAGAAGTCAGGCAAAAGGTTAAGGGCTGGATATGTAAATCTGAGATTCACCTGCATAGAAATAATAACTGAATTCATGGGAGCTAATGAGATCACCAAGAAAAACAGTATAGAGGGAAAAGAGAAGAGGACCCAGGACAAAGCTTTGGCCAACACTCACAGACAGACTGTGACCTAGATGAGGTTCCAGCACACTGACAACTGAAGAATATTGAAAAGAACAATCACATATGTAGAAGGAAGACTAGGACAGAGTCATAAAAACCTAGAGAGCAGAAAGTATCAAGAAGAAGAGGGTGACTACCAGTCTCAAAAACTGCAGAAAGGTTGAGAATTAAGAAAAGGCCATTAGAATTTGTAATTAAGAGATCCTCAGTCAGCTGTGAGCTCTTCTACCCAGCATGCACTTGCCTCCCTGCTGCTTCCACGTGTGGTACCACCTGCTCTGTCTGTCTCTCTGTCTCTCTCTCAAGGGTTTAAACTTACCACTCCAAAGTTTGCCAAGGACGATGATATTGCTGCTGTCATTAACAATGGCTCCAGAATGTGTAAAGCTGTCTCTGCAGAAGACAATGCTCCTTGGGCTATCTTCCCTTCCACTGTTGGGTACCCCACACATCAGGGTAGGATGGCGGCTATGGATCAGAAAGACAGCTACATGGGGGATGAGGCCCAGAGCTACAGAGGTATTCTGACTCTGAAACACCCCACAGACCATGGTACTGTATTGACGTGGAGATCTGACATCATACTTTCTACAATGAGTTCCCTGTGATCCTGTGTTGCTCATAGAAGCCTCCCACAACCCCAGAGTCAAGACAGAAAAGATCACATAGATTAGGTTTGAGACTTTCAACACCCCACCCATGAATACTGCAATCCAGGCTGTGCTATCCCTGTATGCCTCTGGTCGTACCATTGGTATCATGATGGACTATGGTGCTGGTATGGCCCACACCATGTACATCTATGAAAATGACACCCTTCCCCATGACATCCTCCATCTGGATCTGGTTTGCCATGATCTGATGGACTACCTCATGGAGATCATGATTGACAGAAGGTATAGTTTCACTACCACAGCTGAGAAAGAAATTATGTGTGACATCAAGAAGTTGTGTTATGTAGCCCGAGACTTGGAGCAGGAGTTGGCCAGTGCTGCACCTAGTTCTTCTCTGGAAAAAAGTTAAGAGCTCTCTGATGGTCAGGTTATCACCATTGGCAATGAAGGATTCAGGTGCCCAGAAGCTCCCTTCCAACCATTTTTTTTAAGATGTGGAATCCTGTAGAATCCATGAAACTACCTTCAACTCAATCATGAAGTGTGATGTTGAAATCTGTAAGGATTTGTACACCAACACCATACTGTCTTGTGGTATCACCATGTACCTAGGCATTGCTGACCAGGATGTAGAAGGAGATCATAGCCCTAGTCCCCAGGACAATAAAAATAAAGATCACTGTCCCTCCTGAGGGCAAATATTCTATGTGGCTTGGAGGCTTCATCCTGGCCTCTGACCAATTTGAGCCATTTACATAAATAAATCCAGACAAAAGAGGGAATGGGAGAGGGTACTTTTTGTATCTTCCGCATTAATAATTTTTCCTTTCTTTTAATTGTAAGAGCCATAATGGCCCCCTAATTTCCATCCCTGCCCCAACACAGATGTAAATGAAGGCTTTTTAATAGTCTCCAGGGGAACTGCATGAAATCGGTGTCAGTAAACTTACGAGAGTGGAGGAGTTTTACCTGTTCACTGATTTAAAACTAGTTCAAATAAAAGTGCACATGTTAAAGAAACTTAAAGCGAAAAAAAAAGATCACTGGTAACTTTGGAGAGAGCAGTTTCAGTTGAATGATGTGGTTGGAAACCACACTGCAGAGAGTTAAGAAAAGAGTGAGAGGAAGAGAGATGGAAGTGAAGAGGGGGAGGGGTTTTGGGGTGCTCCTAGTTGCACAGAGGCACCCCAAGATCACGGGAGGTTTTGGGGTGCTGGGAAAAGCCCCAGATCGCAGCGCAGATCTGCCTGAATGAATTCAACCCAAATCTTCTTCCAGCCAGAGAAATAGTTTATTAAAGATATAGCATATAGGCCAGACTCCCAAGGGACCCAAACATCAGTGATCTAAATGGGGGCTAGGATGGATAAGACAGGTGAATCTTAAGCCAGGTGATGTCTGAATGGGGGTCTGAATGGGGGAGGCCAGGTGATGCCCTAAAGACGAGCAGGCTTGAGAAAACCTCAGCCTCTTGGGCTGAGGAAAGCTCAGCTTCTAAATGGGGGCTGGGGGCTAGGAAGGCCAGGTATGAGCGGGCATGAGGCAGTCTCAGCCTTTTGGGTGTGAGAACAGCTCAGCATCTGAATGGGGCAAAGGTGAATCTTAAGTACAGAAAGACTGTGGGAGGGGTCTAGGAGTGGCCAAGTAGTTTGGAGTGACTGGAGGAGGGGTCTAAGGAGGAGATCTGGATGGGAGTGGCCAGTAAGCTGGGGTGAACAGAACTCCTGGGTCCTGGACCTCGTGGTGCCTAGCTAGGATTAAGGGTGAGAAATGACCAGGGGTCACAGGAAAGTAAAACAATGGGAAAGTCCAGTTGAAGGGGTGGAGGTGATTGGGAAAAAAAAGGGTCCAGGTGTTTGGAAGGTCTGAGAGATTTGAACAGACAATGAGAATAGATAATGAAGGGAACTGGAAGGGGGGAAGTTTGCTTTCAAATGGAGCTAAAGAGAGACACACAGGAGGTTCTTTTCAGGGTCTGGGAGGAAAGATGCGTATCAAAAAGGCCAGGCCGAGGTTTTGGAAAAGGGCTTAACAATAAAACTATTGTGGCAAAGGTCTCGGCTTCTGAAACTGAATGAAACCCTCTTCAGAAGCACTGATTATAGATGGATTTCTAATGGAGTGACATACACCGTGTAGAAACTAACAGCAATATTGTACAATGATCAGCTGTTAATGACTTAGCTATTCTCAGCAATGCAATGATCCAAGACAACTCTGAAGGACTTATGATGAAAAATGCTGTCCATCTCCCGAGAAAGAACTGATGGTTCTGAACACAGACTGAAACATACGTTTTTACTTTGTTTTTCTTGATTTTTTTTGTCTGTGTTTTCTTTCACAACACGACTGTTATGGAAATGTATTGCAGGACTGCATGTGTATAAGAAAGGATTAAAAGTTAGGCTTTCACAACAGAACATGGGGATTCTGAGGACTTCCAAGACCAACCAATCAGAAAGTGCCCCAAACATTCCACAAACAGCAAGTTCCTTAAGAGCCCAGGAGGCTAACCTGGTTGCAACCAGTGGGGATCAAGGACAGGGCCTCGATAGGGCAAAGGTTTTTCTCCACGCCTTACTTAATAAGCTTACTGAATATTAACTGACAAACCTCGAGGGCGGAGATTTTGAACATGTGACATACGAAGTGGAAGGAGTTCACAGAACATGGGATGAGATGTCCAGGAAGAGTGTAACTCAGATGAACTAGACCAATCCTAGCCCTGGTGGGTGGAGTATAGATCTTACTAACTATTTAAAAATTGATTGTACCACTGAACTAGTGCCCACGTGCCTGCTTTTCTCGAGAGAAAATAAAGGCTTTCCTTCACTCACTCCTGTAGTAGATTTTTGTTTCAGACTTTTCTAACACGTGTATAACCCATATCGCATTGCTTGCCTTCTCAATGAGGAGCAGTGGGGAGGGAGGAAGGGAGAGAATTTGGAACTCAAAGTTTTAAAAACAAATGCTAAAAATTGTTTTTACATGTAACTGGGGAAAAACAAAATACTAAAACAATTGGGGGGAGAACCTGAGAGGTATCCTCTTCCCCTCATTCTATATTACTCTACATATCCAATCATTGCCAAATTTTGTTTCTACCACCATAACACCTTTTACCCCTAATGCCCTTCTTTCAACTTCCACTGGCATTAACTATACCAGTTCAGGACCTTAACATATCTCATCTGGACTACTACAACAGCCTCCTAATTGGTTTCCCTTTCTCAAGCTTCTCCCCTCTCCCAATCTAGCTTCCACACAACTGCTAAATTGATATTCCTAAAGAACAAGTCAGACCACGTCACTCCTTTGTTCAATAAATCATACTGGCCCCCATTACCTCTAGGATGAAAAACAAACTCCTCTACTTGGCATTTAAAGCACTTTCTAAGTGCTTTAAAGAAAGCATCTTTCTGACCACCTTTCCAGTCTTATTATTCATAAATTCCCTTCATGTACTATCTAGTAAAGCAAAACTAGGCTTTTTGCTATTTCTTACACATGACAATCCATTTGCTTCTCAACAAGCATATATTAAATACCAACTCTCCATGCCTTTGCACAGGCATGAGCTAATTAAGCTAACATGCTTGCCTTATATTTCCTCCTTCCTGCTTTCTCTTGAAATCCCTAGCTTCCTTTAAGGTTCAGCTAAATAGTCACTTCCTGCCTGAGGCCTTTCCTGATCTCTTCATCAGTGATCCATCACTCCTCCCCAAACTTACTTTTCATTCGTTTTGAACATTATACTTTTTACTTACATGTGTTCATACTGTTTCTGCCTACAGAGTGTAAGCTCCTTGAAGGGAGAGAATGTTTTGTTTTTTCTTTTCATCTTCAGGGCCTAGCACATTGCCTGACATATCAAGGACATAATAAACATTTGCTGATTAAAGGCTGATACTAAATTATAATAAAAATTAAAGATACACTTAGGAGATTTTCTTCCCCCATTTTTCAAGCAAACTTAAAAATTTTACTCACAAAACAGAAAATACATTATTAATTTAAAGTAATAATAATGAATTCCAACACTACTAACTACTTTGTTTTTAAGCCACTACCTAAAGTCTTATTACTATAAATCACAAAGGATTTTTAATCCAACTATAAAATAATCGACAATGTTTAAAAGTCAGTGTCCACTTTAAAAGAGAGAAATAGCAAAAGAATATGTAAAGGCTTAGTAAATTAAATTAATCCTAATCTATCATAAATGAGACTAAAGATTTTTCCTGTCTTAGAGGCCAATTCTATTTCATAATGTACAAGTAATTCTATGTAATTTTGACTTGCATGTTCGAAATTAGAAAATAGAGGACTACCAACCTAAAATGGCATCAGTATCAAATTCAGGACTGTCTTTCAAAGTATCTTTTTTAAAGTTCTGTATCATCAAGGAAAAGAAGAAAAGAATAAATTGCCTGCCACAGGATTTCTGCCTATTATTTATGGTCAGTCCAAAAGTAGCTAACAGCACAGGAAACCTTAAACATAAGGAGAGTAAACTATGAAAATGTATAACTAAATTTAAAAAATTAAAATCTAATTAAAACATAAAGACAAAAAAATCCAAAATGATAAAAGAAATAGTGGTGCCATGGCAGAAACAATGGAGCAGCAGGTAACATAAAAGGCAGAAAAAAATTGAAAAGAAAATTAAGAGAGATCAATGAAAATGGCTGAAAATGGTTTAATGAGAAAAAAAACCTTTTAAAATCAAAGTTCTTAAAATATTTTTCTCAACCTACATCTTGGCTCTCTTATTAACTTATTCATTTGAATGCCTTCCCTGAACAACTTTTAATTTCCACATTTCAATTAGGGAGGCAGCAAGATAGGATGGCAAGCCTTAATCAACACAGGGCAAAGAGGCTTTGATTCCAGAGTGCTAAAATTTAATGGTGCACTTCCTCCCCTTGGCAATCAACATCCCTTTTCACAACCTATTGTTCCTTTTTTGGAATTTACCACTACAAAGTGCAACCACCTCAGAGACATTATCTGAAAGGTTCTACCACTATTACACCTGTTTTCTGAGCCCCTGTTGGGATATGAGGGCTGAATTCTCTGGGGGATAAGTTCAACTCCCCATTTTACTGCATTTACCATTAAACCGCGTTATGCAGTTGCCCTCTACCAGGTGAATTTGTCACAAATGCAAATACTCCAAAGTACAATTCTGTAGAGGGCTTCCCAACATGTACGGCACAACCTTCTCATCTTTTTCTTACCAATACTGTTCTACATATTCTATAAGGACACAAATCATATCTCCAAAGAATCAAAATTGTGCATTACCAAAAGGATAATGGAGAGACAAGTGCCACTGGTACAAATATGCTATAGTATATTCCCGATGACTTCTAAGCAAGCAGCCACTATAATAGAACTCTTTCAAGTAATGTATTGCTGGAAAATGTAGGCTAGCTATGTAGCAAAATGAGAGATAACAGCTCATGTATTCCATTTGTATCTACATAATGTCCAACAGATGGACAGCAACAAAGTGATACTAGAGCAGTATACAACGCTTGATTTGGAATCAGAGGAAAGACCTGAGTTCAACTCTAGCCTCAGGCACTTATTAACTGTGTAACCCTGGTCAAGTCACTTAATCTCTCTCAGTCTCAGTTTCCTCATTTTACAAATGAGGATAATAATGGCATGTACCTGAGAAGAATATAAGGATCAAATGAGATAAACTTACATAAGGTGTATCGTAAACATAAAATTACTATATAAACACTAGCTACAGATATAGGCACACTGGCTAAACCCTCTGTGAAGGATTTATGGGACAACATGGACAAGAGTTGCTAAGGGTGAATGTGTGGATAGGTTACTTTCTGTACCACTGGAAGAATTATTCATATTAATGAAACCACAGAGCCACTTAAGTACCAAAGCACATTAATTAAAAGAATTATAGATGAAGGGATTTTACTTTTTTGTCTCTGAACTTGCCCATCAAATACCACAGAAAATCAGGCAGATGTTATTAAATACATAATAAATATCTTTAAAAGTGATTTACCTGTCAAAATCTGAGTTCAGCCGGTCGAAATTCTTAACAACTCTAAAGACCTGGATGTCTTGATCAAGAAAACAAGGTGGTAGTAATCCATGTATATTCAACTGTTGTCTCTCTTCCAAAGTGAAAGCCATACCCTAAGAATAAATGAATATAACATAAATCCCAGAGAAAGCACAAAGGACATTTAAAACAAAAATGGTGCCTTGATTTTTAACTATGAAAGGCAGAATGGTTTACTTCAAAGAAAACCACATTAAAAGAGCACTGATAATGTATGACTACAAGTGTTTAACCTCACTAAGCCTCAGGTTCAAGCCATACCTACCTTTTGGAGTTGTATACAGATAAAATATATAACTGATAGAAATGAAACTGTTTTGAAAAATATGCACCACTATACAAATATAAGGAGGAATCATTACTTTTCAAACATACTGAACTGCTTACTGTACACATTAGTATGTTCCCACCTCCCAACCTTGCCTATTGAAATTCTACTCATCCTTCAAGTTCCAGTGCAAAATCTTGCATGAAGCTCCCACTGATTCCCACAGATGGAAATAATCATTTCTTTCCCCAGCTATATATGGTACAATGCCCTTTTATCTTACCTATGCTCTGAGTATACTTTATCTACTATTAATTATTAAACATTTATTATATAGCATTATAAATGTATGTGTTACATCCCTTGACTTACAATATAAATTCAATGAAAGGAGAGCTAAGTCTGAATTGTCTTTATTTCTCCCCCAGGGTATAACAGAACTTCATCCATTCTGACCCTTAGGAAATGATTATTGAATACACGAAAAATGAAATGTTAAAGACAGGTAAACTGTATTCTTTCACAGAATTAAGACCAAAATCAGGAAGAATGAATAATTTTTTAATCCCACCATGAAAAGATAATATAGTGACAGAGATGATCAAGACACAAATCAAGAAGAAAATTACTCCAAAACATCTATAATCAAGTCCTCAAAGATTCAGTACAAGTTCAATCAGAACTCCTGAAGAATGAAGAGTTTTAAAATGAGCTTTAAATTATTTTATAAATCAAATGAGATTGCTAGAGAAAAGAATTTGAAAATAAACAAGTGTATTAGAGGAAATAATTATAAAGTAAATGAATGTTAAGGAATAAAGAATTGGAAAGAAAATCAATATTTTGGTATGAGATAATATTTACCCAAGCAACAGACTCCTTGAAAATTAGAATGGACTAAAGACAAATTAATGACTCCATGAGATAAGAAACATTTTTTTTAAAAGCCAAAGACTGAAAAAGTAGAAGAAAATGGAAAGTGTTTCATATGAAAAAAGAAAGAAATGACATGGAAAACAGGAAAGGAAAAATAAATTAAGACTCATTAGACTACATGAAAACCATGATTCCCTTCCCCCCCTCCAAAAAAAAGAGCCTAGACACCTTTCAAGAAATCATGAAAGAAAACTGCCCAGATTTCCTAGAACCAGAAGGGAATATAAAAGAAAAGAAAAAAGAAAAGAATCTACAGGTCTTCTTCTGGAAAACAAAACAAAGTAAAACAAAATGATAGTTCCCAGAAAATTACACCTCAAATCCAGAGCTTCCAAACCAAGGAAAAAATACATATTGCAAGCATCCAGAAAGAAACAAGTTTAAATACTGAGGAGCCACAATGAGGACCATACAAGATTTGGCAGCTACTACTTTAAAAGAGTGAAAATCTTGGAATACTATATTCCAAAAGGCAAAAGATATGGCTTACAACTAAGAAGAACTAACCTAGCAAAACTAAGCAAAATCCTATATGGAAAAAATAAGCCTTTAAAGAAATAAAGGACTTCAAGCATTGCTGATGAAAAACCAGAACTGAGAAGAACGTCTGAAATACAAATACAAGAGGTCAGAGAAACATAAAAAAGGTAAATAAGAACAAACTATTATAAGGGACAATGATGAACTGTTTACATTTTAATAGGAGGAGAGACACATGGCCTCTCAGAACCCTAGTATTATCAGGGGTTTCAGAAAGAATCTAATAAGATAGAGGCCAAGAGAGCAGTTTTGCTGTTTTGATGTTCTTATTAAAAAAAAAAAAGGGAGAGGGAAGGGAAAAGTAATATATTAGGAGTGAGAAAAGGCAAGAAGAGGAGAGAATTATCTCACATTGGGATGCACAAATACAAGAATATACCAGAGAGAGAGAGAAGAGTGAAGGGTGGGGGCACTTGAACCTTACTTTCATCTGAACTGGTCAAAGAAACGTCAAACATACAAAGTAGCATGCAAAAAAAATACATTTCACTCAATATCAACACAGAAGGTAAAAGGTAGAGGGGAAAGGAGGAAAAAGAAGACAACAGATTAAGGTAAGGATTAGTCCTAATCAAAATAAAATCTAACCATAGACAGTGGATCATGAAGAAGTTTAAAAAGAAAGAAAAAATTAGAACTTGTGATTGGAATCTGGACAACAGAAAAAGAAAGGCAGAGTGGCAGAAGTAGATTATATTAAACCTAGAGTATGGGTGCTGAGCACAACTCCTTCTTGGCCATTACCTTCTTAAAAAAGGGACAGGAAAAAAGGAAGGAAAACCATAAGAGAATAGGCTTATAAAAATGCATAATTAATCGTCATAACTGTAAATGAGCCTGGGATGAATCCACCCAAGAAAAGGAAAAAAATAGCAGAACAGATTATAAAGCAGAATCCGACAATATGTTGTTTACAAAAAACACAGGTAAAACAAAGATTCACACAAATTTAAAAAGAAAAAAGAGACTGGAGCAAAAATTGTTATGTGTCAGGTGAAGTTAAAAAAAAAAGGCAGAGATAGCAATCACGCTGTAAAAAAAAAAAAAAAAAGGCAGAGATAGCAATCATGCTCTCAGACAAGGTGACACCAAAAATAGGCTTAATTAAAAGAGACAAAGGTGGAAATTACATTTTCCAAAAAGGCACCATAGACAATAAATCAATGACAATACAAAATATAGATTACCAAATGACATAGCATTCAAATACTTAAAGGAAAAGCTAAATAAATTATAGGAAAATATAAAAGAGGGGGAGGGTAGGAGGTCACAATGTTTCCCTTTCAGACATTGATAAATCTAACAACAATAACAAAAACTAGAAAGAAATTAAGAACCTGCATAGAATTACATCAAAGTTAGATATAACAGACTTCTAGTGATTACTAAATGGGAACAGAAAAAGAGCTTTACAAACAAATGCTGAAAAGCAGACATTTTAAACATATCTTCTACAGACTGCAATGTAACAAAATTATAATCAATAAAGGACTGCTAAAGAAGCAATTACAAATTAAATGCAAACTAAATAACTTCATCCTAAACAATGGGCAGGTCACAGAACAAATCACAGAAAAATAGTCAATTTCATTAAAAAGAATGACAACAAAGTAAAAATATGAAAAAAATTTTGAGATGAAGTCAAAACAGTTCTTAGTAGAAAGTATGTATTTCTAAACATTTTCATCAATAATGGAGAGAAAGTGCAGGCCAACAAACAGGGCATGCAACTAAAAATAAAATAAACTAAAAACTTTAAAACTAAAAAAACTTTAAAACCCTATTAAAACACCAAGAAGATCAAAGAAGAGATTAACAAAATTGAAAGTCAAAAAAAATAAATAAAACTAAAAGCTATTTTTGAAGAAAACAATAAAAAGTTAATTAGCTAATTTGATATTTAGAAAAAGATGAAAATCATATAATGAATATAAAAAAGGTAAGTACATAACAAATCAAGAAGAAATAAAGGAAATTCTAAAATGTTCCCCAATTTTATGCCAATAAAAATTGACCAAGTAAATGAAATGGAAATTTACAAAACACAAAATGCCCAGATTAATATAACAAGACAAAAATGACATTCCAAAGAAATCAGGGACCTAATGGATTTGTGAGCAAATTCAAATATTTAAAGAAAAATTAATTCCAATATTATTTTTAAAATAGGGGAAAAAGGATACTGCCAAATTTCTTTTATGATACAAATATTGTTTAGATACATAAACAAGGAAGAGTCAAAACAAAAAGAATACCATAGACTAGTATCTCTACTGAATACTAATGCAAAACTTTTAAACATGTTATCAAAGAAACTGTACCAGTGTTTCACAAAGGTTATATACTATGATCAAGTTGGATTTACACTAGGAATACAGGATTAGTTCAATATTAGGAAAACTGTAAACATAATGGACCACATTAATAACAACAACAAAAATATTTGACTATACCAACAGATGAATAAAACTTACCAAAAACAAAAGCCTGTATTATATGTAGTGGTGACAAACTAGAGAGGCCTGTCCAATAAAATCAAGAGATACTAGGGATGTCAACTTTAATTATCACTATTTGCTATAGTGCTAGAAATGCTAGCTATAATGAGAAGACAAGAAAAAGGAATTGATAGAATAGGCATAGGCAAAGAAAAAACAAAATTTATGATGTTTTGCAGATGACACTGGTGGTCTACCTAGAGAATCAACTATAAATTAATTGAAAGAGTAATAATTTCAGCAAAATTGAAGGATAAAAAAAAACCCCTCATAAATCACCAGAATTTTTATAGTTCACTAACAAAACCTTGCAGAAAGAGATACAGAGAAATTCCACTTAAAATAACTACAGAATTATTAAAATATTAGGGATACACACCTAGTAGTAATATTACTGGGTCAAAGGGTATACATAGTTTTATAGTCCTTTGGGCTATAATGGAGTTCCAAACTCCATCAACAATTTATCAGTGTACCTATTTTCCCCTTATCCCCTCCAGCCTTTGCCATTTCTGACAGGTGTGAGGTGGTACCTCTGAGTGCTTTTAATTTGCATTCTCTTTTCAATAATGATTTAAAGCATTTTTTCCCATATTACTACAGGAAGCTTTGACTTCTTCTTCTGAAAATTGCCTGTTCATATCCTTTGCCCATTTATCAATTGGGAAATGACTCTTAATTTTATAAATTTGACTCAGTCCCATACTCAGTATACATCTGAGAAATGAGGTTTTTATCAGAGAAACTTGATGTAAAAATTTTTAATATTACTTCATTGTCTATGGTATCTTTTGACAACATGTAGTTTCCTTGACCTCTTTTAATTAGATGTTTTTGCTTTTACTTCGTCTGAGATCATCATTGTTACCTGACTTTTTTTTTTTACTTCAGCTGAAGCACATTAGATTATGCTCCCGCCCTTTATTTTAACTCTTTATGTGTGTTTCTGTTTCCAATGTGTCCCTTGTAAACAACATAGTGTTGGATTCTGGTTTCTAATCCATTCTGCTACCTGATTCTGTTTTTTGGGTGAGCTCATCCCACTCACATTCACTGTTACGATTTGTTGTTGTTGTTCAGTCGTTTCTGTCATGCCCAACTCTTCATAACCCTATTTTGGGGTTTTCTTGGCAAAGATATTAGAAACTGAGGCAAATGAGGTTAAGTGACTTGTGCAGGGTCACACAGCTAGCAAGTATCTAGGAACATATTTGAATTTGCATCTTCCTGATTTCATATCTAGTGCTCTATCTATTGTGTTACCTACCAGCCCTGATCACCCAGAAGGCAACGTATGATTTGGGGGGGGGAAAAAAAGGGCTGCTCCAATGGCGAGTCTTCTTGACTTCAGGCCTGGCAACTCTATCTACAATGCCACCTAGCTGTGTATTTTCTTCCATACCACACTATATTTCCTCTCTTCTCTCTCTCTCTCTCCATCTTTCTCTATCTCTCCTCAAAAGTGTATTTTGTTTCTAATCAGTGACTCCGTAGTGGGCTCTCCCTTTTATCATGCCCTACCCCTTATCCTATTCCTTCCCCTTCTATTTCCCTATTGTATTTCTATATACAATTGAGGATGTGTGTGTTCTTCCTTCTTTGAACCTATTCTGATGAGTGAGTTTCAAGCATTGCCTGCCACCCCACCATTTCCCCTTCCATAGTAAAATTCCTTCTTTGTATACCTCTTTTATGTTAAGAAAAACTTCCCCATTCTACCTCTTCCTTCCCCCTTCTCCCAGTGTATCCCTTTCTCCCCCTTTCACTTTCTTTGGAGAGCGTTCCAACATAATCAACTTACACTCATGCCCTCTAGCTATGAAAACTCCTTTTAACAGCCCTAATAATGGTAAAGTTCTCAGGAGTTACATGTACCATCTTCCCATAAATGAACATATACAGTTTAACTTTATTGAATCCCTTATAATTACTCTTTCATGTTTACCTCTTTATGCTTCTCTTGAATCTTGTGTTTCAGAGTCAAATTTTCTATTCAACTCTGGTCTTTTCATCAGGAATGTTTGAAAGTCCTCATTTCATTAAATATCCATTTTTCCCCTGAAGGATTAGACTCAGTTTTGCTGGGTGGGGGATTCTTGATTGTAATTTTGCAAATCTTTTTAAGAATTATGTTAGAATGCTAGAAAATCTAAGTTGTTGCTATGATGTTACATTCCTAAATATACAATATTACACCCAAAGCAGAAACAAAAATTTAAATCAACAACCTAGAATAAACCTGGAGGGTATCAGCTGGTAAAACTATTCCCTTTCCAGTAATTAAAATAGATACAGTAAGACATGAAAAGAGGCTACTAGAGTTCTTATAAAATTAAGACAATTTTAATATATATAACTGAAGAAATATCACTTGTATCTCAAGAAAATCATTTGTGTCTCAAGCAGGATTACATAATAGATAGAAAGCCAGCCTCCATCATGGGTTTAAGTCCTGTCTTCGAGACATAATGCCTTTGTCTGACCCTGGAAAAATCACTTATCTTCTCGGTGCCCCAGACCACTCTCTATGATTATAAGTTGCATAGAAGATGACAATCTGCATCGGTTCATGGAATTTCCTCAAAATGGAGTTCATCATACCAATCAAATCACAACCATAGATTAAAAAAATAAAAAAAAACTCAAGAAATCTACCACAAAATGTTGTTACTCAGAAAATTCTGATTAGCACATTAAATTTATTTTAAAATAGCAAGGAAATTTTCTTAATGAAAGGTAGGTGATTATGAAGCATTTTTAGCCTGTTATATTTAGAAATTTGCTAATAATCATTTCTTATATATCATCATGAAACAGTTCTGTAGCATAGAATATAACTGCCTAGTATGCTTAAGGGAGAAAGAAAATAAAACAATAGATTTTCCTTTCAATGGAAATGGAAAATGAATGAAAAAAGAGACTTAAGTTACAGTTAATGTCTCAAATAAATATGAATGTCTACGAACAAATGGTAAACTCAACACTTTATCAAGATATTTCCATTTGAAGACTATATTCCTCAAAATATCAATGGTTTGGGAGTATAGCTTTCTTCTCCGAAGTACTAACATATGTTCCTTCGTTTATTATTCCATAATGGCACTTAATATAGCCATTTGTTCCTATAAGTTAGACAACATTTAATATGAAGTTTTTTTAAATATCTGAAATAAATTTTTATGTCTAACAGATTTCAAATATTTTATTTCATGTAAATGACTGATGATGCCATGTGGAAATCTTTTTATATCCTTTGATGTGCAGTAGCTAGAAAAATTCCTATATGCAGCTGACTCAATTTTCCTAGACATAATGAAGTGCCAATTCAACTCTTTTATTTGGACCTAGAAATCTGTACAAATTTAAAACACTATAACTGGGCTCATACTCACATATTATACTTAAAAATTCTACTTAAAAAGTCAAAATGCTTGAAAAGCTACAAAAATGTAATGATTTAAAACGAAAGTCTTTTAGTTTTTAGAAGAGTAATGATAGGTACATATACATGAGTGGTTTCTTAAAATGTTTGTGTAATGAAACTGTAATCAGAATTCTCTACTGTTTTTAACTTATGTCACCTATTTTTAGTTTCCAAGGTCATGTAGATATAAATTTTCTAGTATTAATAAGCATGTTGTGTCTCATCACTTGATGATGAAATGTCAATGTAACGTCAATGTAACAGTGCAACATTGTTTCTATTGTTGTAGTTTCTATTTCAAAGGATTTCTACATTAATATTATCCTAATGAGGCTTCCTACAGGTGATAATATACTCATAGTATACTTTTTGATTCTAGCTTTCAATTTGGTTAGTGGCCTCTAATATAGCAGAATAGACAAAAAGCTTTCACTAATATTAAATTTCCAGACCACCTGTGATTCATGCTTGTATTCCAGTTAACAAACTGTTTTTTCTTCCTCTCCTTTCAAACCCCTCCTTAAAAACAAAGTATTAAATTAGAGACCCATAAAGCAGAAGATATGCTGTTTCACTGCTGAAGGCAGAAAACAGAATGACCATTCTTCTAGATTGTGGTAATTAATCACTAAATCCTCTTAGGAAAATGGATAGACTGTCAAGCAGAAATGAAAATAAAATCCCAGGTGGCAGATAACTGGAACTACCTTTTCACTAAACATCAATCATCAAAAGATTATCAAATGTGACCAAGACAAACTAAATAATTCTTAATAATTACTTTATATGTAATCTGAGACCACTACTGTGTATGAGGAATAAACACATTCCCACATTCTGCACTCCTTCCTTTAAGTGCCTCAAAGAAAACTGCAGCAATTTACCAGAATTTTGACAGGAATGATGAACAGAAATGATTCACCATAAAATGGTACATTAAAAATCCATACTGTAACTGTGTGACCCTGGGCAAGTCACTTAACCCAATTGCCTCACCAAAAAAGCAAAAAAAAAAAGTCAATACTGGTAAAGTGATCAGAATTAGGAGCAGAGTTTATATAAATAAACATTATGAAGAAAAAAATTTGAAAAACTTTAGAACTCTGATCAATGCAATGAAAAACTAGGATTCCAAAGGACTGAATTTGATGAAGCATGCTACCCATCTCCTGCCAGAGAAGTGATGACGGACTTAAAGAATGAAACGTATTTTTGAACATTGCCAGTGTGGAAATTTGTTTTCCTACACCCTGCACAGTTGGCATGTGAGGGCTTTATTTTTGAGTTGTTTAGTGGAGGGAGTAGGGGGCAATCGGACGGACAGATATTATTACAAATATTTATAAAAATAAATAAATGAATAATTTTTTAAAAGACTATACCATCTGTTTTGCAGATTCTTGTGTACATAGGCATTACCAAAATATATATATATATGTAAAATAAATAAGTAAATGAATAGGCATTACCTATATATGCCCTAACAGAGTACATTCTGCTCTAAGAATTCCTATTAAGGCCTATACTTTCCATCAGCTTTGTGATATGCTACAAGTCAGTATAACACTTACAGTTATTTATGTTTATGGCCCAAAATACATCTAGCAAATTATGCAGTATAAGAGTCAGAACCACACAATCTTCTCAAGGAAAGAATTTTAATCATTCAACCAATCAATAAGCACTGGTCAAATGCTTATATTCCAGACAGTGCAGGTCTCAGGGGATACAAATGTCTAAGTTAAAATAATCAATGCTTCAAGAGGCTTACATTATATTAGGAATACAAAATAAATACACAGAGATTTGTAAAGGGAACACAAAATAAATATACAGTAATTTGCGGAGAAGGGATCTCACAAAAAACTAAAGTGTCTTGAAGATGCAGTATTTGAGCCAAGTTTTAAAGGAAGCCAGGGATTCCAAGAGGCAGAAGTCAGCACTCCAGACAGGGGAAGCACATAGGCAGCTCATGGGAGGCCATATATGGTGCAACAAGTGGGCCAGGTTTAAAGGAGCACTGAGTGTGAAGACTAGAGCACTGTTCAGACTGTAAAAATAAGATAGAGCAAGACCGAAGGCTTTAAACACCAAAAAAAAAAAAAAAAAGAATTTTTTGTCATAAAAGCAAAGGGGAGCCAATGAAGTGACAAAGTGAGACCTGTACTTTAGAAATCTCAATTTGGCAGCTGTGTGAAGGATAGACTGGAGAAAGGAAATACTGAGTTCAAGAAGATCAAATAGAAGCCAACTATAACAGTCTAGGTAAGAGGAGATAATGGCCTGGCCTAGGGTGTCAACAGTGCGTTAAGTTGAGAGGAGAAGAAGGCTATGAGAGACACTGCAGAAGTAAAATCAGCAAGACTTGGCAACTGATTGAGGGAGTTCAAGGTGAATGAGAGCAAAAAATTAAAAAGACATGTAGGTTGAAAATCTGTGTGACTAGGAGAATGGAGGTGCTCTTGACAGAAAAGGGGACATAAGGAAAAAAGAATTTACAGGAGGAGGGACAATTAGTTCTATTCTAGACATGCTGAGTTTGAGATGTTTATTAAACAAAAATTTCAATTGGAGATATCTAATAGGCAGCTAGAGATTTGGGACTACAGCCCAAGAGACAGATAAAGTTTGAATATGTAGATTTCGTAGTCATCTGCATAGAGATGACAACCAAATGCATGGAAGCTGATTAAGGTCACCTAGACAGTATTATGAAGAGAAAGAAGTGGAGACTGTAAGATAAAGTCCTGGGATACACTTACATATAGGGTACACCACACAGAAGATAATTCTGCAAAATGAGACTAAGAAAGATTGGCGAGAGGAAGAAAGAGAACCAGGATAAAATAATGAAAACAGTGAAAACTCGGAAAGGAAAAAGTATCCAGAAGGAAAGAAAAAGGAAACCAAGATCAGAGAGGAAAAACTACTTGCCTATGATTATACAAAGAATAGTAGAATGAGGACTTTTGATTTCAAGTACAGTACTTTTTCCATTACATCTACTTTCCACATTGCTGCAGTTCTTAAAGTATAAATCTATTTTTTTAAACACTATAAACACAGAAATCCCCAAGGGAACTGAAAAGCCTAATTATAACTAGTTTAAAGATATTCTTCACATTCCACACATATCCTCACATGTCCTCTTTAGTTTTGCCAAGAATTTTCATTTATTAATATATGAATTTCATATCATGGGCTTGGTTTTTCTTATTTAAGCTTCTTAATGAAGTTACTACAGTATATGTGGCCACAATAAATCAGAGATATCTAGTCACGCATTTCCAAAAAGGTAAATTATTCCTTAAACTTGTTTTATTAATTTGTTGGAGAAATATCTTATTGCTCTGTAGAATTTCTAACAAAATCATCCTTTCCTTATTCTGGAGCTCCTCTGATTTCTGGGGAAAAAAAACAAAACCTTAAAGGTTTATAGTGCTGGTATACCCTGGATTATTCAGCAGAGAGGACTCTGATACAAGTAAGCTATCATCTTCTATTTACCCATTATGACAGATGCAAGTTTTCAATGTACACCAAAAATCACAAATTCCATTACAAATCTTTTTAATTTCACTAAAAAGCAGTAATACATTTTTGTTTCCCAAGACAAATAACTACTCCTCCATGTAAGTGAAAATATATTGTTCTATGCAGATGTTGTGGAGGTACAGAAATAAACTCTTTTATTTGGCACTGATCAAAAAATTCCTGAAGAGAGTATAAACTTGTTATTCCTTTGTCATAAAGTGTGGCAAAAAGTACAGAAACCAGCAAATATTTTACAATTGTAAAATATGTTCAATGTATGAAAAAACAGATCCAGAAGATCCTCCACTTCCCTATCCCACACCCCTCCAAAAGAAATTTCAGATTTATATCTTCATCAAACTTCAGGTGAAAGTATCTATTAAAATATAAATAGTGTAGAAAGACTGTAATACGTTAAATTGCATCAGTCATTTATGACAGTGTAAATGACCCAATGGTAGGTTTTGATAGCTAAGAAGGAAGGAGGGGAGGATCTGGGAGACCTGAGGAGGTGGTGATGGGGCAGAAAACTAGGTAAAAAGGTGAAGAGTATGAAAACTGTGAGCCCAGAACTGACTACTTAATTTTCCCCAGGGTGAGTCCTGATTAAGCAATCATCCTCTAGAAATAAAGAGGGAAGAAGAGGTGGAGGGAGAGAAGCTAGAAGAGGATTCAAGAAGACTGGAAAGAATGTAAATTTTCTCATTTAGAAAAGAAGGTACTGGGGCAGCTAGGTGGTGCAGTGGATAGAGCACCGGCCCTGAAGTCAAGAGGACCTGAGTTCAAATCCAGCCTCAGACCAAACACTTGACACTTACCAGCTGTGTGAACCTGGGCAAGTCACTTAACCCCAATTGCCTTTAAAAAAAAAAAAAAGAAAAAAAAGGTAAACCAATTTTATTAAAATCCTGCATATTTTTATAATACTTTTAATCCTAGAAAAGCAAAAAATCTGTTCTACTGCTTATTTTCTACTTCATAGTCTTATTACTCTATAGTCACACCATTTATTATATTTTAAAAAAACTTTCCTGTGAAAAATGGACTAATTCCAATGTACATAAATATTTCTAAAATACTGCATGAAATATTCTCACCTTGCTGACCCAGTGCGTAAATTTCACATTAGAGTTTATATAGCACTTTAAGATTACTTTTTTGGGGGCAGCTAGGTGGTGCAATAGAGCACTGGTCCTGCAGTCAGGAGGACCTGAGTTCAAATTTGACCTCAGAGACATAACACTCACTAGCTGTGTGACTCTGGGAAAAATCACTTAACCCCAACTGCCTCACCAAAAAAAAAAAAAAAAAAGAGAGAGAGAGATTACTTTCTTGATAATAACTCTGTGACCTAGGTGATACAACTATAATTATCCCCATTTTAAAGAAAAATAAACTGAAGCTCAGGAGCGTTAAATGACTTGACTAAAAGAAATTTTAAAAGCAAGTTAGAGCAATAGAAGAAAATCGGGGGAAAAAACTGAGAATAATGCAAGAAAATCATGAAAAAAGAGTCAACAGCTTGGTAAAGAAAGTCAAAAAAATGGAAAAAGATATACAAAAATTCACCAAATAAAACAACTCCTTAAAAAAACAGAATTGGCCAAATAGAAAAGGAGGTACAAAAATTCTTCATTGAAGAAGGCAACTCCTTAAAAAGCAGAACTGGCCAAATGGAAAATGAGGTACAAAAAAGCTCACTGAAGAAAATAATTCCTTAAAAATTAGAAATGGGCACATGGAAGCTAAGGACTCCATAAGACATCAAGAAAAAATACAACAAAATCAAAAGAATGAAAAAAAATTTAAGAAAATGTGAAATTTCTCATTGGGAAAATTACTGACCTGGAAAACAGATTGAGGAAAAATAATTTAAGAATAATTAAACTTATTGAAAGCCACGATAAAAAAAAAAAGAAGCCTGCACATCATATTTCAAGAAATTATCAAGGAAAACTGCCCTAATATCCTAAAACCAAAGGGCAAAATAGAAATGGAAAGAATCCACCAATCATTACTTGAAAGAGATTCTAAAAGGAAAACTCCTTGGAATATCATAGCCAAATTCCAAAGCTCCCATACCAAGGAAAAAATTCTACAAACAGCCAGAAACAATTCAAACATTGTGGAGCCATAGTCAGTATTACACAGGATTTAGCAGCTTCTACATTAAACAACCAGAGGGCTTGGAATATGATGTTCCAGAAGGCAAAAATACTAGAATTGCAACCAAGAATCACCTATCCAGTAAAACTGAGAATAGTCCGTCAGGGGGAAAAATGAACATTTAATGAAACAGAGAAATTTCAAGTATTCCTAATTAAAAGACAAGAGCTGAATAAAAAATTTCATCTTCAGAGAAACATAAAAAGGTAAACAGGAAAGAAAAAAAACCATAAGAGATTTAACAAGGTTAAACTGTTTATATTCCTACATGGCAAGAAGATATAGTTCTTAAGAGTTACAATCATCACTATTACGGCAATTAGAAGGAGTATACATACAGAGTAGGGGTGTGAGTTGGATATGATGGGATGGTTCCAAAAAAGCAAAATTAAGGAGGGGGGGGATTGAAAAAGAAGATTTTACTGGGAGAAGAGGGAAGGGAGAGATATAATGGGGTAAAATTATCTCATATAAAAGAGATGCAAAAGAGCTATTATAGTGGAGGGGAAGATGGGAGAGTGGTGGCGGTGGGCAATGCTTGAACCTTACTTTCATCAGGACCGGCTTAAAGAGAGAATAATATACACACTCAGTTGGATATAGAAATCTATGTTGTCCTAAATCTATCTTACCCTATAGGAAAGTAAAAAAGAATTGGGATGACGGAAGAGGGGGAGAACAGAAGGTGGATTGGGTGGAGTGGTCAGAAATAAAACATTTGTGAAGAGGGACAGGGTGAAAGCTGAGAGAGAAAGATAAACAAGGGGGAAAATAGGATGGAAGGAATACACAGTTGGTTATCATAACTGTAAATATGAATGGGATGAATTCACCCATAGAATGGAAGCAGATAACAGAATGGATTAAAATGGATTTTAAAAAATGGATTAAAAAACAATCCTACAATATGCTGTGTACAAGAAACATATCTGAAGCACAGAGAAAAGGTAAGAGGTTGGAGCAGAATCTACCATGCTTCAGCTGAAGTAAAAAAAAAAAAAAAAAAAAGCAGGAGTAGCAATTATGATCTCAGACAAAGAAAAAGCAAAAATACATCTAATTAAAAGGAAGGAAAATATATCTTGAGAAAAGGTACTATAGACAATGAAGTAAAAAGGTATACACCAAATGGTATAGCAACTAAATTTTTAAACAGGTTAAATGAGTTACAGGAGGTAACAGAGAATAAAACTATACTAGTGAGGGATGTCAACTTTCTCTTCTCAGAATTAGCTAAATCTAACCAAAAAATGAAAAAGAAAGAAGTTAAGGAGGTCAATAGAATTTTAGAAAAGTTAGATAGAAAAGACCTCTGGAAAAAACTGAATGGTAATAGAAAACAATATACCTTTTCCTCAGTAGTACATGGCACTTACATAAAAACTGAACATGTTTTAGGGTATAAAAATATCACAACCAAATGCAGCAAAGTAGAAATATTAAATGCATCCTTTTCAGATCATAATGCAATAAAATTATATTCAATAAAGGACAGTGGAAAGATAGATTAAAAATTAATTGAAACTAAATAATCTAATCCAAAAGAATAATTGGGTCAAAGAACAAATCACAGAAACAACCAATAATTTCATTAAAGAGAATGACAACAATGAGATGACATAGCAAAATTTATGGGATGTAGCCAAAGCTGTACTTAGGGGAAATTTTATATCTCTAAATGCTTACATCAATAGCATAGAGAAAGAGCAGATCAATGAATTGGGCATGCAATTTAAAAAATAGAAAAGAAACAAATTAAAAATCCCTAATTAAACACCAAATTGGAAATTCTGAAAATAAAAAGAGAGATTAATAAAATTGAAAGCAAGAAAACCATTTAACTAATAAATAAAACTAGAAGTTGGTTTTATGAAAAATAAAATAAATCATTGGTTAATTTGATTAAAAAATTTGATTACTAACAAAATTCACCTAGAAGAACAAAAGGCCAATATCAAAGGAATTAATGAAAAAAATGCAAAGAAAGATGGCCTCGCCATACTAGATCTAAAATTATATTATAAAACAGCAATCATCAAAACTTTTTCGTATTGGCTAAGAAATGGAGTGGTGGATCAGTGGGATATATTACACACACAATACATTGTAGTAAATGACCACAGTAATTTAGTGTTTGATAAACCCAAAGATTCAAGCTTTTGGGACAAAAACTTCTTATTAGACAAAAACTGCTGGAAAAATTGGAAAACAGTATGGCAACTGGGTACAGATCAACATCTCAAGCCATATACTAAGAAAAGGTCAAAATGGGTACACAATTTAGACATAAAGCGTGATACCATAAGGAAATTAAGAGAGCACAGAATAGTTTACCTGTAAGATCTATAGACAAGGAAATAATTTAGGACCAAACAAAATAGAAAGAGCATTATGAAACATAAAATGGATAATTCTGATTATATGAAACTAAAAAGTTTTTGCACAAACAAAACCAATGTAACAAAAATTAGAAGAAAAACAGAAAACTAATGGAAAATTTTTACAGCAAGTAACTCTAATAAAGGCCACCTTTCTCAAATAGAGGTGAGTCAAATGTATACTAATATAAATCATTCTCCAATTGAAAATGGTCAAAGGATATGAACAGGCAGTTTTCAGACAAAGAAATCAAAGCTATCTATAATCACATGAAAAAATGCTCTAAATCACCACTGATTAAAGGGAAGCCAATTAAAATAACTCTGAGGTACCACCTTATACTTATCAGATTGCCCATATGACAGAAAAGGAAAATGATAATGTTGCAGGGTATGTGGGCAAACTGAGACACTAATACTCTGTTGGTGGCACTGTGAACTGATTGAATCTTTCAGGAGAGCAATTTGGAACGATGCCCAAAGGGCTACGAAAGTGTGCATACCCTTTTATCCGGCAATACTACTAGGTCTGCATCCCAAAGAGATTTAAAAAAAAAAGTGAAAAGGAGCTATTTGTACAAAAATATCTGTAGCAGCTCTTTTTGCTGTGGTAAAGAATTGGAAATGTGATGGAATGTCCATCAATTGAAGAATGGCTAAACAAACTGTATTATATTATTGTGATGGAATACTATTATGCTATAAGGAAGGACGAGCAGGATTTCTGAAAAACCTGTAAAGACTTACATGAACTGATAAAGAGTGAAATGAGCAGAAGCAGGAGAACACTGTATACCCTAACAGCAATATTATTCAATGAAGAACTGTGAATGACTTAGCTATTCTCAGCAACACAATGATCCAAGATAATCCCAAAGGTGTCATGATAAAAAATGCTAAGTGCCTCCAGAGGAAGAACTGATGGCATCTGAATATAGAATGAAGCTTGCTTGCTTCCTCTTTTGAATTTTCTCCCACAAAATGGAAAGGTTTACATGATTGCACATGTATCAGGCTGCTTACCATCTCAGGAAGGAGGAAGGGGAGAAAGGGAGGAATAGAATTTGGAACTAAAAACTAATTAAAAAAAAAAGTTAAAGGGGCAGCTAGGTGGGCAGTGGATAGAGCACCGGTTCTGAAGTCAGGAGGACCTGAGTTCAAATCCAGCCTCAGACCAAACACTTGACACTTACTAGCTGTGTGACCCTGGGCAAGTCACTTAAATCCACTGCCTAACCAAAAAAAAAAAAAAAAGAGAGAGAAAAGAAAGTCTCATTCAATTCCAGTACTGAACATAAACTACTAGAGGCATAGCCTGACTCTGGGCCAGCCCAGGACAGCACAATCAAATACATGACCAAGAGAATGACTGACATGCAATTAAGGTAATTAGGTGGTTTTGAGGTTGGTGCTTTGCAGTTGTTTTGTATAACTATTCTCCTTCAAGTTGGCATTTGGAATTCATTTTTAAAAAAAATTAAAGAAAGAAAAATAAGAGACAGTTATTTTCTTGGCAGTCTTTTTGCAGGTGCTTATCACAAATACAGTAATACAAGATGACGCATGAACTGAAGTGGAATTATTACTGCCTTTGGATGCCAAATAAAACCAAATCTTTTATTTACCTTTCCAAGAAGAATATAACAAGGTCTCCCCTATCCTCAAAAATCTAACTTAACTCTGCCCATTCCCGTAAGCTATCATTATAAGTGTCTCCCTTCTTTCATAGCCAAACTTCTAAACAAAGTTTTCTACGCTTGTAGCCTCCATTTCTTCTCTCATTCACTTATCAATACCTGGCAATTTGGCATTCAGCCTCATCATTCAACTGAAATTGTCCTCTCCAAAGTTGCCAGTAATCTTAATTGACAAATCCAATGGCCTTTTCTAAATCTTCACCCTTATTCATCCTAAATCGGCAACATCTGACACTTTTAACTCTCTCCTTGCTCCATTTTTCTAACACTGCTGTCTCTCCCACCACCTTTTCAGTCTTCCTTTATGTACTCTATGGTCCAGCAAAAATGGTATTCTTGCAGATCTTCTCAAATAATGTTCAATTTCCCATCTTGTCTTTATACAGGCTATCCCCCATATCTAGTCTGTACACACACACCTCCAATTCTAAGAATCTCTAGTTTCCTTTAAAGCTCAGCTCAAGTGCCACCTCTATATGATCCCCCAAAGCTACTGCCTCTCTTCAAAAAATACCTTGCATTTATTTATGTGCATATTATACTACCCAACAGAATGCAAGCTCCCTGAGGGCAGGAACTATTTTTTTTTAAATCCCTAATGTAGCACAGTGCATAACATACAACATACTTAATAAATGCTTATTTGTTGATTTACCACTGTATTTAAGTGCAGTCTCCCTTTTCCTTCAGGTTTCATTGATAGCAAGAATGTATTGATAGAATAATGACTGATTTGTACTGGTCAATAAATAATGATCTTACTTTTACAGTACCATTCAAAGTCAGCATGGCAAATTAGAGAATAATCCCAAAAACTACTTACACTTCATAGAATTACTAGATTATAATTAATTTTGCTAAACTCCATGATTCCTTGTTAAGTAAAATTAGATTGTCAGTTGATAATATTTCAGTCCCTTAAGACTGACCTTTAATATACCCTAACCAAAGTTAATGAAAAAAAGAGAAAGCTGAGCAATAATTTCTAAATTGCTAAACTCAAGAAAATAAAATACTTTGGAAAACTACAAGAATGAAACCACCTAAATTCCATGAATACTCTTACTCCCAGATCTAAAAATAGTCACCAGTCTTCTACCACATTTTAAAAAAATGTTCTCAACACCGTTTATGATAAATTAAATTTGTTGAACTTAGAACATTTAAACTAAAATTTCATATTAAAAAATGTCAAAATTAAAAACTAGTTAGCAGGGGCAGCTAGGTAGTGCAGTGGATAGAGTACCGGCCCTGGAGTCAGGAAAACCTGACTTCAAATCTGGCCTCAGTCACTTGACGCTTACTGGCTGTGTGATCCTGGGTAAGTCACTTAACCCCATTGCCTAGTCAAAAAAAAAAAACAAAACTAGTTAGGGTTCCAACTGCCAAAGCCTACTAAATTGAGCTTTATTTTAAATTTAAATTTCATTTGCCAAGCTAAGTTAGAAAATTCAAGTGAACTAAGATGTGACTTACAAAATAATAACGTCTATGAAAAATCATTTTTATCTTATTTAATCTCAGTTCACAGTACTCCTCTTCACATGCTCAAGGATCCAGTCAAACTGTAATAACAACTATTTCCCTAATTCAACATTCCATTTTTTATCTCTATGAATTTGGAAATGTTGCTATCCATGTCTGGAATGTTGTCTACCTCTCAAAATCCTTATCTTCCTACAAAGGTTCAGTTAAGGTACTACCTTATCATTTGAAGCTTTCCCTGATACCTGTCCCTTCCTAGCTGTTAAAACTCTCTTCTCTTTCCAGAATACCTTGTATTTAATTATCTGTGTACATACTGTATTATCACAATATAACTCGAGTAAAATTTCAGCTCTTTGTGACCTGAAATTATTTTTTTTATCTTTGTACACCAGATGCTTTGTGTAGAAACTTACACATACACAAATATATGATGGAACTGTGATTTTTCTTACAGAATCACAGATTTTTAGAATTGTAAGGGCCCTCAGCAGATGTCTAGTCCAAGCTAGATCTGACAAAGAATCCCCACTAAAACATGATTCTATAACACACAACAGTCATCCAGCCTCAAGACATCAAAGGAGAAAGACCACTACTTCCTAAAGTAGCTGACTGACTTTTGGACAACTCTAATTGTTACAAAGTTTTGACTTCTGGTGCTTCTACTCTTTGTTGCTTATCTGTGATTAAACAGAACAAATCTAATCCCTCTTTCCCATACAGCCCTTCAAACACCTGAACCCTATTACCATGTCTTCCTTGAATTTTCTCTTCTCTATGCTAAGCATGCAATCCTTACATAAGATAAGGCCATTCACCCTTATGGGTTGCCCCCCTCTGTGTGCTCTCCAGCTTATTGATGTCCTTCCCAAACTATTGCACCCAGAATGCTCAGATCACAGAATCATAGGTCCAGAGCTAGAAAGAACCTCAAAAGCCAATGAACAAGTATTTAATAAGCATCTATTATGTGCCAGACACAGTGGTAGGATCTGAGAATACAAATATAAGTGATTTTTTTAAAAAATGAAAATGATATGATAGAATTGTACTTGAAAATGGCAACTACCATTTATTTACCTAGCCCTCTCCCTGAAAATCCACATCTTTCTCCATATCCTCACAGTGTCTTATACTCAATTTTTTTAACGAATTGAGAAAATTGGAAAATTGTACCAACCTTTCAGATACAGAATTAGTAAGATCTGTGTTAGCTATGAGTGGGCTTTTTCTCACAGATTTAATCACCTACAAACGTTTGGGGGAAAGTACAGGTTCCTAAGTATCAGCATAGCATAAAATGTCATTTCTTCTTCAGTTTGTATGATCTAATAATTGTACACACCCTACAAGTTGGCATAACAGGCAATCCTTTAGTTTTTAAGGGTCAACATCTGTAGGAGGGAAAAATCACCTAAGTTCTTTACTGTAGCCTAGAAAGGGGTATTCAAAATTCCTTTAAATGACACTAACCAAAGGTTAATTTAGCAAGAAAGATACTAAAGCGTGTACTGTTTAAATAGAGAATGCCTCTTACAGTTTTAAAAAATACTATAAAGTCTTTTGGAAGAAAAGGAAAACACCTTTTTTTAGGCCTCCTGTATTACTAATACTGAGAAAAATGTTTCAGCTTTTCTGGTACAATCCTGACCTTAAGTCTTTTGTACTATCCCCATAAATTTTCAAAATGTTTTAAAAATTTTGGTAAACAGACTTTATCAAGCCAATAAGTACTACACAAAAGCACAGGTAGAGCCTTAGAGATATCTAATCTTATCCTCTCATTTTATAAATGAGGAAATGAATGAAATGAATTGACTACAGAGTTAAAAAGTATGAATTAGATTTGAATCCAGGTCTTCTGACTCCTAAATCACAGTTTTCCAAATAAAATAGTATCCCCTTTTGTGAACTAGTTCATTATTTTAGTGTTCTGACTGTTGATTTTGATTTATAGTGGGAAAAAATTAAAATTAAGGAATGTTTTGAGGGGATAGGGACAGGTACATAAAAGCATGTGTATTATGTATTTCCTGCACTTATACATTACATGTAGACAAGGTAACAAAGAATTGAGAGCTATAAAAAAAGGATCATGTTTCAATTTTAACTATTATTCTTTAGTTTACAGATTTTTCCATTTTGCAAATACATTTTTCCTAAAGCAGCATAAAAATGGTTGCTATTGGTATAGGACTGATGTATAGATTTTCTCACCGTGGGTGAGGGATCTTTTTAAATATAAAGAGTATAAAATTGTTTACACATAATTTCATTTTTAAAGCCACTTCCACCTTCAAAGCTATACTCTATCATTCATATGATATTCTTAGGATTATGAGAGAAAAAATGAAATATTCCCTGTTAAGCATAACCAAGCAGCAAATAATAATAACAATTTTTCAGCTAAACATACTAATAGACTTCTTACATGTATTAGAAGTAGTGGGGTATAATGGAAAAAGAGTTAGACTTAGAATCCGAAGATTTTTAACTCAAGCTTCTATCATTTAATAGACATGTGACCTTGAATAAGTCACTTCTCTGAGTCAATTTCCTCATCCATAAAACAGAGAGGACAACAGAATGTAGACTACAAGTTCCTCAAGGGAAAGGGCTATTTCTTTTTTGCCTTTGTATTCCCAGTATTTATAGCACCTTGCTATGCTAGAGTCAAGTTACAGTTTGTCCAACTGTGGCTGATCTGATCAATACGAGCTCAGAATGTTCTACCACAGGTCGGACACAAACAGTCCATGTGAACATTTGGGATAGATTCTCTAAATCTATGCATCTTGTGTTTCTTTTGAGCTACTTTAATTTTATGCTTTGCTCACACAGCAAACATAATTTGCACCTACATTTACATATTCCCTTTCAATATAAATTTTAAAGAGAGAACTATAGACATATAGCTTGGTGATGTTTTCCACTTTTGGACACCTCCAAATATTCTAAATTTTTCCTTCTATCAAACTAATACCTTCTAATTCTGTCCTGTGGGGCCATAACAGAATAAATCTAATCTCTTTCACAGTTTAGCTTCTTAAATAGTTGAAGAGAAGTATTTTTCCATCCTCCACCCCAAATCTCCCTTTCTCCAGGCTAAACATTGTCACTTCCTTTAACAAGTCTTCATATGACATGGTTTCAACAAGAAAAAGTATTTTTTAATTTTTTTCTGTTTCTATAAGGACTGACTCTTATGGTGAGGATCGATAAGCCACACCATGGATTTTTCCACCAAAGAATATTAGCCAGACACTGTCAGGCAAATGATAACAGAATGCTACAGGTATTTAAGCTAGAAGTGAAAAATGAATTAGGAGAAATAAAATTGAGAAGGAGAGGTAACTAAGTTAAACATACAACTCTTAAGAGAATAAGAAATGAGTAAAACACAAAAATAGTCAAAATAGTTGAGCCTTTTCAAGAACAAGAGAAAAAGAATAAAAATCAACAATAAATTTCCAGATGTAATAGTAATGATACAAAGCCCAAATGAACAGTTATAACTAAGGAACCCAAACAAAATGCAGCTTGAAAAGCGATTGACCACTAAGATGAGGGTGAAAAAAGAAAACAGAAATCAGAAAATTCATTTTAATAGTTTGTAAATGAATACAAAATAAAGAATAAAATGGAGGTGAGGGGAAGGAGAAGAGCCAATACTCAATATTTAGCAAGTCTGTGCTGTTAGAATAGCATTTCAAAACATACCTTCCCTTCATCATACTTCAGAATTATGAATGTTACTTCCAAAATGTTTACAACTCTTGGCAACTTAAGTTGCAAAAAGAGTGAGATCTGAATTTGGAAAGTAGTCGTCCAGAATTTACTTTCATAAGACTTCATTTACAAAATTATAATATATTTTGCCACTGCATTTGCTAGTAAAATAAGTTTTAGAAAAGAAGTAAACTGAACATTTCAAGATAAATCCAACAGCAGAAGCTGAGATACCTCCTTGGTGAGACTAAAACTTGAAGACACTCCTGAAAAGGTGATTAAAAAAATAATCTACTGAAAGTCATGAGCCTTTCTATTACTACCTTCCAGATAGTTAATATTCATAGTAATTTTAAAAAGCACATAATTCTAAAGCAGGTATTTCAAAGCTAAGGTAAATTCTTAAAATTCATTTCTGTCTAAAACTGAATGTCTTCAAGCTCCTTGTTAATCCTTTAGACATTAAAACAAGTCATTGTAAATGTTAGGCACTTTGAAATTAGTCTTTACCCAAAACAAGAATTTCCAAATTAAAATTTATTCATTCATTCAACATTTATTAAGGACCTACTGTATGACAGGCACTGTGCTAAGCTTAAATATTTCCAGAATCTTGTCCATTATTTTTAGGTATTTAATTTTAAATTACATTTTGTGCTATATTCATTGTTTCAAATTTCAAAGCTGTAGATTGTAATATTTAAGTGATGGCATTACCATCACTTTCTACCAACTTTTACGGTAATTTAAATCATATTTCACAATACTATTGTAGAAGATTATACATACCATCTAAAATTATTAAAATATTATTGAAGAATAACATCCAAAGTATAGGATCCTAACAAGTCAGGCAAATTCAGTTCTACCTTCTCTCAATATTTCCAAGTATTGATGTAGGCAAAATTTCCACACAGCTGCCAAAGTGATTTTCACAAAGTGTAGGCCCAAATATGAAACCTCCCTGCTCAAAAAACTCTGGTAACTTTCTTTTGTTTCCAGGATAAAATATAAAATCCTCTACTTGGCATGAAGGCTCTTTACAATCCAATCCCATGCAATCCTTCTGGATTAAACATTACATTCTAAAGTGCTATCATAGTGGTTTACTTGCTATTCCTCACACAAGAAGCTCTGTCTTCTGTCTCCATTTCTTTGCATTGGCTATTCCCCATTCCCAGAATTCCCCTTGCTTCTTAGAATCTCTTCCTTCCTTTAAGTCTAAAGTCCAATCTCTTCTTCTTCATAAGTCATTTCCTAGTCTAAGGATATCTTCCACCTACTATATATGTATTTTGTATATATCTATTTATGTAAATGTTGTCTACCCCATTACAATGTAGGCTCCTTGAGGATCTTTGAACTTCCTATCCTTTGTGCTTGAAATGTTCTCCTCCTCATCAATAAACATTTATTAAGCTCTTACTGTGTTCCAGGCATATTATGTTAAGTGCTGGGGATATAAAGAGGCAAAAGACAGTTCCTGCCCTCAAGAAGTTTACAATCTAATGGGATAGACAATATGCAAAAAAAACCCCACGTGTATGTATACAGCATACACACACACACACACACACACACACACACACAGGATAAATAGGAAATAACAAAGTAAGGCACTAGAATTAAGAGTAGTTAGCAAAGGCTTCATATAAAAGATGGGGATCTCTGCCTCAGCCTCCCTGGCTTCCCTCAAGACTTAGCCCAAATACTAAATTCTGCAAAAGGCTTTTGCTGACCTCATCCTAAAGCTAGATACTTTACCCTCCCCTTTGAGATTACCATCCATCTATCCAATATATATCTGGCATGTACCTAATTATGTGCATGTTGTCTTTCCCACTAAAATGGGGAATGGGAGGAAAATTACATCTTTACATCTTTATTTTCACTAACCCATTTTATCATTTCCTTCAATTTTTCATTTCCTTCAATTATTTAAAAGCATTATCCTGAGAAGGGGTCCAGAGGTTTAGCTTGACTGCCAAAGGGGTCTATTATACACAAAAAATTAACAACCTATTAATAAAAGGTTAGTCAAGGTGGAGCTATCCAGCAGATAATTCTGCCTACAGCCTAGGAAAAAGATAAGAGTTGCAGATGGATATTTGGGAATCATCTTCATAGAGGAGATAGTTAAAGCCAGTGCTTTTTTCTTCCCCAACTGGTTACACATACTTGCAAAAAATGGGTGCCAACAAACATCTCAAAAGTTGTGCATCTGCTTATACAATGTATGTGTGGATAAACCAAGAATAAAAAGGGAGTTGGGATGAGTGAGGGGGAGAAAAACTATTTGCAAGGGCGGCTAGGTGGCGCAGTAGATAGAGCACTGGCCCTGGATTTAGGAGGACCTGAGTTCAAATATGACCTCAGACACATAGCACTTACTAGCTGTGTGACCCTGGGCAAGTCACTTAACCCCACTGCCTAGCCAAAAAAAAGAAGGAAAAAGAAAAACTATTTGCAACAAGAACAAATACACAATCTAATTGCACTGACCCTTCCAAAAAAATGACCCCAGTAGGTCCTTTCCCATCACTCACTCCTTTCACTAGGGATCAGGGACAAATAAGAAATAAGTTTTGATACACTGAAATGCCAATAAGCCATGCACTGTACATTTCAAACCCAGGTCTGGTTTTGCACTTTACCCAGTGCTGCAGTGTTAACCATCAAGAGCCATAAAAGAACATGTTAAGATCAATCAATCAACATTTATTAAGCATCTGCCACGTGTCAGGTAGGCTATATGCACTGGGGATTTAAAAAAAAAAGAGGCAAAAGATAGTCACTGCCCTCAAGGAGTTTACAATTTAATGGACTTAACAAATTAAACAGTTCAACCAATTAAACAATCCACAAGAGTTTAAGAGTCAGTGGGTGCCAGGCACAGTGCTGCCACTAGGAATTCAATGACAAAAACAAAACAGCCCCTGACCTCAAAGATTTTTCTATTCTTTCAGGAGAAATGACACAGACATATACAAGTATACACAGAATAAATACAAAATAAATACAAGGCAATTTTGGGAGGGAGGGACCTAGCAGCTGGAGGAACAAGAAAATGTTTCATATTGTACACAAACCTTGGGCTAAATATTTAGAAAACTCAGAGGTTCCACAAGATGGAGGAGAGAAGAGGATAGATACATAGCAGACTTGGCAAAGTTATTAGCAAAAAGACACAGACGAGAAAGAGTCATGCAAGAGGGACAGCTAGAAGGCCAGCTGGTCTGCAAAGTACAGGAAGGAAGTAAGGACCGAAAAAAGTAGGTCAGGGTCAAGGGGTGAAGGCCATTAAAATGAAAACATAAAAGAGTGTCTATTTTATACTAGAGACAATAGAAAACCATTAGAGGAGTTTACTGAATAAGGAAGAGATATGGTCAGACTTGTGTTTAAAGAAAATCACTGGAAGCTAAAATCACTGGCAACTAAGGGGAGGATGGATTGAAATCAGGAGAGACTTGAGACAGGCAGACCAATTGGAAAGCTATTGCAAAAGTCCAGATGAAAAGTGATGATGGCCTAGAGGTGATGGCTGTGTAATGAGCAAAAAAAGTATGGATATGGGAGGTTGTAAAGGTATTGGCAACTAACTGGATATGTGGAGTGAGAGAGAAAACTTGAGGAAATGCAGGATTCTGAAGCTCCAAGACAGGAAGATTGGAGTTCTGTTTTGGACATGCTGAGTTTAAAATTTTTTAAATGTTCAGTAGCAAGTGATGTGAAACTGGAGTTCAGGAGAGAGACTGAAGTTTTGGGGAGGCCTTTGCATAAAGATGAGATGACCAAATAGGAGAGTAAAGGGAGAGGTCACAGTTAGGATCTACGACACAGACCAGCCAAGAAGATTGAGAGAAACAGTCAGACAGGTAGGAGGAAAACCAGGAGAGTAATGTCATGAAAATCCAGAGAAGAGAATATCCAGGAAGAGAGTGTAACCAATAATGTCAAATGTTCCAAAGCAGTCAAGAAGGATAAAGACTGAGAAAAGACCATAAAATATGACAATTAAAAAGATCAATGGTAACTTTGGTGGGGGGAGTTGCAGTTGTGTGATAAGGAAGATATACTGGCAAGAGATGAGAAGGGAGAGAAAACAATAAACATAGGCAGCTTTTTCTAGGAGTTCAGCTGAAAAAAGGAATGAATAAATGAATGAATGAAATGAATGAATGAATGAATGAAAATTTATTGAAGGCTATGGGCAAAGCACTGCTGTACTAAGTGCTAGGGAAACCAATAAATAAGACAATCCCTGATCTCAAAGAGCTTACATCTAATACAAAGAGACCACCCTTCCCATTTACATGGCTAAATTTGTTTCTTTTTTTTTCTTTTTTCTTTTCTTTTTCTTTTTCTTATTCAGGCAATTGAGTTTAAGTGACTTGCCCAGCTAGTAAGTGTTTGGTCTGAGGCTGCATTTGAACTCAGGTCCTCCTGACTTCAGGGCGGGTGCTCTATCCACTGCGCCACCTAGCTGCCCCTGTATTTGTTTCTGATAGTCAACCATTTGGCAGTGCCAAGGACTTGAGTAGTAAGAACTTTCTTTTCCAGAGAGATAAAGGATTATTGTTTAAGGGGATGACAGTCAAATGAAGGTTTTTTTCAGGTTGGAGGAGAGACTTAAGAATATTTGTAGGCAACAGAGAAAGGATTAATAAGTGGGGAGAGATTAAAGATTAGAGAGAAGAAGATGAATGAGGGGTCAATCTAAAGGGGAGACCAGAAGGAATGGGATCCAGGGTTCACATAGAGAGGCTGGCTTTGGTGAGGAAGAGGGCTACCTCATTATAAGAAACTGGAATAAAACTGTGGGGAAAGACTTCAACAGGTTAAGACATGTAAGAAGAGGGGGGAAAAGCATTCAGTGCAAATGATCTACATTCTCAACGAAGTATGAGATAAGATGCTCATCTGGGGGGCGTAGAGTCAAAGATTTAGAAGTGGAAGGGCCTTTAGAAGCTATCTAGTCCAACCTTCTCAATTTACAGATGAGGAAATTCAGGCCCAGAGATGTTAAGTGACTTCTCCAAAGTCACACATGTAGTAAGTCACAGCACTCTGATTTCAAATCTGGCATTCTTTCCATTAAATAAAGGACATAAATTCAACATTTCAAAACTATCTGTAGATTCTTTTGTGAATATAGGTAAATGATCTTAAAGGGAAAAAAATATTAGAAATCATGGAGATTAATGAAATCACTTTGAGAGCATGGTAGGGGAGAAGGAAGAACCTCAGTTTTCTCAGCTACAAAATGAAATTAGGTTGGATTATCTTTAATACCCATTACAGCTCTACAACTTCTACTATTCTATGAAAAAGAATGAGGACAGAACCTTGGGGGAGTGAAACCTGGTGACAACCCAGACAAATTTTAAGGGGAAACTGGGGAAAATTGAGGAAGCTCATGCTACCTGCTAAGAAAGAGGGAATCCAAGAGAAGAGACTGGAGGCTTGAAAGAAAAAGGAAATTTGATAAATGTGTTGCAGGGAATGTGTGAACACCAAGAAGCATCATTTACTATCAAGTGAAACCTACTGGAGGATTTAGAATCTTAGACTGAATTATTTCTATGAGATGTGCGGCCTTGACATCCTAATGTAGTTTCCTAGTTGTACCTAAACAACATAGATTTCTAAGTGTCTGGCATGTTGGTGGAATAGTGATGCTACTTAGAAAAAATTCCAGTTGATGCAGTATTAATCAATGATGCTCCAGTTGGTCTTAACATTGCTTTTTCCTTCACCTTACATATAAATCTATAGGGCAAATGCACCCTTGAGGAGATGGGTAGTTCCCCTCTCCCCCTAAGCACAAGAGCCCTGAATTCAAATACTACCTTTATCACTACCTATGAGATCTAAAACAAGTTAATTTCTCTGGACCTGTTTCCCTTTCTGTAAAATAAGGGAGTTGGAAAAAATGCTTTCTATGTTTCTCCCAGCCCTAAATCTATGATCTATCAAACAAACAGACACTTTTGTTTCTATCCTTCAGAATCCATTTCCCTCATCATACTGATAACAGTGAAAAGGTATCATTTATGAATTAAAATTTGATGAGATTATGTCTCGTGAGGCAAAAAAAAAATAGCCTCTCATCATTAAAACCTGCTTGTCGGGTGTTGGGTTATTCTCAACCCATAAGACAGTAAAAAATGTGTCAATCAGTTACTAGGTTAAAGAAAAATTATGGAATTAAGTAATGGCAGTTTCTAGGGCTTTAAAATATTTAAATATACTAGATAACACAATTCTTTCTGTTATACATAACTAGAACTTGACCAACCACTGATAAAAAAAAAAGAGAAAAATAAGTGGAGTCCATTTGAACACTTTTCTTTAACCAGGATTTTTTATAAAAGACTTGCTTTAGAAATTAAAAGGTGCAAAAATACTAAAAAGTAATTTACTCTAGTTTTAAAGGCAATTTAAAAACACATTTATGATAAACAAAACAAAAATAACTTTACAGATTTGTTTTGGCCTCAAAGACAATTTATCAATTGAATTCTTTTCCATTCTTGAGCTCTCACTTTTGCTACAGCTCCCTGTATCATTACATGGAAAGAATACAACTATCTTGCTGAGTACAGGATAGTTTCCTGCTCTCATATGATGCAAAAAGCCCATAAAATCCAAACACAGGAAATATAAAGTGGTAGTAGAGCATATTACATTTATTTTATATCATGTTTGATCTCTCTTAAATCCTGGACACAAAAACAGGTACTTGCCTAATTCAGAAAGTCTAGCCAACAAAATAAACTGAGCATCATAAATGTCTTTTTTGGTTTTAAATAGTTGTGAAAATGTTTTAATGACAACCAACTATAATCAAAGTCTTCTAACTATAGAGCAGAAACAACATAGCCAGTAGTACTGCCAATTAGCCTACTCTTGTCAAAATGTCAGTGCCTCACTGTTGGCCTGAAGGGCCTTCTCCTTGGGATGAAAATGTTTGCTTCACCTGTCATTCAATCCTTTGGTTCTTGCACAGATGCTAAGAAGAACATGACATTACTGCTTTGATATAGTTTTCTCTGAGAACTGAATCAACTATCTCTAATTAATATTCTTCTTTAGTGGGTCAAATTATCATTATCATTTAATTTTAGATCTAAGAAGGAGTATGAGTGCTTCACTAACACTACTCAGAGATATAACATAATGCTGGGAGTTTCAAATAAAAAATAAAATTACATATGAATCTGAACATATTACTCATAAATGTTAAACTTATTATATGGAATAGAAATGTGAATCAGCATGAGAATTGCAACTAATGAAATATTCCTTCAAATAAGTCAACAAATGTTTCTTGAGCATCCACTCTTATCCAGTGTTATGCTATGTACCTAGCACAGTGCTTTGATAAATACTCAACTTCTGCTTCCGGGAGCCAAGATGGCGGAGTAAAAAGGTAGTCGCTCTCACCCTCCCCTATCAACCTCTGAAAACCCAGAAAATATCACCCCAGAAAAAACCCTGGAACAGCTGAACCAGAAGAAAGATGGGGTGCAGCAGTGCGGTAGCCCAGGTAGCTAGAGGGATTAATGGGAAAGGCCCCTCTTACCCTGAGGGAAGGGGAGCACTACGAAACAGGAGTTGCCCAGCCAGCTAGTGGAAAGACCCACTTTAGCACACCAGGAGGAGATTCTGGTGCCTCTGCATTCTACAGGAAACGGGTCTCCTAGTGCCTCAGCAAAAATAAGGGAAGCAGCACTACAAAGGCCCCCAGGTGGATAAGCACTCAGCAGCATTCATTCATCTGAAAGGAGTTGAAGAAAGCAACCTAGAGGTGCCAGAAAGTTCCAGCCTTGTTGATTCCAGCCCAACACCAGCTAAGCTATCAGAACCCTACAGCCTCCAACTGCCAACCAGGAGGAGATCACGAAGCCCAGGTGGTCGAGCAGGCAAACACCAACAGCTGTACCTCGAGTGGCTCAGTGAGGGTGGGGTAACTGGTGGAAACCAGCTCAGAAAACCACCAGGTGCCTCGGTATTCTAGAGCAAAAAAGTCTCCCAGTGCCTCAACAGAAATAAGGGAGGCAGCACTGCATGGGGCCCCAGGCAGATAAATACCTGGCAGCACTTATCTAAAAGGAGCTAAACAAAGCTAAAGGAAAGGAAAAGCAGGCAACCTAGATTAACCTGAAAGTCCCAGCCTTGCTGATTCCAGCCCAACACCAGATAAGCTGCCAGAACCCTACAGCCTCCAACTGCCAACATAAGAGGCCCCAGCACACAATGCCAGTGACCAAGACCTAGGCTCCCAACACAAGAAGCTTGGGTCAGTGCCCTCTACTACCCAGCAGGAGGGCTTAATCTCTTTAAAGGTCAGGGAATAAAGAAACACCATGAGTAAGAAGAAACGTACCATAGATTCCTATTAGGAGAAGAGTGAAGATCAAGACAGAAATTCTGAAGGGGACAACACCATCATCAAACCCATGTCTGCAACATCAAAAGGGAATATGAACTGGTCTGAAGCCCAAAAAGCCTTCTTAGAAGAACTCAAGAAGGATTTTAAAAGTCAAATGAGAGAGGTAGAGGAGTCCTTTAAAAGTACAATTGGCCAACTGGAAAAAAAGTACAATGAAGAAAATAAATCCCTTAAAAATACAATGGACCAATTGGAGAAGAAAGTACAAAATCTAACAGAAAAAAACAATGTTAAAAATTAGAATTGAATAAATGGAAACTAATGACTATGAGAGAGAAAGAATCAGTCAAACAGAAACAAAAAAATGAAAAAATAGATGAAAACGTAAAATACCTCATGAGTAAAACAGCTGACCTGGAAAATCAATCCAGGAGAGACAATTTAAAAATTATAGGCCTACCTGAAAGTCATGATGAAAAAAAGAGCCTGCACAATATCCTTCAGGAAATCATAAAGGAAAACTGCCCTGAAGTCCTAGAACCTGAACGTAAAATAACTATAGAAAGAATCCATTGCTCCCTGCCTGAAAGAGATCCCAAATTGAAAATGCCAAGGAATATAATAGCTAAATTCCAAAATTACCAGATTAAAGAGAAATTACTGCAAGCAGCCAGAAAGAAACAATTTAAATATCATGGAACCACAGTCAGGATTACACAGGACCTTGCAGCCTCTACATTAAAAGACCATAGGGCATGGAACATGGTATTCTGTAAAGCAAAGGAGCTTGGAATGCAGCCAAGAATTAACTACCCAGCAAAAATGAGTATGATTTTTCAGGGAAGGAGATGAATATTCAATGAAATAGGGGACTTCCAAACGTTCCTGATAAAAAGACCGGAGCTCAACAAAAAATTTGATCTTCAAGTACAAGATTCAAGAGAGACATAAAAAGGTAAATGGGACAGAAAGATACAATATGTTGTTAATAAGGGCAAAATGTTTACATCCCTACAAGGGAAGATGACACTTGCAACTCTTGAGAACTGTACTGTTATTATACCATGTTAAAGAAGTATACATAAAGGGGGTGGATATAAGCTGACTTTGATGTAATGATAAAAAAAATTTAATCAAGTGGGTTAAATGGATCCAAGTAAGTGGATTAGTCTGAGCTAAGAAAATGTACTGAGAAAGGACGAGGCAGACAAGGCTAAATTACATTACAGGAAAAGACACAAAAACCTATTAGAGCAGAGGTAAAGAAGGGAGGGGGATGAGCATTGTTTGAACCTTACTCTCATCAGATTTGGCTCAAGAAGGGAATAACATAATCAGGTACAGAAATCTAACTTGCACTATAGACAGTAGGAGGCAAAAGGGGAAAAAGAAAAGGGAGGGGGGATAGAAAGGAGGGAAGAAACAATAAGAGTAAAGGGTAAGAAAAGGGAAAGAGATAATAGAAGGGAGGTGGGATCACAGGGATGCTGGTCAAAAACAAAACACTAGTGACGGGGGGAAAGGAGAAAGGAGAAAGAAAAGCATAAACGGGGAAAAAAAGGATGGAGAAAAAGACACAGATAGTAATCATAACTATAAATGTGAATGGGATGAACTCTCCCATAAAACAGAAGCGTATAGCAGATTGGATTAAAAACCATAATCCTACAATATGTTGTTTACAGGAAACACATTTGAAAAAGAGTGACACATACAGGGTAAAGGTAAAAGGCTGGAGCAAAATATATTATGCTTCAGCTGAAGTAAAAAAAAAGCAGGGGTAGCAATCCTGATCTCAGACAAAGCAAAAGCAAAAATAGATCCCATCAAAAGAGATAAGGAAGGAAACTACATCCTGCTAAAAGGCACCATAGACAATGAAGTAATATCATTACTAAACATATATGCACCAAATGGTATAGCATCCAGATTCTTAGAGGAGAAGTTCAGGGAGTTACAGGAAGAAACAGACAGCAAAACTATACTAGTGGGGGCCCTCAACCTCCCCCTCTCTGAACTAGATAAATCTAACCACAAAATAAACAAGAGAGAAGTTAAGGAGGTGAACAGAACATTAGAAAAGTTAGGTATGATAGACCTGTGGAGAAAACTGAATGGGGATAGAAAGGAATATACTTTTTTCTCGGCGGTACATGGCACATACACAAAAATTGACCATGTACTAGGGCATAAAAACCTCACAATCCAATGCAGAAAGGCAGAAATAGTAAATGCATCCTTTTCAGATCATGATGCAATAAAAATTATATGTAATAAAGGGCCATGGAAAGATAGAATAAAAAATAATTGGATACTAAATAATCTAATCCTAAAAAATGATTGGGTCAAACAACAAATCATAGAAACAATCAATAATTTCATTCAAGAGAATGACAATAATGAGACAACATACCAAAACTTATGGGATGCAGCAAAAGCAGTTCTTAGGGGAAGTTTTGTATCTCTAAATGCTAACATAAATAAAATAGAAAAAGAGGAGATCAATGAATTGGGCATACAACTAAAAAAACTAAAAAAAGAACAAATTAAAAATCCTCAATTAAACACCAAATTAGAAATATTGAAAACCAAAGGAAAAATTAAGAAAATTGAAATTAAGAAAAATATTGAACTAATAAATAAAACTAAGAGCTGGTTTTATGAAAAAACCAATAAAATAGATAAACGTTTGGTTAATCTAATTAAAAAAAAAGAAAGAAGAAAACCAAATTGCTAGTATCAAGAATGAAATGGGTGAAACTACCACCAAGGAAGAGGAAATTAAAACAACAATTAGAAATTATTTTGCCCAACTATATGCCAACAAATTTGACAATCTTAGTGAAATGGATATATATTTATAAGAATACAAATTGCCCAGATTAACAGAAGAGGAAGTAAAATACTTAAATAACCCCATCTCAGAAAAAGAAATCAAACAAGTCATTGATGAACTCCCTAGGAAAAAATCTCCAGGGCCAGATGGATTTACATGTGAATTCTATCAAACGTTTAAAGAACAATTAATTCCAATACTATATAAACTATTTGGTAAAACAGGTAAAGAAGGAATCTTACCAAATTCTTTTTACGATACAAATATGGTGCTGATACCTAAACCAGGAAGAGTCAAAACAGAGAAAGAAAATCATAGACCAATTTCTCTAATGAATGTAGATGCAAAAATATTAAACAAAATATTAGCAAATAGATTACAGCAACTTATCACACAAATAATATACCATGACTAGGTAGGATTTATACCAGGAATGCAGGGCTGGTTCAATATAAGGAAAACTATCAGCATAATCCATCGTATCAACACCAAAACTAACAGAAACCACATGATCATCTCAATAGATGCAGAAAAAGCTTTTGACAAAATACAACACCCATTCCTATTAAAAACACTAGAGAGCATAGGTATAAATGGAGTCTTCCTTAAAATAATAAATAGCATCTATCTAAAACCTTCAGCAAGTATAATATGTAATGGGGACAAGCTAGAAGCATTTCCAATAAGATCGGGGGTGAAACAAAGATGTCTTATCACCACTGTTATTCAACATCATACTGGAAACATTAGCTTTAGCAATAAGAGAAAAAAAAGACATTGAAGGCATTAGAATAGGCAAAGAAGAAACAAAACTATCACTCTTTGCAGATGACATGATGTTATACTCAGAGAATCCCAGAGAATCAAGTAAAAAAACTACTTGAAATAATAAACAACTTCAGCAAAGTTGCAGGCTATAAAATAAACCCACATAAATCATTGGCATTTCTATATATTACCAACAAAGCCCAACAGGAAGAGACAGAAAGAGAAATTCCATTTAAACTTTCTGTAGACATTATAAAATATTTAGAAGTCTATCTCCCAAAACAAACCCAGGAACTCTATGAACACAATTACAAAACACTTTTCACGCAAATAAAATCAGATCTAAATAATTGGAAAAACCTCAGTTGCTCATGGGTAGGCCCAGCTAACATAATAAAAATGTCAATTCTACCTAAGCTAATTTACTTTTTCAGTGCCATACCAATCAAACTACCAACAAATTATTTTATAGAGTTAGAAAAAATAACAAGATTCATTTGGAAGAACAAAAGGTCCAAAATATCAAGAGAACTAATGAAAAGAATTGCAGGGGAAGGTCACCTAGCAATTCCAGATCTTAAATTGTACTGTAAAGCAGCAATCATCAAAACTGCTTGGTACTGGCTAAGAAATAGAGTGGTGGATCAGTGGAATAGGTTAAATATGCAAGACACAGTAGTCAATGACTATAGTAATCTATTATGTGATAAACCCAAAGATCCCAGCTTCTGGGATAAAAACCCACTCTTTGAAAAAAACTGCTGGAAAAACTGGAAAAGAGTATGGCAGAAACTAGGCATAGACCAAAATCTCACACCATATACCAAAATAAAGTCAAAATGGGTACATGATTTATATATAAAGGCTGATACTATAAGCAAACTGAGAGAGCAAGGAATAGTTTACCTGTCAGATCTATGGAGAACAGAAGAATTCATGACCAAACAGGAGATAGAGAACATTACGAAAAGCAAAATAGGTAATTTTGATTACATTAAATTGAAAAGTTTTCGCACAAACAAAGCTGATCCAACTAAGATTAGAAGGAAGGTAGAAAATTGGGAACATTATACACAGTAACAGCAATACTGTTCAATGAAGATCTGTGAATGACTTAGCTATTTTCAGCAATACAATGATCCAAGACAATCCCAAAACACTAATGATGAAGTACACTATATGCCTCCAGAACTGATATTATTTGAATACAGACTGAAGCATGCTATTCTTCACTTTCATTCATTCTTTTTATTTTATTCGAGTCTTCTTGTACAAAACGACTAATATGGAAATGTTTTATATGATTGTACATGTAAAACCTATATCTTAGTACTTACCATCTCAGCAAGGGGAGGGGAGAGAGAAAGGAAGGGAGGGATAGAATCTGGATCAAAACTTTTTTTTAAAAAAATGTTAAAAATTGTTTTAACATGTAATGGGAGGGAATTATATATATAAAAGAAAATATATAATAAAGTTACATGTAAAAATATATACATATATACACTTTATAGAGACTCATTAAGGTGGAGTTTTGCTCTACCTTCAAATGCTTTTTTATAGTCAACACACTATAAACACAGTGGGATCTTGTGTTTCCCCCCTCCTTTAATCTATTGTGTGATGGCAAAGAAGTGGTCTACAGATGTGCTGCTTCCTTCCCAAAGTTTCAATCAAGGATGTCCTTGACACATGTGTAAATTATTCTCATAAAAATATCATAGAGATGGAAAGGTTTTTTTAATAATCATACATGGGCTCATTTGTCAGTATTTATATCTAGGAAGGTAGGTAAAAAGAATCTGGGAAGGGCTATCTTCCTTGTTATGAGTCTAACTCTACACTGCCTGAAATGAAGTGCCCAGAATTAGAAAGAATGGCACCAGATGTGGTCTGACCAGAGCAAAGTACGACAAAACAATAACCTCCTTCGTTCTGGGCATGTGGCCTGAAATCACATCAGCTTTTTTTTTTTTTTTTGGCTAGCTCATCACACAGTGACTCATATAGAGCTTGATGTCCACTAAATTTTCTAAAGCTTTTCCCTTTTTTTCAATTCTAACTATGACTTCCCCATCTTGTACCTATAAAGTTGAATTTTTTACCCACGTGCAAGATTTTACATATATTCCTATTACATTTTATTTTGACCTACTTTAGACCATCATTCTAGCCTTTCAAAATTATTATCAATCCTACTTTTGTCATTCAACATATTAAATACTGCTCCAAGAGTTGTCATCTTCAAGTTTTATGTGTATGTTCTATTTAAGTAATTGATAAAAATGCTAAAGAGAATGAATTAAAGACAACTAGAAGCTGTTTATAAGCTAAATTAGTATTTTGCTTGTGAAATAGCTCTGTGATTTCACTAGGGCAGAGCACTCCTGATGTGGAAGCTTCCTCCACTAATGAAGATTATTAACTGTTTTACAACTCATAGACTTAAAGTTTTCCCGAAATGCTGAGACCAGGTGATTAACCTGTAACCTGGTGATAACCAGTGGGTTACACTGTTACATAAGTATCAGTGTAATTACTTGAACTCTGGTCTTCCTAATTGCAAGGCCAGCCATCTAGCCCCCACACTACGCCATTTCTCAATCTAATTCAAAAAGGAAAAAAAAAAACATCTAAGGTCCATAAAATCTTTTAAACATGCTTCCATCTAAAAGCACAGACATTCACACTTTATGTTTTGGCCTTTATGCTAGATTCTCCAGGGGTGGTGAACCTGAGGCCTCGAGGCCACATGTGGCCCTCCAGGTCCTCAAGTGTGGTCTGAATCACAAATTTGTTCTGTGAAGTTTGGGTTCGGTCAAAGGGCTGCACTTGAGGACACTGAGGGCCACATGTGGCCTGGAGGTCACAGGTTCCCCACCCCTGTGCTACACACACAGCTTTACCCAGGTGACCTGCCAACACCTCAATCTTCACAACACAACTTTTCTTTCTTATGTCTAGAAAACTTCAGATTTTTTTTTTCCTGTCCTAATCTTTCTCTGTCAAGTAGGCTATCTTCTATTCCCTGGCCATGTAATCTCTCCTACCTGTTAAACATTCATTTTTTCCTGCCCCCTTCTCTGGAACACTCCATAGAACTAGCACCAGAAAGTTCCAGTTTCTCAGATGACTGGTATCCCTTTGACCGCATCCTCAGGAAGGGGAAACCCTTCAAATCTGACTAAGCAGGACCCCCATCTCTTACAAAATACCTGAGTTGCTCTGATATAGAGCTGCCATGATGCCATGATGCCAAGTTAACTGTCCTGAAGCATGGAGTGAAGAACATTATGGACTTCCCTCACCATGGCCAGATCATCAGGCCAAAAGCTCCCTGGCAACATACCTAATTGGATCCCTTCCCCTGCCTCTTCCCTAATTCCATTTTTAAGGTTCAATCACAGCTTCAGTGATTGACAGGGGCAGGGAGCTGTCCTGGTCAAGAGGCAACATTGTAAGGACCTATGAGCCTATGCCAAAATAGGATCAATGGGCTGCCCTAGTAGTTTTCCCTTGTTGCCTCTACCTCCCACTGAGGGGAGGTAAGCATCTCCAATTAAGCCATGTGACTATCCTTTTTGAGTCCTTCCTGAAATACATCAAATAAAAGGTTTCAATTGCTTTCAACATTGGCTGGCTTATCTAAATCTTCTGCAAAATTCCTTTTTGTTTCAGCAACAGACTTTGATGTCCTCCAAAGCCTACTCCTCCTGATTTCCCAATTTATGTTGAATCATCCAGACTCAGAAACTCAAGAGTACTCTTTGACTCCTCCCTCATCCTCACACCATGTCATATCTAATTAGCTGCCAAATTCTATCAATCATACTTCTGCAATATCTCTCACAACTACCCCCCTTCCCCCCCGCCCCGATTTCTATTCCCACTGTCATCACCCCAGTTTTGGTCCTCATTACCTCTCACCTGGAGTGGTATAAGAGTATTTTAACTGGTCTTCCTAATTCTAGTTTCTTTCCTTCCCAAACTATCTTTCATATTGCTGCCAAAGTAATCTTCCTAAAGCACAAGTCTGATCTTGTCATTCCCTTGCTCACGAACTTTTAGCAATCTCCTCTGCTCCCAACACAAGCCAGAGGGGAGGAGAGAGTATATGCTAAAGCACTTAAGGTCAAAGCAAAAGACTATTCCAACACATAAGGGGTGTGGAAACCAGTTCTTAAAAAAGCTAAGAAAAATTCTGAGTGCTATCAATGAACTCCTTACTTGCCCTGAAGGGGTGGGGTTGAAAAGTGGTGCCTACTGAGATCAGAACTGCAGCTGAGTAGGGGAATAGCCTCCAACAAAACCACGGCCTCTCTAAGCAGCGAAGTGACACATATAAAAGATCAGCTGTTACTTGGGCTGTGTGCATGGAGTACGTGGGAGGGTTGGGGAGAATGAACATCTCTAGTGTAGACAAGGACTGAAAATCAAAGAACAGAATAAAGGAAAAGAGAAAGCCTAGGATGGATGGGGGAGAGGATACTCAAAATGTCAAGCAAAAAAAAAGTACCTCATGTTATGGAAATAATATTTTCAAACTGTATAATTTCCTTGTAACAGAAAAAGACCCAGAATCAAAGTTCCTAATGATCTGGCCACTGAGTTGCCATGAACAGAAAAAAGAAGTTGGGCCTAGAACATTTGCCATCTGTTACCCTGTGAGGTAACATAAGTGTTCAGGAAGAAAGACCTGGTCAGAGTCCCCAGTTCCCTGGGAAACTATAAGATTCCTCAGAAACATTTGCCTTTATCAAAGTCTTGATTCCCCTGCAGTAACATGGGAAACAACAGCAACTGTATAAATGGAAAGAGCATTGGACATGGAATCAGAGGAAATGGGTTTGAATCTTGACTTGAATATTTATTGCATCTCTCACCTTGGACAAATCATTTAACCTTCCTTTACCTGTAAATGAGGGAGTTGGACTAGGTGATTGCCAAGATCCTTTTCTAGGAAGCCAAGTTCCCCCACATCACTCACCTCCCTGGATGATCAAAGGCCGATGGGACCAGTTCAGGCCTCTGATTTGAGGCTTACCTACATCTATTTCACAGGAAGCTAGGGCTGAGGCAGGTAGGGTGTACCACCTGATGCCCTCCCTCATTTGAAAGGATACTGTGGCCCCAATCTCAGAGCTATAGGCTGAGGTAAGAGGCAGCTAGTTATGCTAAACCGGGAGGCTACTTCCCACATGGATAAAACTACAACCTGAACCTAGCTGCCCCTTCTCTACCAAGCACTCTGATCCCATCTATTTTCCTCCTAAATCTTACAGTCTTCCCCTCCACCTCCAAATCTCAGTCCAGCAGTCAGGACTGCTAACAATTGGGATGCTATAGGACCATCTTGCTACTCCCCTATGCCTTATGGGGAAAAATTTGGGGTGGACACAAAGATCTTTTTTTTTAAATCAAATTAATGTAAGGTGATTAGAGGAAAAGAACCTCATATACAAAGTAAAACCTTAGGGTGACCAATCCAGAGTTGGTAATCCCAACTACAGATCATATAGTACACTCTATCAGTCCTTCACAGCCCCCAATCCACTTAACAAAATAACTCTTACTAAAGACTTTACAATCAAGAAATACTGAAAGTATTAACATATTTTCACCACCCAGCCTAGACCATGTAACTTCCAAGTTATGGGAATTGTTTTTGGCCTATGATATTCGTTCTAAAACTTTTAGAGTTTGATGATCAAATTCCATGAACCCAAATTTCAAGGCGGTATAATTGTAATAGTAGTACATGTCTTACTAATTAAGAAAATAAACAATGCTAAAAACTACTATGAATTCAGTAATACTTTTAAATGACTTTGTATTTTACTAATCATATCACCATCTACATACATTTGAAAAATACTAATATATACAAACACAAAATATTAATTATTCTGGCTACAAAAATGTGATCTTATCAACAGACTTGCACGTGAATTTATGGACTGCTTGCTAAAGTTCTGTGTCCCCCCTGAAGTCAGCAGCCCCAAAAATGGAAAGCACTGGCCTCAGGAATTACCTTGCTAGGCAAAGCTGAGCCTCTCTCCTACCTCCAGGGCCTGGTTGAATAAATACTAAGAGCCCTCCAATATGTGGGAAAACTGGAACACTAATGCATTGCTGGTGGAGTTGTGAAATGATCCAACCATTTTGGAGGGCAATTTGGAACTATGCCCAAAGGGCTATAAAACTGTGCATACCCTTTGACCCAGCAATAGCACTTCTAGGGCTGTATCCCAAAGAACTGATGCTAAGTGAAGTGAGCAAAACCAGGAGAACATTGTATACGTAGCAACAGTAACATTGTGCGATGACCAACTTTGATAGACTTAGCTCTTCTTAGCAATGCAAGGATCAAAGACAATTAAATAACCATGGAATCTGAATGCAGATCAAATTATACGATTTTCTCTTTTTTTGATGTTTCTTCTTTCTCCCGATTCTTCCCTTTGGCTCTAATTCTTCTTTACAATATGACTAATGTGGAAATGTGTTTAATATGACTGTACACGTAAAGCCAGTATCAGATTGTACACCATCTTGGGGAGAGTGGAGGAGAAAGAGGGGTGGAAAAATCAAAATTCAAAATCTTATAGAAGTGAATGTTGAAAACTAAAAATAAATAAATGAATGAATGAATGAATGAATGAATAAGAGCCCTCCAATACCAATGGATTGGTGATCTCATCAATATGGGTATTCCCTTTAATAATGTAGATCCCAACCCATTCATACCTACCCATCTCGCTTAACTCTTGTTCCTGTTCGACTATAAATTTACCATGTTGGCAAGTTCTCTTGACATAATAAGGATACCAATGAAGCACACAGACTACTTATTGTTATCCTTTCCTCTCTTTACATTTTGGCTTATTCTCTTTTTCAATTATACCTTTCTTTGATGACACTCTTTACCTCACTTCCTCTACTTAATTAGATATTTGTAATGTAATACAACCTGCTCACAACTACTGTGTACCTCTCCTCTGCATCACTGGGTAATATTCTACCTTAGTTCTTTCAGAAGGAGGTCCTATACATAGTAAGGTCTTCTAGATGGCTACTGTTTACAAATGACATTGTACTGGTTACATCAAGAGCCAGAATATGGAAGAACCGCCTAAATGCCATCCATACCCACTTAAAAGGATTCAGCCTGGCTATCTAGACAAGAAAAACCAGGTAGATGAAGAATTCCCATTATCCAGGCTAGGCTAGCCATTTGGATGGGAAACCTGTACAGTTTATCTATCAATACAGACAATCTTGGACTAACACAGCAAATGTGCAATAAGTTGGGCCCAGAATTACACAAGATTACAGGAGGCTGATTGAGAGTTGAAAAGTTCTTTAAACTTCCAAGATTTCCCCTAAAACAAAGGTCTATCTTTTTTTAATTACCAATAGTCTTCGGGTGATGTTTTACAGCTGCTATTCAAGGAACACAACAGATAAAAGCTTTAGGGATGCACAGTGGATAGGGCACCGGCCCTCAAGTTAGGAGGACCTGAATTCAAATCCGGTATCAAACCAAACACTTGCCACTTAGTAGCTGTGTGACCCTGGGCAAGTTACTTAACCCCAATTGCCTAAAAAAAATTAAAAAAAAAAAAAAGCTTTAGGGATTCAAAAAAGTAATACAAATAGCATATACCCACAAAAATGTTAATTTTTTGAATTATAAGACTTCATACATATTGTTACAAAATTAATCTGAGCAAAAATAGAGACAAAACATGTATGAAGTATTATGTGCCAAGATGCCTTAGGGATACAAATACAAATAAGTAAGACAGTTCCTGCCCTCAAGGAGTTTAAATCTAATGGGGGCAGATGACATATAAAGGCAAGTTAGGGGAGGGGCAAGGCCTGGTTCAAGAAGTGGCATGGAGAACTAGGCTGTGGCAAGTTAAGGCAAAAACTGTCCTATCAGGGTAATATAGATATAAACTATATGAAAATCCATAAAGGACTAAGAAGATGTTTTTCTTGGAATTCCCTATTCAGATAAAATGTGAACTCCTTGAGGGCAGGTACTTTTTCATTCTTGTCTTTGTATTCCCAGTGCCTAGCACAGAATTCCATACATAGCAGGAAATCATATAAACACAGCTTAGTTAGGAATAAGTTTTACCTTGAATCAGGAAAATTGGTAAGAACATAAGAACATACGACTTTAAAATGTGCATCAGTTTTACATATTGAACATTTATGGATGACCCACTATGTTTAAGGCATTGTGTTATATCTACACTTTTAAGCAAGTTATTAGCATTTTAAAATTGGGCAACTTTTAGAAAGGATTTGTTAGCATACAGTTAAATACAATAAGCTTGAGAAAACACAGCCTGAAACATAAGTTATCTAGGTCAGAGACAGCCTAGGAAACAGTAAGCCAGGAAAAATCTAAAGTGATAATAAATAGTAAATTAGATAAGAATGTGTAACATAAGGACATTTCTATTTTGGGCTCTTTACAAAGAGGTCTCAGATTCTCAGAAGAGAGACATGATAGTCCTCAATTCTGCAGTGAAGGTGCACCTGGAATACACATATTCTTGGATATGAACAAACAATATGAGAATAAATCATATTGGAATCATATTATAAGAACAAGGGTCATTTTTCTCCAGATAGGTTAAAACCTCCTATTCAGATACTGAGTTCTAGGAGACATATGTTAGTGTTTCCAATTTATTCAGATTAAGCAACTTGTCCAAAGTTTCAAAAAGAATATAAATTCCAGGGTGCCATCAATCCTAAAACAAAACTCCAGTTTTCTATGTTTTATTATACCTCAGCTTACACTACTTGACTCATTTGAGTTTTGTACTTTATTGCAGATTTTACTTCCAAGAAAGTATTCAAAGAACTTAGTTGTTCAGTCATGTCCAAATCTTTGTGATTCCATGGACAATGGCACTCTAGGAATCAATAAGCAACTAGGTGGGTGTATGAAGTGGATGCCTAAGTCTAGAGGTGCCATTTACAGAAATAAGTTAAGAAAAAAGGAATGTTTGTGAGGTTGTTAGTTGGAAAAGGTATAATCATCATTATATGAACATATAAAAACTGGAAAATGCCTCCTCCCCCAAACAGAATTGTAGAATTGTCCAAAAATGCAAAGTTATTCTACTTTTACAAAGAAAGTTCATCAAATTCCCATGATGTTGGGCCACTGAGAAGAACTCTCAGTAATGAAAAGTCATTGCTTCAACTAAATATGTACAAAGAGGTCAGCTTACCTCCAGCCTACCTGGTACATGCCTGATTAACAGGTTCCCTAGGGCAGTTCAACCCTGCCAGCAGAGCACTGGTCTCAATAAAATTTCCATTTAAATAAAGCCTTCTTTCTTGTAAGGTATTTTATAGTGATTATTGTTCTTTTTTAAAAAATAATTTTCCCTGGGGCAGCTAGGTGGTGCAGTGGATAGAGCACCAGCCCTGGAGTCGGGACGACCTGAGTTCAAATCCAGTCTCAGACCAGATATATTGACACTTACTAGCTATGTGACCCTGGGCAAGTCATTTAACGTCAACTGCCTCGCAAAAAAAAAAAAAAATTTAAAAATAATACTTTTTCCCACTTAAGTATCAGTGCATCTAGGATGAACACCTAGAAGCTGCAAAACACAGATAAAGTTCATATTTCAATTTGCAAAGAACTGTTATATTTATGTTATATAACAGATTCCATTCTATGGTATAGTATTCTAGCATACCTAATGATTCTATATCTTGGAATAACTTCAAGTTCTTAAATTTTGCATAAATACATTATGTCTAGAGTTTGAATATCAACTAGCAATGATATTGGCCAGTAAATGTTTGTTTCTACTATACTTACTAACTAAATAATAGTCATGGACTCAAGAACTTAACATTTAATGGGTAATGATTGTTAAGAGAAATTCACTATGAAATTAATCTACATTTTCATAAACAAGATTAGCCAGGCAATATCATTAGCCAAGTAGAAAACTGACAATTTTAAATTCAAACTTTGCCAGAAATATGCATATCTATATATTATAGATGCATACATATTCATAGATTATATACTATTTATTGCTCTTTACAAAAATAGAATTATCACCCACAAAAATTTAAGTTATTTTCAAGTATGTCTTTCTTTAAATTAAAAAAAAGGAGAAAATTGTTTTGTTCTTTCACTTCTCCAGTGACATAAATATACCTAACACATAAGATCATGTGATCATTGAGATAGAAGGGACCTTAGAGGTGATCTGCTCCATCCCACCCATTTTACAGATGAGGAAGCTGAAGGCTAGAGAGATGAAGCCTAAGGTCACACAGGGAATAAATAGCTGAGCTTGGGATTGGAAACCAAGTCTTTTGATTTCAAATCCTGGAACCCTTTCTATTCCAACATTCTCTGCCTCCCATTATTCAATCAGTCAAACAGTGAACATTTATTTTTTTCTTTCCTTTTTTTTGGGGTAGGGGGCAATCACGGTTAATTACTCAGGGTCACACAGCTAAAGTGTTTTTCCCCCTTGTCTTTTTTTTAAATGAACATTTATTAAGCTTCTACTACATGCCAAGCACTCCGTTAAGCACAGGAGATACAAACATGGGAACAACTGCATGCAAACAAGTTATATAAAGGATAAACTAGAGATAATCAATGGAGAAAAGTGCTAGAATTAAAAGAGACTAAAGGAGAAGCCATTCTGAAGAAGAAGGGAGTTTCGATAAGCCTTAACGGAAGCTAGGGAAACTGAGAGGCAGAGACAAGAAGACAGAGTATTCCAGCTATGAAAAGAGCCCATGAAAATGCTCAGAGACAGCCAAGAATTTCTTGTGTAAGGAACAACAAGGAAGCCAGTATCACTGGATCACAGAATATATGGGGGGCTGAAGACTAGAAGAGGGGAGAGCCTATGAAGGGCTTTGAATGCCAGATGATTTCATATTTTATCTTGGTGGTGCTGAGAGCCAGTAAAATTTATTAAATGGGGGGTGGAGGGGATGGGGGTAGGGCAGCGAAGCGGTCAGACCTAGTCTCTAAGAAAATCAGTTTGACATCTGAGTGGAAAATGAACTGGAAGGGAGAAAGAATTGAGTCAGGGAGCTCAATCAACAGGCTACTGCAATAATCCAGGTCTGAAGTGATATACTAAGATGGTAGCAGTGTGAGAGGAGAAAAGGGGCATATATGAGTAATGTTATAAAGATAAAATCGATACACCTCAGCAACAGACTACATGTGGAGGGTAAGAGAGTGTGAAGTTGCAGATGACAACTAGTTTGCAAGCCTCAGTGATTTTAAGAACGGGGATTCCTTCAACAATAATAGCCTTAATCACCAAATGGGTGTTGCCTGGGTCAAACTAAGACCTGTTAAAGATCTTAGCTTAAAAAGGCCAAGGTCTTCCACTGCATCCAGGGCCATCTCCAATCATCCTGATCTATATCTCGACACTGGACCCAGATGGCTGAGAAGGAGAAAGTGAGGCTGGTGAACTTGCACAGCTCTCTTTCACTCAAATCTAATTCACTTGCAAGTCATGACATCACTTCTTTGATGTCATGGTCCTCTTCGAGAACAAAGAACAAACAACAACAGGAAGTTGAGAAGAAGAGAAAGTTTGGGAAGAAAGATAATGAGTATAATTCTGAACATGTTGAGTTTAAGATGTCTGTGGAATGTCCAATTCAATATATCTAATAGTCAGTTGGAGGTATCAGACTGGAGGTCAGCAGAGGTTACAGCTGGATAAGCAGATCTGATAATCACTGCATGGTACAATAGGGGAGTGGCTCGCCCCCTCAATTTGGAAAAACTGTGTAGAATTTTTTGGCCTTCCCCTCATACCAGAGAAGAAGTCTGAATTATTATGGTATTACAAGATAAAATATGTTTATGTTATACAATGCTATACATATATTTTATGCATTTCTGAGTTTCTAAACTTTTTCTGCGTCATCTATTGCCCTTTGCATATTATCTGTGGCTTCTGCAAAACTCCCCAAAAATTCTCATTTAATTTCTAATGCCTATCCATAACATACTGAAACAGTTGTAAAGTAGAAGACATAACTGTAATTGAATCCATGGGAGCTGATGAGACTATCATGCAAAATGACATGAAGAGAGAAGAGAAGAGAATCCAGTGCAAAGCCTTGGGGAATACTCACATTTAGTGGGAGTGCCTTGAATGAAGATCCAGCAAAAAGGACTTGAGAAAGAGTGGTCAGAAAGGCAGAAGGAGAAATAGAACAGAGCAGTGTCACAAAAACCCAGAGAGAAGAGGCTATCAAGGAGAAGAAGGTGAGTGATAGTATCAAAGGCTGTTGGAAATTCAAGAGGAATGGGAACTGAGAAAAGGCCACTAGATCTGGGAACTAAGACACAGTAACTTCGGAGAGTATAGTTTCAATTGAATGATAAAGCTGGAAACCAGATTGTAAAGAGTTAGAAGAGAATGAGAGGAAAGAAGGGGAGATACCTATTGCAGAAGGCCTTCTCAAGTAGTTTAGCCTCAAAAGGTAGGTGAAATATGGTTTATAATTAAAGGGGATGGATGGATCAAGTGAGGGTTCTTTTGAAGATGGAGGAGACATCAGCATGTTTGTAGGCATTAGGGAAGCAGCCAGTAGACAAGAAGTGATTGAAGAAAAGTGAAAGAGTTAGAATAACAGATGGGGCAATCTGCTGGAGAAGACAGTTTGGAATGGTATCACTTGCACATGCAGAAGGGTTAGCCCTGGAAAGAAGGGCCACTTCACTATATGAGACAGAGTTCGTGAAGAGATAGTGCCAGAAGTCATCTGGGAGATGAAATATGAAGAGGAGGAAAAAAAGAGGAAGTTCTCAGTGAATAGTCTTAATTTTTTATTTCAGTGAAATCTGAGGCAAACTTCTCAGCTAAGAGGTTTGGGGGTAGGACAGCCATCAAATGTTTAGGAAGGGATGAAAAGATTTGGAGAAGCTATTAAGTGTGATACTGAGTCAGGAAGGTGTACAAAGACTGTCTTGCGGCAGTGACACCCTAGTTGAGCTAACATTATATAAATGTCTAATGGACCCAGTCAGCATGGTTTTATGACTTTCTCCAACTTTGTTCAGCAGCATATGAGGAGAGGCAAAGGCAAGAGATGGTGGGAGTAATCCAAAGCTGAGGCTTGGCAGAGTAAGACTGGAATTAAGATAAAAAGAGCAAAAGATTCAAGAGTGTAGGACCGTGGAGAGTTATTTGGTTAAGGGGTTAAGATGGCGAAGGGAAGAGAGTGTTGCTAGGACAGGAATGTTATCCTAGAAAAGAAGTAAGGGGTCAAGCTACTGGAGGCTACGATGAAGATAAAGAACAAGGTTCTTCAGATAAGGAAATTTCAGATTTTATAAACATGGAAGGTTAGCATTTGCAGATAACAACAAGATGAACAGCATGGCCATCTCTGCCTATAACTGAGGCAAGGTGAAGGAGTAGGTCATGGAAAATGAGTAAGCCTAGGAACTGGGAAATAAGGGTGTTTGAGAGAATATCAATATGCATGTTGAAGTCCCCTAGTTGTGGGCAACATGATAAGCACCAGAGATATTTTTTCAAAAAGATTCCTTGTCACTCAAAAGGGCTTACAATCTAGTTGAGAAGGTAGGACATATCTTTTTTTTTTTCTAATCACAGCATTACACACGCTGTGTCAACTGAGGGTACAGTTGGCCGAGGTCTTTGTTCTTGTTGATAAAATGAGAGGACTGAATTAAGATAACCTCTAAGGTCCCTTTCATGGTTTAACTCTTCAGAATTCTAGATGAGAATGATAATCAAGGGCTAAACTGATAAGAGAACATTCCATGGAGGACACAGAGATTTAAGCTGGGCATTGGTGATAATTCTTGGATTTCATAAGGTTTCTCTGAATACACTGATTCAGGATAATCACAGAAGTAGTCAAAACGCTAGTTAATGAACCAGCATTAGAATACCCATCATCTTGCTCCAGTGCATATGGCCAAAATATGATGAGCTATATTGGGTCCTACAGCCTGTTAAGTGTGATCCATTCTCAAGTATCATATTATTGTATAATACCTATGTAAGAGAAGTAGGTCGTACTGAATTAAGGGACCCTAAAGTCTAGCCTAAAGTTCAATTCATTTATATTGAGTATCTATTATGTGTAAGACACTGTGTTAGACACTATGCAAAATACAAAAATATTAAGTCTACAAATCAATAAATAAACATTTATTAAGCACCCACTATAGACCAGGTACTGTGCTAGGTATTAAGGGTACAAAGACAAAAAAATAAATAGACACTGCCTACAGGGAGAAGACTACACAAACATAAATAAGTATGCACGAAATATAAACAAAACAAGTATAAAGTAAATGTGGGCAGGGAGGAAATTAAGAGTGGGAGAGCAGCTAGCATCAAGAAAGGCCTCCAACAGAAGGTAAAACTTGATCAGAGTTTTGAAGGAAAAATGGAAATCTAAGAGGCAAAAGTGAGTTGAGAGTACATTCCAAGTATTGAGGACAGTCATGGAAAAGAGGCAGAGATGAGATGGAGCGTCATGTTTGAGGAGCAGCAAGAAGGTCAGTTTGGCTGGACTGTAGAATGTGAGAAAGAGAATAACTGAGTAAGTCTGGAAAAGGTAGGTTTGGGAGGTAATTAAAAGCCACCGGAGATTACTGAGTAGAGAGCTAAATATGATAAGACCTGCATTTTAAGAAAATCAGTTTGGCAGCTGTGTGGATAATAGATTAGAGACAGGAAAGACCTGAGGCAAAGACACCAATTAGAAGAGACTAGTGTCTGAACTAAATGGATGGCTGTGTGAGTAAGGTCAAGGGGGTAGAAGTAAGAGATTCTATACAGGTAAAACCAGGAGATGTGGTAAGTAAATGCACAGATTAAGATAGAAAGATTAAGCATAATGCTATGGTTAGAAACCTGAGAGAATCAGACAGAAATGCTAATACCCTTGACAGAAACAGAAAAATTTGGAAAAGAGGCAGATTTGGAGAGAAAGATAATGAATCCAACTTCTGACATATTGAGTTTGTGAGGTCTATGGGACATGAAGTTTGAAATATCCAGTAGGCAGGTGGAGATGTTACTGAAATTCAACAGGGACTAGAGTTGAATATAATTCTAAGAATCATCAGAATGGAGGTTAATTAAACTCATGCAAAAAAGATGAAATGAGAGAGTAAAGAGAAGAGGATTCAGAACAGAACAACAATTTAGGGAGCAAGATATGAATGATGAACCAGCAGAGGAAGACTAAGAAAGAAGCATGTGCCAGAAAGGAGGCAAGAAACAGCAGTGTCATAAAAACTCAGAGAACGTCCAAGAGGAGAGGGCGATTAAAAGTGTTGAAAACTACAATGATGTTGAGATAGATAAGGCTTGAGAAAAGACCATCACATTAGGCAAGTAAGAGACCAAAGATAACTTTGCAGAGAGAGCAGTTTCACTTGAACAACGAGGTCAGAAGCCAGACTGCAAAGGGCTGAGAGTAGAGGAAGAAGTAACATGTGTTGACAGCTTTTTCTAGTTTCTGCTCTCGAGGAGGTTGCTAACGAGTAGAGAGGTTAATAACAATAAAGAAAATAATAGTGGACATTCCGTATAGTACTTTAAAATTTGGGCGCTCGGCGCACGGCGGTTGCCCAGATGATGTGTGTTTCTGGCCTGGAGACTGAATTAGAACATGGAAGGACAGTACAGGTTTCTACCATGCTTAGTTTCATTGATGTGTCTGCACCAGCAGAAGCAGGTTACAAGGCTCAGCCACCACTGATGCCAAGCTGCCCTCCAATTTCTTCTTTCCATTTGTGTGACAATGTCTACAACTAGGGAATCCACTGCTGAAATATATGTGAAACTATTTCGAAAGCATACATTTGGCAAAATTAAACTTTATACAAACTCAAAAAAAAAAGTTTGCAAAGCACTATACATCCAATATCTCAAATGTACAGAAATACTGTGAAGGGCAGAACATGATGAGTGCCATAAGATATGAGAGATATAATGCACTAAAAAACATAATTAGCATATCCTAAACAATAAGGAACTAAAAAACTTGTCCTTGAATATACTGACACAATCATTCGCTTCCCCTTTAAAATCTAGAAGAGTGGTACTATTCTCCTTATGGGCAGGTGAGAACTACAAGGATTTTAATGTCAGAAATTCTTAATAGAAAGGTACTAAGAGTGAACTCAGAGGCAGCTAGGTGGCGCCAGGGCCTGGAGTCAGGAAAATTTGGGTTCAAATGCAGCCTCACACTTACTAGTTATGTGACCCTGGGCAAGTCACTTAACTTTGTTTGTCTCAGTTTCCTCATCTGTAAAATGAGCTAGAGAAGGAAATGGCAAACTATTCCATCATCTCTGCCAAGAAAACCCCAAATGGGATCAGGAAGAGTTAGACACTAAAACAACTCATCATCAACAAAAGTGTGCTCAACTTTGTTCACAGATCGCTTATTCGACTCTTCCCCTCTAAAAGGCTTCCTGCCTCTTAATTTGAGGAAATTCAAACAGGTTATACCACTTACAGAGATTCTTCTCTAGTGATAAACCCTTAATTTGGTACAGCATGGTATTAACACATGAAAAAGCAACAATTGTTTTGAAAGCATATATAAAATTATATATTGGTGTTTCTGAAAATCAAGCCCAACCTGTCGAACAGTAGTAAATAAAAAGCAACTAACAATAAACTAACGATAGTTATTTTAAAGAAAAAAGAAAAGTTGAATAATGAAAACATTTATGAAATGAAATGCTATACCACAAAACAGGTAATTCTAAAAATGCCTTGTTACAAGAATTTATGTGCTTATATATGTTATATTTTTCAAATAACAATACTGGTATATAAATCTGAAAAAAATCACAGATTTCCAACTATTATATTTTAAAATCGTTAATGACAATCAAACAACAGAGGCTCATCACCAAAGGATTGTCCAGGACATGAACTATTTTAGTCTTAAGAACTCATTAAAGTTATTATGAATCATAAACTTATGAAGGTGTAAAGGATAAGTAAAAACAAAATAGCAGAATAATACTTAGTCTGACTAACCCTTGGTCAACCCCTTGGCCAGAGTAATTCAAACTATAAATTTAAAACTTCTTTTCATTTGGGAAAACTTCCTAATAGGTACATCTAGGTCCTAGGGAGTATGATTAATTCAGTTAAAACACTATCAAAATCCCAGATTTTACAAACAATACCATACAATAAATACCCCATTAACAAAAAATGAAAAGAGGCCTAGTAATATCTTCACCTTGAATAATGCCAGATTCAAAAGTGAATAAGTAAATAAGACACCAAGAAGCCTATATATAATCTACATGGGTTCTTTCCGCCTACAAAGTTCCCAGATTATGTCAGTGTTAGCCAGAAAGCTTAATGTCCATATTACAATATAAATACCCAGTAAGAATTTATATTTGTATCTCTGAGACCTACATGCCCATTTCCCTCACTCCAGTCTCTATTAGCTGCCATATGCCTTATTACATTATATAGCAACCTAGCCCAAACCAAAACGAATGATCCCATTTATCCACATTCCCCTTATCTCCCTCTCCTTGCAATGAAAGCACGCAAGTGCTTTCATACATATAATCTAAGTAAATGATTGAGCCAACGAGTCAAATTAAAGCTAAGATTGCGCATATGATTGAATCTCCTTAAAAATAAACAGACGTTGGGCTATCAGAATGAACGTAAGATTGGATCTATGATTATGTAAGTATGTGAGCCTGGGCATAACAGTGCACATGAATGAGGCCATGCACAACAGTGAACAAATGAATGAGCCTGTGAATGTGCATGAGTACATGACTGATTCTATAAATATGTGAGTGAGCAGGTATCCTCTGCGAGTGTTAAAGCGGACAGGTGACTATGTCACAAATCCATGCTGAGTGCCATGCAGGGTGAACCTGAATGAACTTAGGGCAGCTACATGGCACAGTGGATAGAGTGCCGAGTCAGAAAATTGTTGCTCTTCCAACAATTTTTTCGTGTCCAACTCCTCATGATTCCATTTAGGATTTTTTTTTTAGGTGAGGCAATTGGGGTTAAGTGACTTGCCCAGGATCACACAGCTAGTAAATGCTTTTAGGATTTTCTTAGCAAAGATACCGGAGTGGTCTGCCATTTCCTTCTCCAGCTCATTTTACAGATGAGAGGCAAACGGTTAAAATATCTTACCCAGTCACAAAGCTAATAAGCATCTGAGGTCAGATTTGAACTCAAGAAGATGAGTCTTCCTGACTCTGGCACCAGCACTATACACTATAATGTATATAGCTTCATCTTTCTTCAGTCAGAAAGACCTGAGTTCAAATTCCACCTCAAACACACAGAAGCTGTGTGACCCTGGGCAAGTCAATTAACTTGTTTGCCTCAGTTTCTTCACCTATAAAATGGGGATAATAACACCTGCCTCCAAGGGTTGTAGTAAGGATCAAATGTGATGACTGTAAAGCACTTATCACAATGCCTCAAATAGTTAGTGTTATATAAATGTTAGCTGACGTTGTTATTATTATGATTGTGATCCTATGATGGCACCTTTGAGGGTGACAGCTGATCAATACTGGAGCTTGCCAAAGTATAAAAATTAAATCTATGACAGAGCCTGTAGTGTGGCCTTGAGTCCATGACTGAGCCTATTAATGACAAGCCTCTGAATATAAGGATGATTGAGTCTTTGAGCACAATAATGACTAAGCACGGGTATAAAGGTGACTGAGCTTCCCTGGACAAGAAAATGACTGAGGGTGAGACTGGTGGGAGCTTCCCAGGAGAGCATATAAGAAAAACTGAGTATACACTCAGTCATAGGTAAGGGTCACTGAGCCTCCCTGAGCAGTATTATAACTGAATGTGAGGATGACTCAGCCTCCCTGGGTGTGTAAGGATGACTGAGCCTCCCACGACGTGTAAGGATGACCGAGCCTCCCCGGGCGTGTAAGGATGACTGACCCTCCCCCGGTGTGTGGGTGTGTAAGGATGACTGAGCCTCCCCCAGAGTGTAAGGATGACCGAGCCCCCCAGAGTGTAAGGATGACCGACCCTCCCACGACGTGTAAGGATGACCGAGTCTCCCACGACGTGTAAGGATGACTGAGCCTCCCCCGGTGGGTAAGGATGACTGAGCCTCCCCGAGAGGAGGATGACCGAGCCTCCCCAGGGTGAGGACGACGGAGGCCGGCGAGGGGGAGCGGCTGAGAGAGAACGCGCCTGCCCCGGGAGGGTGCGGGGGACACTCGGGTACCTTGTTGAGGTGGGGGTTCCGCGTCAAGTCGTAGCCCCGCTTCTGGGTGTAGAGGGTGTGCACCGAGGCTTCCATGGCTGCGGGCCGAGGGCGGGAGGCTCGTGCGGCAGCGGCGTCGGGAGACTTCGCGGGCGCGGGGGGGGGGCCCCGGGGGGGCGCCGGGGGGGCGGGGCGGGCGGCGGGGGCGGGGGCGTGGGGGGGCGCGGCGGCTGCCTGGGCCGTTGCTGCTGCGGTGGCTGCTGCGGTGGCTGCACTGTGGCGACTGCTGGGGTTCTGGGGGTGGGAGTCGCCGCCGCGACCGCTGCGGGGAGGGCCCCGCGGAGGAGGGGGCGGGGACGGGGGGATGGGGTGGCTGCGCCGGGAGGAGCCCCCGCCGGGCCGGGCCGGAGCCGGTGTCCGCAGCGACGAGGAAGCGCTGAGTCACGGCCGGCAGGAGGTCGGCTTTGGGAGGAGGAGGGAGAGGCCAGGGGCGCTGGCCACGGGCCTGGGAGCGAGCGGAGCATCCCGGCGAGACCATCCCTCGCAGCCCCCTCCCCCATCCGACCCACGTGTGGCTCCCCCTCCCCAGCTCAGCCCTGAGCCCGCTGCCCACCACGTGTGGCCCCCGTGCGGCCCCCGTGCTCCAGAGGCCGAGCTGCCGCAGCCCCCACCGCCACCAGAGAAACAAACGCCATCCACAGGGCTTATCTCCTGTGGTCACATATTCGTTATGTTTTCTTTTACTGTATTAAAGGACATCATTTTAAACAGGGTCGCCTGCGGGTCCCTCCCTATTATGGGGTCACCCGAAGGAAGAACTATGGAGTCTGAATGCAGATCGAAGCATGCTATTTTCTTTTGTGGTGGTGTTTGTTTTTTCTTTCTCGTGGTTTTTCCCTTTTGTTCTGATTCTTCTTTCACAAACATGACTAATGTGGAAATATGTTTAATATGATTGTACGTCTATAGCCTATATCAGATTGCATGCCATCTTGGGGGGGGAGGGGAGATGAGGGGGGAAAACTAGAACTCAAAATCTTATAAAAGTGAAAACTAAAAATTAAAAAAAAGCAAAAAAAAAAAAATTAGATCTGGGACCTTGGGCACAGTCCGTACCCTCATTGTACAGAGTTGGAAACCAAAGTCCAGGGTAATCAAAATTTTAAGCTAGAAAGGACCTTAAGGATCATGGAGCTCAACTCCCGCCTCTCCCCCATCCCTTTATTGTACTGAGTTGGAAGCTGAGCCCCAAGGTAATCATAGAATTGGCTGGAAGGGAGCTCAGAGTGTATCTAGTCCCTTATAAGATCATATATAGATTTAAAACTGTAGACCTTAGAGGCAATCTAACGCAACCCCCCTCATTTTACAGATGAGGGAACAAGCCCAGACAAAGTGACTTGCACTTACAAATGTAATAATCATAAGAGCAAGGATTTGAACCCAGTTCCTCTCACTGCAAATTTAGGAGGTTTTTCCACAACACTGCATTTCCTCCACTAATAAGTAGCAGAGCCTGCACTCAAACCCAGGTTCACTGGTTTAATGGCTTTTACACTATATCATATTAAGTGCTTGGTCACCTGAGCCATCCAAATTTTGGGTGGAGGAATTGCTAATGGAAATGTACTAAGTCTAGTCAGAAGCCAGAATGGAAGAAAGGAGTCAGAGAGGAAATCATGAAGCCTGAGAAGTTAGGACTGAAAAAAAGAGATGAATTACAACGTGAAAGGAAATTATGGACAGACAGAGCAGGTTTGTGAAAAATCAGACCCTTAAAAAAAAAAAGATAAAGTGCAGGTATGAAAAAGACAGAAGGAGCACAGAGACCCAATTTTGAAGTAATTTTGCTTTCAGTTTCTTGTTATTCAGGTCCTTTCTTTCCAAAAAATCTCTAGCATTCTCTCAAGTCTTGAGGACATAAAGCCATCCTGAAGGCCAGCCACCTTTTTGGCAGAACAAAGTGGGAGCTATCAACCTAGAAGACTTTGTTCTAACAAAGAGAAAAGCAGAATTAGGTTGTGTCTGTGGTTTTAATTTCTTAAAGCAGCGGCACTCATGCATTGGATGGAAATTACAATCCAGAACTGGCTCTTGGGGTACTGGACTTAGGTCACTTCATCTAGGTCAAAGAAACATCAATTTCCAAATCACCTGGCTTGACAATAGGGAGGATTCAACATTTTCCCGGACCTGTCTTGGGCAACACAGTGAGCAGGAATACAAAAGCACGAATAGAGCCGTTTAGATTAGATCTTAATGTCCTTCTGAAGAAGATGTAACTTTGGAAGAAAGGGCAATGGGGGAGCTCTGAGTCTCCAAGATAATGATTACTAAGAAAAGTCATTTTTCACAGAGCTAAACCTAGTACATGATGTTACAGACATGTTTCTTGAGGGCAGTGACTATCGTGTGTGTGAGTGTGTGTGTGTAGCACATTTCCTCAAACATAATAACCACACAAAAAATGTACACCAGGCGATACCAGTTCTAATAACACCAGATGGTCTCTGAATTCAAAATTCAATTATGAAAAGAGTTCATGTATAGGTGTTTTCATATGTCAACAAAGAGGAGGCAATGAATAAGTTGTAAGATTATATACAATTTTGAAAGATTACATACAACTCAGTGTTAGAGCTAAATACCATATGCAGTGTGGTATTATCCCACACTGTTTTTGAGTCAGAGGTCCTAGCTTAGATTCCTCTGCTACTTAATACCTGGGTTGGGGATGAGAACCTTTCATTTCATTAGTATAAGGAAATACTGATGAGAAAACTTTTCTACTAGTGAAGATTTGCACAAGCTGTGCAACTTCCTCTTGGAGTTTGCCTGGGACACATAAAGGTTAAGTGACTTACAAGGCAAGCCAGTATTTGTCAGAGATGGTACATGAACCCAGGGCTTCCTGACTTTGAGGTTGTCTCCTTATCCACCTTGCCTACCTTGCTATCTATTTTACCTTGGGCAAATCATTTAACCTTTTGGGACCTTTATTTACTTATCGATAAAGTATAAGGCTTGGGCATTATAAAGTATATCAATAAGGTATAAGGCATTGGCTCATTTTAAAGGTCCCTTCCCTGTCTAACTACTTTGATCCTATAACCTGTCCCTAGGGTTAAGCAAGTTGAATTTCAACAGCTCACTTAACCTGTCTTGCCACAGTTTTACAGATGAGTTTTCGGTTTACAGATGTGAGTATTAACTCATTTTATTTATGAGTTTTCTTACCTGTAAAATCAGAGGTAAAATGGATGGTCTCCAAGACATATTTCATATCTAAAATTCTGTGATAACATTTTTCTTCTGATTTGAGATTTCTGAAAGGATGAGTGTTGTAAAATTCACAGAAACCTGCCTCTTCTTTATACTTATTTTTTGAGATACTCTACTTATCTATCAGAGACAGCTTGGTGTAGTGGATAGTGTTGGCCTCAGACCAGGAAGCCCTGAATTCAAGCTTCTGATAGATTCTACCTTTGTGACTCTGTGCAATTCAATTCAATAAACATTTGTTAAGTGCCTGCTATGTGCCAGGCATGGTGCTAAGCACTGGGGATACAAAAAGAAGCAAAAGATGGTGCCTACCATCAGGGAGTTTACAGTCTAATGGCAGGAGACAACATGCAGACATATATATACAAAGCAAGCTATATACTGGATTAATAGGAAATAATTAAAAGAGGGAAATCACTGGAATCAAGAGGGATTAGGGATGACTTCCTATAAGCAAGTCACTTAATTTATCAATGCTCTAGGGCGAAGGTGTCAAACTGGAGGCCAGGGGCCGTATGTAACCCAGAACACTCCCAAGAGGGCTTGAACCAGATTAAAATGTAATTGGGAATTATTTAACAAAATAAATGAAAATACATCATAAAATATGTATTTTTACATAACTATATGATCTATAATAGAGGCAACTAGATGGCTCAGTAGAGCCCTGGGCCTGAAATCAGAAAGACCTGAATTCATATTCAGCCTTAAACATATTAGCTATGTGACCCTGGGTAACTCATTTAACTTCAGTTTGCCTTAATCCATTGGAGAAAGAAATAGGAAAACACTCCGGTATCTTTGCCAAGCAAACCTCACAACATTAGGATGCTATGGTCCACAGGGTCACAAAGAGTCAGACACAACTGAACAACAATGTAATATATGTGTGGTTTTCTAAGTGTAGAGATGTGTACCTGGCAGGGATCCTTACATACAGTCTGGTAGAACACATTTCAGTTTGACACTACTGAAGCAAGTACAAATCTGTATTGATGGAATTTTCCTCATGCAGAAGCTTCCCACTCTGATGAAATAACAGGTCCGGTCTGCATCCACATGTATCTAGATACCCCACAGTATTTCCCAAATTGACCTGAATGTACAAATTATAATATAGTCAAGAAAATCTCAAAGAAATTGAACTGTTTCTTAGCCAGTACCAGATAATTTTGGTAATTACTGCCTTATAATATAGTTTAAGATCTAGTACTGCTAAACCTCCTTCCTTTACATATTTTTTTTATTTAAGAAGAATGATATTGAAAGAACAAGACTTTGTCCATTAAGAAGTTTTTGGTAACCTTTGAAAGAACAGTTTATTGTAACAGAGTGGTAGAGCTTGAACCCTGATTCCGAGGGATTGAAGAAAACCAGTAGGAATGCTGGGTGCAGACATCTTGCCTTCTTAGTATTTCAGTAAATGAACCACCTTGTACCAGGTTTAAGTTACTAGGTTAGTAGTAGAAGACTACTAGGTTAATAATAGGGTGAAAAAAATCTAAACACTAGATTTTTCCTTTTGTTTCTGGTAATGTTTTTGACTTTACCTTATATAAATGTAAGGATCTCAATAATGGCTTTATATCACATTTCAGCCTGTAGCAAATAGTATTATAACATATGTTAACAAAGGCCTGATTGAAGTCCTTAAGGCCCTTTATTATCCTGGAAGCAAGGCTACGGGTTGATAAGGTCATTAGTACTATGTCTTCCCAGGTCAGTGAAATTGCCATGGAAACTTACTTCATGATGAGTCACTAAACTCATTCCTGTTAAGTTTAAGAGAGCACAATCTGTCAGCTTTCTATTGTTCTTAACTTAGACTTATTTCTCTTTCTTTGGGCAAGTATCTGGCCCTTTCATTTCAATTCAAAATTTGTTGAACAGTATATGCAAGGCATTGTAATTTCATCCTTATTACTCTAGAAATATACTTTTAAAAATAAAAATTGAATAAAAGAATGACATTTAAAAAGTCACACAAGCACACTGTGCCATAGTTTTATTTGTAAAATAATACACGCTTAATACATATCAATATGCTAGTTATTATTATTAACAAGTGACATTATTTATAAAGTACTTTGTTAATCTCATTTAAACTTCATAAAATCCTGGTATTACTAGCCTTTATTGATTAATATTCTCTGTTTTGCAAATGAGGAAATTGAGGCTTAGAGTAAATAACTTGCATATGGTAGACAGGCAAAGATAATAAGTGTAGGAGGTTGAATTCCAACCCAAGTCTCTTAATTATTAATGCTAATACTCTTTCCACTATGCTTGCTTTAAGGGCACAGGTAATAAATGTGAAAGTATTTTGGAAACTATATAGTGCTAAACAAATGTAAGACATTTTTTTTTATTCATGCCAGATGTATTATTGGTAGTATTAGGGGGGAAAAAATCTAAACACTGAATTTTCTCCTTAAGTTTCTGATTATGTTTTTGGCTTTACCTTATATAAATATAAGTCACAATAATGAGTCATCATAGAAGGACCTTACCTTACCAAAAGAAAACAAGGACATTTATTTTATTCTGATTTCCTTGTATAGTGCCTGCTTTAAAAATCTTATCCCACGAATCTTCAACAAAACTGTCTTTGTACTACACAAAATAGTTTTTTGTAGAGAGCGTGTTCTAGCAATCCTAGAGATGTTTAATAGCATAATTCCTTATGATTAAGCACCACCTTTCATTGAAGAAATTTATAATTTTCTATCAACAACTGAGACTCTATATACCTTGCTAAACTCATTCTTATGAATTAACTGAAGTATGTGACAATTAAAATGAATTTGTCCTAAAAAATAGTTGAGCAGCAATAGAACTGAAAGTACTAACATATAGAGCTAAAGAAAAAATGAACATGTTAACAGAATCAGATTATAGCATTTCCTTGTATAACATAGATAGGAATATTTTGCAGTCAGATCATGTCCCTTGAATCATAACTACAAGTGATAAGATCCTAAATAAAAAGCCTGATATGAATTTTGCTTTCATACCATTAGCCTATAAAGTAGTTGTTAATGCTTAAACCAGTTATTTAAAGAGATTTCAGAGTACTGATGCTACAGTAATGATCACTACTCCACTCCCCTCCCACCCTTCCTTTATTTTTCTGGTGAGAAGAATTCCTGTTGTCTTTAATGAGAATTTCACTCTGGGAAGAACACAGAGTTCTGAGCATAAGAAGCCATTACATATCTCTTTGATGCCACTTTCCCTACTTTATAGCTTGCTAGAGCACCAACAAAAATTATTTTGTTGATAGAATGTCAGTCAAATGATGTCTTTTTTTTTAAAGTTCCTTTGAAGCATTTTAAGTAGAAAGACATAGAAAAACAAAGCCCCAGACATCATCCCTTTTGTTTTAGTATCTCTTCTCAGACACTTCAGTTTTCCAGTTACTATGGAAAATCCTTCTCTGATGTTCGCTTCTGGTACTACTTCATGTCGTGGAGACAACTAACCTCAGATTCTCATGAGCCAATGGAGTATTAACTTTGATAAATGTTTCCAAGGGAGAGTGGGTTACAGTATGGACCCATGTGTTTCTGAGGACCAGCCTTCCTCATTCTGAAGAGGTTAGCTATCAAGTGATGAATGCTTTTGTTCACAGCAATAAAAGCTGTCTATGAAAACAGACAGAGGTTTTAATCTCTGTAGGTGGAGGGAGTGCCCCACATAAATGAAATCATGGATCCTTGAAGTATGGAACTAAGTACTTGTAAAAAAAAAAAAGCATCTGATGTTAGCTATGGGTATGATTCGAAAGCTAGCCATGAAGACTTGAACTTGTAGCTGTTTGTTACAAAAAGTAAAATGCTTATTTCAAAATCACAACTAATTTTCCACACACAAATGAAAATAAATGCAGCATTCAATGGTCTTCTGCAACACTGTATAATTGATTTTAAGAGATATTCTAAGGTAATGAATGGGTAGGGTTTTTATGCACATGGTGGTGCACTTTGAATACTTCCTGTTATGTTTTTTTTTGATTTTTACAAAAACAAATGCATAAGAGAAATATGACTAGATATAGTATTTTGTGATATGGGTAAATGATTACTGGGCAAAATGCAAGTTCAGATTTTTTTTAGTTGACATCAACACGAAATGCCGTTTTTGCTTGGCAGCTTTGCTTTTGAAAAAATTTAGAAAGCAGGGCAGCTAGGTGGTGCAGTGGATAGAGCTCTGACCTTGGAGTCAGGAGGACTTGAGTTCAAATCTGGTCTCAGACACTTAACACTTACTAGCTGCGTGACCCTCGGCAAGTCATGTAACCCTAATTGCCTCACCAAAAAAAGAAAAAAAAATAGAAAGCATTCTGATATTTCAGGATTCCTTACAGGTTTAGAATTCATCATTTTATCAATCAAATGAGATAATCTTTATAAAGTGCTTAGCACAGTGCCTTTAGTTTAATAAATGCTTATTCTCTTATACCTTATTTTATAATTTCAGCACTCATTTTAAAACATAATTTTATCAGTCTATCTCAGTGTACTTGAGGCTTTGTTTTAAACATAGTTCTCTCGTAAAATAGTCAAATATTCAAAAAGTAGATTAGGTCATCAGATATTACATACTTTGCCAGCATGTATGTGTATATTTACAAATGTCTATATATGTGTGTATCTATATACATGTATACCATTGAACTCAGTTTCTTGGTTCTTAACTTAAAAAGCTATAAAAATTAGCAACTATATTTATAATGCCTTTTCTCCCTTTTCCTTCTCCAGATACCAAATTATTTAGTTGCTGAAGCAAATTTGGTCAAAACTTGCCCACTGACACAAACATATGAGGTAACACAACATATACATCCCAGAGTTTGTATTTAGAAATGTGTGCATACTTCAAAATAATCTGGGCAGCTCTAATCTTATTTTAGCAGTGCCATCATTGCTCAGGTCAGTTTTGGAACTCTTCTTTTAGAATGACCAGTTTGGGACACAAATATTCTATTACATTTCTCATTTAGTTACAGTTATTTCTCTAAAAACAACAACAACAACAACAGAAAATTGAGATGGATTACCAACCAGAATAATCTTTGGCTATTTGCAAACCTCAGATCCATCCTCAAAGTAAGATTTGACACCGTGGAAGGGAATAGATTCAAAATAATTTATCTCAGACTTTAATAGCAATTCTAAAAAAAGGATTTCAAAAATGTTTTGAATGATAGCATTTTAGCAGGTTGTGTTGAAGTGGAAAACATACATTTGGATATATAAGTTCTGGTTGCCATAGACAAATTATTCATCACTTAATAGTTAACCTGCTAGTAATAAACCTCTTTGTACTTACCTAGGCTGCTTCTCAGAAAGCAGATATAGCCTATCATTAGAACCATACTTCAAGGCCACATCCACACAAAGCATCAGAGTAGGACGTTATAGAAGATAAATTCTGAGATGTTTGTTAAATCACATCTGTATGTTCTGTTCAGTCATTTCCAATTCTTCATGACCCCATTTGGGGGCTTTTTTTTTTTTTGCTAGGCAATGGGGTTACGTGGCTTGCCCAGGGTCACGCAGCTAATAATTGTCAAGTGTCTGTTGTCGGATTTGAACTCAGGTCCTCCTAACTCCAGGTCCAGTGCTTTATCTACTATACCACCTAGCTGCTCATTTTTTTTTCTTTGGCTAGGCAATTGAAGTTATGTGACTTGCCCAAAGTCACACCGCTAATGAGTGTTATGTGTCTGAGGCCATATTTAAACTCAGGTCCTCTTGATTCCAGGGCCAGTGCTCTATCTACTGTGCCACCTAGCTGCCCCTCCTTTGGAGGCTTCTTGGCAGAGATACTAGAGTGGTTTGCCTTTCCTTCTCCAGCTCATTTTGCAGATGAGGAAATTTAGGCAAACAGGATTAAGTGACTTGCCCAGGGTCATACAGCTAGTGTCTCAGGTCAAATTCAAATTCAGATCTTCCAGACTCCAGGCCTGACACCCTGTCTGTTTTGCCACCTAGCTGCCCCCCACATTAGTATATAGTCACACTAAATTTTAAATTTTAAAAGAAAGCACTTTGTAATCCACTGTAACCAAGCTGAAGTATTATAATAATAGTGCTTTTACTTAGTCCAGCACATAATAGGTCCTTAATTTATACTTATTTATCAATTAGTTTTAATCTATTTTATATTTGATACTGAGGTGTGGAATTAAATAGTTTGAAAGATGCTAAACATGCCATTACCAGCTGATTTATTCCAGTGTTGTTATGGTTATTTTGTTTCTACTTTCCATTTTCTTATAATTGTTTAAATGTTTTCTTTCAGTTGCCTATTTAAGTTGCCCAAGTTTTTTTTAATGAGTTTTAAATTATCAGAATCTTTCTTTAAAAAACAAAGTACTTGAAAATAGACTTGACCTTATTTCTTTAGCCCCACCTTTAGCCAACATGCTTCCCAGAATGAATCATCTGGCTCACTGCACACTGCCCATGACATCCATCAGTACCAGATAGATAGCCTCTAGATTGAGGCAACCATATTCAGATTCTTCTTAATCAGAAGGTAATAAATCTGGAGGGGAACTTGAAGCTGCCTGGTTAACTATATGTATTAACCTTTTCCTTTTCTCATGGGACCATACTACTTGAAAGATAAAACAGTTTTCAATTGATAACATTCCTAATAACAAAAAATTGAACTCTTCAGTATAGTCTTAGTGGTAAATATATTTTGTTCTATTCTAATCCATTGAAAATTGGTGACCTATATGACATGTTCCTGACAATTCTCAGTAAACTGGAATATTATGCTAACCAGTATATCTTATTCCCCAACATTTTTAAGTATAGTAGAATGGCCTCACACAATAATAATTGGAAACATACAAAGGGTTCTTTATTGGAGCCAACATTGAAGGCCATTAAAACTATATAGTAGTTGAGTAGACTTTTATTACTAGGACGTATTAAACATAGAGTTTTTGTTTTTAACTTGAACTAAGAATTCGGCTAGATAAAACAATTTCTAGTAATCTCTTAAAAATACTAATTTCCTTTCTTTTATTGCAAAGTAATTTCCATTGACAATCTGCCATCACTTCATCACCATACTACAACCCTGACTATAAACACTTCATGCTAGCAGGCAATGAAACCAGCCACACAATGCAACCCTGATGATGCTCAGATAAAATTCCTGCAGCCATACTCTGCCAAACATCTGTGCAGGTCCACACTGCTCTGCCGAGTCTGAAAACACTGTCAGAATATGTAGTTAAGTGCAGAAATCACTTTAAGCAGGGAGTAGAACTTCAGAAATAAATTTAGAATAGAATGTTGTTATCAGGAAATTTCACCTTCCTGGATTCAGATTTTAACATTCTACCTTAATATATCTGATTGCATATGTTAGTTGATATAGGCTGTCATTTAAAATTGATTGCCTGAGTAAATGAATACTTTTCAAATAGGGTTTTATTCTAACCTTAAAAATCTTTTCAAATTCTTTGAATGTTCCTTACTCTTAAAATGAAAATGTTTATACTCAACAAAGATTGAGTTTGTTATAAGCTTTAAACATACACAATTCAAAAGTTTTTCAACACTAAAAAGTAATGTGATAAGAAATTAATTACAAAAAGTTAACCCCAATTAGTTGATATTTTTAAGTGAGGCAGTCTTAATTGACAAAATACCTTTTGACTTAAGTATCACCCCACATCTTAGAACAGGTTTCCTTGACTACCCAGCCTATGGAATATATCTAGCCATTAGTGTGCCATGACCTACAAGTTGACCTACTGGAAGGCTGGTAGAAGCCAGATTCTAAACTATCATTAGGCTCCAGGCATCCATCTGTGATATGACCAAAAACTTTTCCAAAGTAAGATCTAAGCCTAATGTAACCTTTTAGTGTCCAACCTCCAGGCTCTTAGTGCTTCTCCAGGAGAGAGAAAGAGACAGAGATGGAGGGGGAGGGGGGATTAGTAAAGTTACATAGAAGATTCATTCATCTTTGATGAAGGAAGCTTTAGAATACACATAGGCCAGAAATATAAAATTTGAAGAGAGACTTAGTTTGCCAGCAGAGGAAGGTTGCAGCTGGGCCAAGCCACTACTCCCGAAGAAATGGATGCATCTTTTCAAGAATTAGACTTTGGGCTAGTGAGAGAATTTATGGACATAAAAAGAAAGATTATCCATTTACTTAAGATAATTTTAGTATGTCGCTTTTGGATATTTATATTAATTTATTTTACTACTTATGTTTTGAAATTGTTTTCAGCCTATTTTGTTAAATTTATCAGTCTTAATGATTTTTGAGAAAAGAAAGCAAAGCTATGGGATCTTCCAGGTAGAACTGTCTCTCTGCAGATTGTTAATATTCTGATTTAGGGGAATGCTAGTTTTTTATTAGAGAGATAAAATGTGAGTTTGAGTAAGTGTCCAAGGCTAATGAGGTCACTACTGAATTCATGCATCCTAACAACAAGCCACATTTAATAGCCTTGGCTAGGATAGGATGAAGGGAGATCCTACTGGACTTTTTTCTTTTTATCACTTGGGGAATGAATATGTAGTTTCATTTGGAAAAGATCTAAGGAATTCTTAAGGCCTTCAGCAATATGTCTTGACTACAATCAAGGAGAAGTATCTTCTGTAATGATGACAGGTAGCAATGATTATAGTTCTCCAATTTTTTCAGGTATGATGTGAGGCCTTTCTCCTATTAATAGTTCAAATGTCTAGCAAGCATGAGGTTTGTTTTTACCCTTAGCTTTTTCCAAATGTCCAAGGACCTTTGGACACAAATTTCCCCTTCACACTAGCCTTGACAACCTTGCTTCAGGCTCCATTAGTGATGGCCCTATTTGAATGAGAAGGTAGGGCAGTAAAAACAAGGAATAGAAAGTATATCCTAAGCATTAAAGGAACATCAGAATCTTCTCCAGTTGAAACATGACAAGTTAGACATAACACTAATATTTTAAAAAGCACTAATTAACAAGGTTATGTACTAAAAGAAGGCCTTTGAGGGGCAGCTAGGTGATGCAGTAAATAGAACCCTGGCTTTGGAGTCAGGAGGACCTTAGTTCAAATCTGGGGTCAGACATATAACACTCACTAGCTGTGTGACTCTGGGCAAGTCACTTAACCCCAATTGCCTCACAAAAAAAAAAAAAGGCCTTTGACGTTAAATTTAGGAATCACCTAATTAAGCAAGAAATCAAATCATTAAAAGTTTCACATACAGGCTTCTACACATTAGTTCAAACTAATAATAGGTCATTATGAATTTTAGTCTGCCTAAGTGTATTATATAGATATATTTTATATATCCATATAAATTACATCATATATTTCTATATTACATATAATATATTGCTATATATTATATTGCTATATTGAAGTAAATTATTCAAGTTTGACTGTTATACAGTTTGATACAAATCTCAATCCAAGTATATTTTATTCAGTTTTTATGCATTATTTATATTTCTTTTCCCATTCATGCCATTTTCAATATTTGGAATCTATCTTCTATTTGTTGACTGAAGACATAAAACAGAAGTGAGACTAATGCAATCCTTATTTGAATCATTATTACTTATCAACTTGTATATATTCTTTATCAACAAGACAAGCAGATCTTCATATTGAAGAACTACATGTGGGGCATGTGGGGAGAAAGATAAAAAAAAATCAGGCCATATTTAAATTCAAATGCAATAGGCACTAAGGTATTCAACTGTTTCCTGAAGGCAGCAATATGGGTGAGAGAGCATTTAAATCAACACACTTTCCTCTTCCAAAACTGCAAAACTCGGCTTCCTCCTGTTCCACACAATCCCAGACATCATCATCAACCTGAAAAAAAAAATGGTATTTTGAAATTTATCCCAAAATAGTAATGTTGAACTCCACATGATTCCCACAATGATTTCCATATTCTTCTGTCTTCTACCAGTTACAGAATATCTTGGAAATCATCTTTTAAATCCCATTTCTATTTATTAAAATATTGAAAATCTACAATGTATTAATTACAAAAGAAGAAAAATAATAATAAAAGGGTCAAATTTTACCCAGCTTAGAACTGTCAAATCTATAGATATAAGCGAATTAATAAGCATTTAAAATCCGTTGTACACCAATCATTATATTGACAGTGTTCGTGTTTACAGAATATATAAATTAATTTCTAAAATTACTTATTGCCCCACAATAAGTACTTTACTTCTATTTAGGAAAGTCATTTTGGATGTTTAGTGAAACTGCTGAGCTAAAAAAAAATTGTTTTGAAAGAAACTTGATCAATTTGTTCCACTTAATAAAGTGAAATGGTAAGAGTTCTGCAGCTGTATGTTCACAAGTAGGAACTTTTTGAAGAAGAAAGTAGGTCACTAGAGAATCGAGAAACCAGACAGTTTACAAGAATGTAAATGAAGCAGTTGAGATGTTGGCAAGAATCATTACACCAGGAATACTGCTTTGGATACTGTGAACAACTAGTTTATTATTGACATACATTCAAAAGGCCATTTAAATGGCAATTACCTTTTAACATCAATATAGGTGGGCAATATGCTGATCTTGATTGCCAGTTAAGCTGTATGTGAAATCCTATATGTAGCCTGAGAGTTTTTCAGTCTGACTATTCTTGATAAGTATAATTTGTCTCATCAATTCTACTTTAATAAAGTATGATATGTTGCTGAACTCTAGAAATTTTTTAAATGCTCTCAGAATCAAGTCAGAAAAATTTTAATCTTTCTCCTCCTAAGATAGAATAATTTTAAAAATCATATTTCAAGTAAATTAAAGCAAATTAGCTTGTTTTTCCACTAATAAAGATATATGTACTCCTTTCCAATCCTATTTGTAGCCAAATAGTCATTTCAGTATGAGATGAAGTAAGAAAAAAAGAATCCAACAAATAACTCTCTTCAAAAGATATTTCAGTAATGAATTTGTTATCACCATAGCACATGTCATACCCAAGTATGTCCTGAATTTTATAGATGGAGAAATGGAGACAGAGGCATCATGAAGAAGGCTTTTAAATTGTTTTAGAGCCCTAAAAGTCTAATCAGCCTTCTTCCTTTTCATCAATACTTTCTCTTACTTTCCCCTAAGGCATAAGGCTAAGAAAATACAAGCACTGGGTTTTCCCATAGTATTCTATGGGCCAAGCAAAAGGGAGTAGGAGAAGCAACATATTAAATTAATTTTACATCCTTGGTATCTGGCCCAATGTTATTTTTATGGCAAAGTTAAAGAATAATCCTATGATCATGGAGTAAGCCAGTAGCCAAGATGGAATTATTAATTATCCTTCATAAATGTGTTAGCATTTGCTTGTTCACTGAGCCACATGTCTTTCATTAGAGAAATAATTTAATTTTCAAACTAGAAGAAGCTTTAGAGATTATTTTTCTTCATTTTATTAACCAATTTTTTCTGTTACATATATGCATATATAATAAGAACATGTTATATTAAAAATAAAATAGGCTTGCCACCAAAATAAAATGTTGTACATAATCTGTATTCCTGGTAGTAAAAAGATATTCTACACTGAGAAAGGCAATTCTTACAGTATTTCTTGGCTTGTTATAGAGAGGAAGTTCAGCAGAATTATCAACATGCACATAAAGCCTAGTATAAAGAGAATCAGTAACTTGTAGTTGAATGAATGGATTATAACTTCATTGTCCTGAAATGGAATCAGGTGTAGACCTTATACAGGCTGCAGTTAACCGGCATAAACATAGGAGTAATAGTATGTTGTTGGCATTTCCCTTACAACCAGGTCAGTGGATGCAGAATGAGGAGGGCCACTGCAATAGGCAGATGCAATAGAATAGGACTCCTGTTGCAATGATACAGTGCGGCCTCAGTGGTCTGAGGTCTGCATCTACCTTTCCTTCCATCTGTGTCCTTGTCCTGTGTTGGCATATCTCCCAGCCTAGAAAGACATACTGGAGGGTTTGTCTTATGCTTCTTCCCAAGATACATCTTGAGTGTCTGTGTCTATGCTTTTAGAGGTCTTGACCCTTGGAACGCTAATAAAGAATCAGTAGGCAATTTGTAATGCAGGTTCAGCTATTAAGTACCTGATAGAATCTAAGACCCTTCCCCTTCCCTTAAGGCATACTTTTGACAATGTTCAGAAATCTGGCAAAAGATTAACATCTGTAATTTGATATTACATGTAGTTACTATTGGGTGACTGACTCTGTCATTGTAATTGATAGAGTGCTGTACTCAGGCAGGAGGATTAGTTTGATTCAGTCAATTAGTCTATCAGTTAACCTTCCTGAGCCTCAGGCCAGTCTCCTGTGACTACAAGTTTTAGATAAATTGTGATCTGCTTAGGAGGTTCCCACAGTTCGAAGGTCACACTGGTCCTTGACATTTTATACATACTCTAGATGCTTAATAAGTGCTTATTGATTTATTTTGACATTTATGTTTATTAACTAGTATGAAAATATGCCTTTTATTATTCTTTGAAACATGTATTTTTCATCATTATGGTTGAAAATCATGCTAATAATCAATAACATTTTGTACTTAACTATCACCTAATGATTTTAATGCAAATTACATCCTCTCATTAAGAATTAGACCTTTCTAGAAACCAAATTTCTTTTGTAACATGAAGATAATAACTTTCTTCAAGTGTATAGAGACTTTTTGGAGTGAGGAAGACCTGAGTTTGATTTCTCCTGTCTCAGATGCTTATTATCTTTGTAACCCTGGGCAAGTCACTTCATCTCCTCAGCCTCAGTTTCCTCATCTGTAAAATAAAGATAATAACAGCACCTCCCTTACAAGGATTGCAGTGAGGGTCAAATGAGATAACATGTAAAGTTCTTTGCAAGCCTTAAAAGCACCATATAAGTGCAAGCTGTAAATATGATTTTTTATTTTGCTATAGATGGACTCATGGTTTTATTGGAATAGGAAACTCCCAATGAGGTAACTCACTCTCCCAAAACAGGTCAGCAGCTCTTGCATCTATCAAGCAGAGTTTCCTGAGGCATTGAGAAGTTAAAAGACTTGACCACAGCCACCCACAGTCAGTAAATGCTAGGGGCCGCACTTTCATCCAAATCTTCCTGACTCTGAAACCAGTCTTCTATCAACTGTGCTATGCTGCCTCTCTAGTCCAAGTATTGTGGGCAAGGAAGATCACCAATTGTAACTAAACTCTGATTGCCAAAATGTGTAGTTCATTACTTCATCTTATGCTAAAAGACGGGTAATATAAAATAGAAACAATTTTAAAAACAAAACATTGAAATCAGATTTATTTTAAAAATATTCCTTGAAATTTTTTTTTACTTTTTTGCATTATTTCTCTAAAAATATTATGTTCTTATAAATTCCACAGCAAATTTATTGAAAGGATATTATCTCGTATATAATCATGGAATTTTAAAGCTGGAAAGGAAATTAGTCCTCTGAATATGAGAAAAAACTTTTGTCAGTATGGAAATACATGACAAGATTTTCTTGAATAAATATTTGCATCTCATCTTAGCATCTTATTAATTGTCCTTAATCTAATTAATTCTCCTTAATCTAATTAATTAATTCTCCTTAATCTAATTAATTAATTCTCCTTATTCTAAAATAATCTTGAAATTATTCCAGTTAGTGTGTTGACATCTAAAATTTAAAAATCTCCCAAGAGACCTGAAATTTTTATTTTACTTCCCATAATACACCGTGTCCAAACAAAGTAGACTACCAATTGTATCCCAAAGTAAACATTCCACCTCATATTTCTGTGCATTCCAATTCTATTCTCACCTCTCTGTCTTAAAATCCTTCACTTCCTTCAAGGCTCAGCTCTGGTGCCCCTTTCTAAAAGAAGCTTTTCCTGATATCCACAGTTGTTACTGTTCTCCCTCTTCATATATAATATATATATACACATGTATACATGTGCATGCATGTGCATGCATGTGTGTATATGTATGTGTGTATGTGTACACATGTATACTTGTACATTGCAAATATATATATATATATATATATATAGTGTGTGTGATTGTGTGTGTGTGCATGTATAGTATCACCTCAATAGAAGGTGAACTCTGTGAGGCAGTGACTCTTTAATTTTTATCCTTATATCCCCTTCATCTAACATAGGTTAGACACGTAGTAGGCACTTAATGATTACTGAACTGAATTCAACTCATTTCCCTTTGCTATTAAGGGAAAATATGTATGTGTTGGGGGGGAAGTGTTCCTATCTTTTATACATAGATTACTTCGTTCTATACTTACTCTATTCCAAGCCAGGTCTTCAATGTATGTATAAACTTTGGTAGGATTTACATGTAGAATAGTCATTAACTCCTATCTTAAGAAGCAAATTTAAATTTTCTATACCATTTCTCTTTGATTTTATCCAGAAATTAGTAGAACTTATTATTACATTTGAAATAACTCCATCAAAATTAAGTTTTTCTAGCTGTTAAGAAAAAATGGTTATCAGTACCCTGAGAAGGGCAGAGTTGTGTCTTCAGCCAAGGAAGAATCAATCATCTTCTCATTCCTCCACCCTCAGGCCCTACCCTCACCTTTTGCCCAGCTAGCAGCAGAAATAGAGGGGATAGAAGAAAGGAACAAGCCATGCTGCCAGTGACCCATTTCCTTTTTGGGCCAAAGACCAGGACATCATCATGTAGCCTCTTTACAGAAGGTGAATATTCAAGTTTCTAAAAGTTGTAGAAATGCCATTCAAAAGGCTAGTAAATAAGGCAATATTTCAGGGGAAAAAAAGATTTCCAGATTTTAATTCCAGATCTATAAGACCTATCAGTTGTGGGAGCATAATATGGCAAAAAAAAACCCATTGGATTTGTAGTCAGAGGTCTTGGGTACAAATGGTAGCTTTGCTGCTTTGAACTTGGATTACCTTGGGCAAGTTACTTAATCTCATTGGTCTTACTTCCTCTTTCATAAAATGGGGAATAGATGATCTCTAAGGTCTCTTCCAGCTGTGAATCCTACTATTCTATAAGAAAGAGAGGAGTTCAGGAAGGACAAAATTTCTCAAGAATAACCAAAAGTTGGTAGTTGATTACTGCATAAAGTATGTCCAGATAATTATACTTAGCAACCAATTCCCTGACAACAAGAAATAATTCACAGCACAGCCAAGAAAATGTTTTCGTTCCTTATAATTTTCTTTCAAAGCCAAATGCTTTCCCACAGTCAGAAATGTGTATTTGGCTGTCTGAGAATTACTTTTATGCCAAGTTTGAAAGTCTTAATTCCAAACACTTCTCTTGAGCTTTCTATGCATACAAAAAAAGTCCCCAGAACATTGTTTTAATAGCTGAAGAGAAGGGATTCTCTTTAAACACAAAGAATATCATTTCTGAACAAAGAAATAGTACGTGAAATGTCTTCTGGCAAGCTTTTTTTTTTCAACAATGTGATGAAATATGGAAATGTGGAAGTGAAAAAAGACTTCCTCAACTAGTAGTTCTTTTGCTTCCACAATGCAACAACGAACATCCAGGCACTAATAGTTAGGCTAAGAGGGCTTATTAGGTAGAGTTCACAACTGATCAACCAGCCATCAAACTGTTGATTAGTGGCTCTTGAGGAATTTCTATTGGGGGTGCCACATGGTCTACCCTTGTTGCTGTCCTGTTCAACATTTTTATCAAAATCTTAAATGAAAACTCAATGTACTCCAACAGGAGATGCTTATCACATTTGTTAGTGATACAAGGCTGGAAAAGAAAACATGCAACAGATGGCAAAAAAAAATCAGCAGTATCTTTCACGTGCCCATGTTCAGGATTAGGGAAACCTGGAGTGGCCAAGTTGGAAAATTTGACTGCAAATACTGACTCAGCTACTTATATTTGTCTCCACATAACAATGTTTACAATAACCAGGTCTATTCAATAATGAAATGGGCTATTTCCTAAGGTAACTAATTCTTCATCATGGGAGGTAGTTAAGAAGAGAATGGATGGCTCTCTATCTGTCCAGGATGATGAGGAAAGGGATTCTTAAACTGAGTGGGAGGTTAGACTGCAGTTCCAATTATGAGATTCTATCATCTCTATGATTCAGGCAGCTTCTTCATTCCAAGGGTTTATTCTCCAGTGCAATCTATTTTGTAGTTAAATGTTTTAAGTGTCTACTATGTGCAAGACACTTGGCATTACTAAATGCAAACATTCCACTGCTAGATCAGTTGGTGTTGAAAGTTGACAATGCAATATGTTACAAATATAATGTACCATAAGAAATGACAACTATGAAAACTTCAGAGAAATGTGGGAAGACTTGTATATACTAATATGGAATGAAGTAAGCAGAAACAGTAGAACAATATACACAAAGACTATAATCATGTGAAGAAAAAGAAAACTGAACTATGAATAATTGTAACAAACAATTTTGGTGCCAGAGAACACGTTATGAAATGTACTTGACTTTCTTTGGGAGAGAGGTGGGGAAGTACAGGTGCTGAATGTTGCATACACAGACTCTGTTGATTGGTTTTTATTAACTGCTTTTCTTTGTAATGAGTGTAGGCCTAATTTGGGGGTGGGTTTTCATGATACTAGTCTCTCCTTGTTTTCCTCCTATCTGTCCCACTACCCCCTCTCAGTCTTCTTTGATGGTTCTTCACTCATATCAAGCCTGCTAACCATAGGTGTTCCTCCAAAACTCTGTCTGTGGGCCCCATCTCATTTCACTTTATACTATATCACTTAGTCATCTCATCAGTTTCTATGAATTCAGTTATTTATCTACGCAGATGGTTCTCAGAACTATATATTCAGCCCTGGTCTCTCTGCTGAGCTAAGTCATATATCTCCAGTTGACTTTTGGATATCTCAAACTGAATTGCTGTGGGTGTCTCAGATTCAACATGTCCAAAACAGAACTAATTATATTCAAAATAAAAGTAATTAACTTTCACCCCAAACCCTCTGCCTTCTGAATTTCTTTGTCACTGTCAAGAGTACCACCTTCCTCCTGGTTATCCAACCTCATAAGCTCAGTGTCATCCTCAATTCTTTACTCTCACTCAGCCTTCATTTCCAATCCATTGTCAAATTTTTTCATTTCTACCTTCTCAACATTTTGACCTTCTCTCTACTCATAATGCCACAATATTCGTTCAGACCCAAATTACTTCTCCCCTGGGTATTACAAAAGACTTCTAACTGGTCTCCCTGCCTCTAATCTCTCCTTATTCCAAACCATCCTTCACTCAACTAGCCACTAGGGTGATTTTTCTAAAGCTTAGTTTTGATAATGTTGCACCACCCCTGCCCACCCCACCACCACCTCTCATCCCGGACTAAGGAGCTTCAGTGGCTCACTGTTCTCTCCAGGACCAAACATAAACACCTATAAAGACTCTTTATAACCTGGTCCCTTCTTACTTTTCCTGTCTTCTTACACTTTACTACCCTCTGTGCATCTTATCATCTAGTTATACTGACCTATTTGTAGTACTTCAGATAGGTTACTCCATCTCCTATCTCAATGCCTTTGTACTAGATATCCCTCATCGCTGGAATGTTCTGTCCCTTCACTTCTGCCTTTTGGTTTCCCTTGGCTTCCTTCAAGACTCAGCTTCTGTAGGAGACTCCTACCTTTTACAGGTGGCCTTTCCCATTTCCCCAGTTGATAGTGTTTCCTCTATAAGCTTTACCTTCTATCTACTTGGTATATATTTTGCATGTAACTAATTATTTGTATGTTGTCCCTCCTCTCTCATTAGAATGTGCACTCTTTGTAGCCAGAGAATCTTTTTACCCTCTTTTGCATCCCCAGTGCTTAACACAGTGCCTGGTACATAGTAAGTGCTCAGTAAAAGCTTATGGAGTGAATGACTGAGAAGTTTCCTGAAGTAGATCATCAGACAGATGTATGACTGGAAAAGAAGGTTGGTTAGGTAATCAAGAGCAAGAGGTAACTTAGGGGCAATCCACATGTATTTGTATCCAAGCAATGTTAACTAATGGGATGCCCCATGCTTATTGTGTGGACATTCAATGGAGGATTTATAGGATGATATGGACAAGAATTGTACAATTTAAGAAGTCATAGATGGATGGTCTAATTTGTATCATTAAGAGACTTAGCTATATCAATGAGATTAGTCACAGATAAAATGAAGAATCCAAAAAGTATCTTGCCAGTTGGTGAACTTTAAGTCAGTTTGCTTTGATATCAGTTTACTTATACATTGCCCTCCCACCCTCACCCCCAAAATTGATAGAACAAAATTAGATAAAACAAGTGTGGTTCACCCAAGCAATCCAATGGAGTTTGTTTTTTAAAGCAAGTATTCATCAAGCTAATGGAGTAGGTGTAGATGAGTATGGAGAGCATGGGACATGAATCAAGAGGGACCTAGGTCCAATCCTACCTCCCAATGCTTAGTACTGTAAAACCATAGGAATATTACTGTGCATCATTTTTCTGCTTTGAAAAACATTAGCAATTATGCGTATAATACATATCTCAGCAGGTTATTATGAAACTCAAATGAAATTACAGATGTAAAGAACTTTACTTATATAGTACTTTTTATATTATTTTATACTATTTATAGTATAGTATTTCATACTATTTATATGGTTCTTAAGAGTACTTTATAAATGTCAGTTTTTGTTATTATTCAACACTACCCTAGACAGATTGGAGGCAGAATTCCTAAACTCAAATGAAAAAGTAAAACAGCAGTCAATGATGGAGAAAAAGAAAGGCCAGAAAAAAGGAGAGACTATAGGAGGAGTGCTTAGAAATGGGATGCATAACCAGGCCCTGCTAGAGCTGACTTCCTAGTCATGATGTGGGTTCCTTGCAGAAACAAAGTGTCCTTCTGAGCCTGATTGCTGTGTGCTCAAAGTGTTCCCTCTCCACTGAGACACACTTACCACGTTGCTCCTTCTTTCCATTATGAAAGGATTTTATTTTCCAATTCCCTCTTTCTAAAACACAGATGTGTATCTTTGGTTTGCTATTAGCAAAAAAAGGAAGACAGTCTTTGAAAACAATGCATGATTTATATTCAACTATATCCTGATATCAGAAAGTGCTTCAGAGGGCTCAATGATTCACTGTTAAAAAAAAAAAAATTCTTGAGAATGGTGTTGCCAGTAGTGCTGGTGAAAAGGGATTGTAGCAATACCAGCATGGTGAAATAAAGGTATGGAACAGATCTAGTTGTAGTTATCAAGTACACTATGGATGTACTAAATGTTTACAATTCCCAATTCCAAGGATATAGGCATTTTGATCTGAGAGTTAGTATGAAAACTATAATTGTACCTAAGCTCAGCATCCTGAAAAGTCAGAACAGCACGGCTGTCTGTGCCTCCTAACAATGAAGGCCACTAATACTTAGGGCTTTTTAAAGCTTCAATGGCCAAGGCCCTATTGTTTTAGGATGAATACACTGCCACAATTCATTCTTTTCTCCAGAACTGGGAATACTTAATAGTCCCCAGACAGCTCCCAAAAAAGAAGTGACCTCAGTCCTAAGTATTTTGAGAAGAGAGCAGTATGCTTTCTGCAGATAAAGGAATAGTATTTCCCATAGACAAGAAAAGATAGGCTTACTGGTACTTTATAGGTTAGGGTTATGCTTTTGTGACACGGGGAAAGCAGGTTTTGACATCCCTCTGGAAAACTGGATGAGACAAAAAAAATTTGAGGTTTTGCATGCTCATCAATCTAGTCTGAACTGTTGTTCTTGTTGCTGCTGTCCAACTCTTCAAGACCCCATTTGGGGTTTTCTTGGTGAACATACTGGAATGGTTTGTCATTTCCTTCTTCAGCTCCTTTTACAGATGAGGAAACTGGGGCAAACAGGGTTAAGTGACTTGCGCAGGGTCACACAGCTATTGTGTATCTGAGGCCGCATTTGAACTCATGAAGATGAGTTTTTCTGACTCCAGGTCTGGCACTCCATCCACTGTGCCACCTAACTGCCCCCTAAACATAGTAGCTAATAGTGTTCTCAGAGCTCAAAAAGAAAAATCAAAAAAACTTCCAGGTCTTAGCTAGTTTATGCTGGAACCAATTCTGATGTTTCAACTTTCTAGGGAAACACCTGGTAAATGTACTTCAGAGGTAATTATATAGCTTGGGTTGTGGCAAACAAGATTAAATGGTAAAACTATAAAGGTAAAGTCTGTTCCAGAAGAGTGTAGAGTTACAATTCCATGGAATGATGCCTGGTAATAGTTAGTGTTACACATATTTGTTATTCAACCTTCTGACTCAACCCAGAAAGTGTTAAAGAAGAAAAAAAATCCTTTCTAACGGACTATCAGATTGAAGACCAACCACCAGAAACTATTTCATCTGTGGACCATCCAGGCATATGGGTTTTAACAAGGGAGAAATAGGAAGGTTTCCTGGTTGTGAACCATTCACAGGTTAGAAGACTCTAGGAATTTCTGAACTAGGTTTGGGATGATGGAATTGAGTTTATCCCTGGAGTAGCAACTTGAGGGCAGAATATGCTGCCCTTTTGTCTTTGTATCTTCAGACTTTGGCAGTGCCTTGCAAGTAGCAAGCCCTTGATAAATGCTTATTGATTGGCCTGATGGATCTCATTCATTCAGGATCCTCCCAGACTCATCTTAGGCCTGCCTCTAATCCAGAGCCACACTTCTGGGAATAGCCTTGAACTAACCAGCCAGTGAAATTGGGGGAATGGAGAATTGTCTATTCTGTCACATTGCAAAATAGTCCCTGCTCTCTAGAGCCTTGCTTTATATTGGGGGAAAACAATGCAGACAGAGATGAGTATATATACAAAATATCTTTTAGGCTAGATCTGTGATTTCGTTGATGTTGGAAACAGGGAACCCCATCTACAAATGCAGATCAGCAACTGTTTTTGCACCTCACAGTCTTAGAGAATTGCCTGGGACCCTGAGAAGTTGGGTGACCTGGCCAGAGTTACACAACTAGTATGTGTCCGAGTGGGACTTGAACCCAGGTATTCCTTGCTCCATTACCTGATCTTTATCCACTGTGCTGTGTGGTCTTTCATAAATAATATGTATATATACTATATTATTTACATATGTATATTATATGTGCATGTGCATGTGTAATTAAAATAATTAGGTGGGGGAGGCGGTTGAAGGAGAGCAAAAGCAACTGGAGAGTTATGGAAAGGCTTTCTATTGGAGGCATGAACCTGACAAGTGCTTTGGCAGAAGCTAAAGATTCTACATGGTAGAAGAGAGGAGAGGGAACTTTCCAGGAATGGGGAATACAGTTTGGGCAAAGTCATGGAAGGGGGAAATAGTATCTCATGTGTGAGGAACAGCAAGTATAACAATTTAACTGAAGAGGAGAGTACATGGAACAAAATAATGTAAGACCAACTTGGAAAAGTAAGTTTGAAACAAATTGTGTAGGGTTTTCCATGCAAAACAGGGGAATTTATTTTTTATCCTAGACAGAGACAAAAGATTCTTGAGCAGGGAAATGACATGGTCATACCTGTGCTTTATGAATATCAACTTTGCAGTTGTATTTATGGATGAATTGGAAAAAGGAGAGACTTGCGGAAGGAAGATCAATCTCAAGGTTATTGCAGCTGTCCAGGTGAGAAGGACTTGAGTAAGTATGGTTGCTATGTGAGGCAGAGAAAGGGGTGGATATGAGAGAATTAGAATCAAGTTAACTTGGCAACTATGGATATGAGAAATGAAGGAAACCAGCATGGTGTCTGTTTGGCCATAGGTAGTCTACATCTTTCTATTGCTTACTACCTATTGATTCATGAGGCATTGCTGAGTCTTATCTCCCATTCCAATGGACTTCTCTGAGATTCAGTGACTAATTTATGCCACAGTTTTCAAAACTGTGATCTACAGAACCGTAGAGTTCTGGGCAATGGGAAAAAGATCACATAAGAAAATTTCTGTTAGTGATATTTCCCCCCGAAATATGAAATATTAAATTGTGTATCAAAATGTAATTTTCATTATGAAAATAGGCTTTATTTCTTTAATTTTGCCCCAAACTTTCCCAGATGCCCCTTAATACCTATACACTTTCACATATTGTTTCTATTAATATATTTCAAGCATAGAAGTCTTTGGTATCCAAATTAGCTTGGGAAACATTGACCTACTGTACTATTCCTGGGAATGGGTTATTGGTTTGGAGGATTAAAAAAATGACAGATATACTATCCATTCCATTACCATCTAGCTAAACTAAATCAGGAAAAATAGAGCACTGAAAATCACTACCTAGTAGGTGACATGGGGCACGCCTCTAATACGGAGGTGCATACCATGTAATGGTGGCCTGTTGATGATTGGGGAACTCATCAAATTGATTAGGGACTTTTGTTTTCAATAACCTGCTCTCTCTCTCCACACGAACACACACACACACACACACAAAACCCCTAGATGCAAACATCCCTTTCTAACTGCCTGCTCAAAGGTGAATAGTTGGAGTTTTTCCCATTAATTTATATTTTTAGTTATTTCCAAGTTACAGCATGGCATATTGGATAAAGAGTCACTCTTGGAACCAACAAGATGTGTGTTCAAGTCCTGCTTCTGACCTACTAGCTATGAGATTCTGGGCAAGTGACTTAACCTTTCAGTGCTCTAAGCAAATCTCCAAGACTGTAAGTTGCAGAAACTGTTACTGATATGCGTTGGATGGAGGGAGTTCCCTCATCTGGAATCCCCTACAACAATGAAATCACAGGTCCAGTCTCTCTCCTTAATTATTTCTACTCATTTCTCAGTCTCATAGGATGCTTTTTTAGCACATTGTCTTTTATGAAAAATAGGAGTAAGAATAGATGAACTTGTGTTTCATTTTATCCTTAAGACTCTATTAGAGTGAATTAATGTAACCTGAGCCCAAGTGCTGAATTTCTTAGAAGTACAGCAAAGAAGGCATCTGGTTTCTGTTGTTTTGGTTGTGCTTTTCATGGTCCTAAATAACCCTGGAAAAAACCTTAGAGATCATTGAGTCCAGTCTCCTCATTTGACAGGTGAAAAACATGAGGCCCAGAAAGATGGAATAATTTATCAAGGGTCACATAGGTAGTAAGTACACCGGGCCAGAGTGTGAGCCCAGGCCCTCTGAATCCAAACAAAGTGTTTTTTCTACTTCTCTGAGTTGTATCTTGAGGTAAAACAACTCTCCCATATCAGACAAATGGTAAGTATCAAAGCCAGGATTTGAACTGAATTTTTCTGACTCCAAATGCAGCATACTTTCTTCTATGCCATGAGAGGATTTGTTCAGAGAGAGAAACGGGAAGAGATAAGAGACAGAACAGAGGGAGACACACGGGGAGGGAGACAGAGAGAGAGGAAAAAATCCTCAGACACTTGTGTTTGTATTTTATACTCAACCCTTGTCAGCTGCCCCTCTCTCTTCTCTTCCTTCTTGCCCACCCTGGTGCTAACCTAGAATATGCCAGTATATCTACTGTCTGTTCAGCTTGGTATGTTTTTATCAATCTCTAGCCCTGGTCTTGGATCTCATTATCACAGTTTATATTCATCCAATTCTTTCTTCCCTAGGAACAAGGTCAAGGAGGCACATCTTCAAGGATCTGCTGCAAGCCTGTAAAGATACAATTATTCTTGAGGTTGGGAGGATATCACTCAGGGCCTGGTGAGACATGCAATTATAGAGAGAAGTAAAAAACCTAGTAGGGAATTGGGGAGGAACAAGGAAGAAGGTATTCATTTCCTTTTGGTCTATACAATTTTTTTGGCTTAGTGGATTTCCCTATTACATTAAGGCGTTAATGTTAAATGTCATGTATATCAAAGCATTTCCTTAGGTACATTTATAGGTGTCTTAGAAAGAAAGACCCTTCCCATTGAATTTCTTCAGAATTTCACATATAGTTCTCAAGTCCACAATGCAGAGTATCAATAAAGGTAATACATCATTTGCCTGCTTTGAAAGCCTGGTGTAAAAGTGTCAACTATTGTTGGTACCCTACTTCCTTCCATTCCTGTCAAGCCACAAATTTGGAAAGATCATGAGGACAGATGCATGCTGGAAGACAATGGCAGGGGGTGGAATGGCTATCCTGTGGCTGTTTACCCTTTAACCCACTCACTGCTTAGTTGTTGCAGCAATGTTATGACCCACCTACCTCGAAAGCCCCCCATGCCAGGGTCTGTATCAATGGGCCCATTACTGTAACACAATTTGCTTTTTGCCTAAAAATCTCTACTGTTTGATTTTATACTTATTACAAAAACTCAGGTCAATTCTCCATTTTATGGAATTGTTTCATCTGGCAATAGTTTAAACATCTATATAGTTCAGAGCTGTAAGGGGCCCTTCACATAAAGAATATGTGAACCAGATGAAAAACTGAGACCCAGAAATGTAAAAGGACTTACGTATACCAGGTTACACAGTTAGGCACTGGCAAAGCTGAAACTCAAATCCAGTGTTCTGCTCTAAGCACTTTCCACTGATACCATACAATTGGAGCAAACCTATCATTGTACTTCAATACTTTGAAGGTCTCTGATTTTGTTGGCATAGGTATTCTCCCCGCCAACACAAAATGTAGCTTAATAGATGGTATTCACAATTAGCCATGGCTGAAAAATTCATTTCCCAGTCAAACATAGCCAGGCTGGTTCTCACATGACAGTCACGGTACCTGTCTGTTCTGAAATCCTTCCCAGAACGACAGAACTTGACAGAACTTTCACTCTACTGGTGTAGACTTCTAGAAGCCAGGATCACCTCCCTGTCATGATGAGGCATCAGAGAAAGCTTTAAATATCTTTCTCTTTCTCTACATTTCTCTTTGTGTGTGTCTCTCTCTTTCTCTCTCTTTCTACCCCATCCCTTCCTTTCTCTTTTTCTATCTTTATTGCCTGTCATTGATATTTGCATTTATTCCCAGTTTCCACAATTGTTGTTATTGCTGTTGTTGTTTGACTCTTCATGACCCCAAATAGGGTCACAAAGACTCGGGCACAATTAAAATGACTGAACAACAACAACATCAATTAACCAATTAACATCAATTAGCTTTTTCAAAGGGATATTTACTGAGATGATAGAGAAAATACAGAAACCTCCCCAGATAATCCAAGCACAGTCTGTCCTCTATTCACCCATTCAGTCTCTGAGAAAGTGGGCTCAGACTTAAAATGGTTATTAGAAAGCATTCTCCTCACCAAGTTCACATCTGGTTATGGAATAGCTAAAAAGTGAGCCATTTCCATTCTTGCAGAACTTCATATCTCGGCTGTTAGGTTGATTCACTACTGGCTGTATCAAGAAGATCACTCCTCACCTGGATCAGCTGCTGCTGCTGCTGCTAAGGCAGGCTCTGCTATGGACACACAAAATCAGGAAAGAATGATCATAGCAAGGGTGGAAGAAACAAAGGCAGCCTGGTGTTCACAGCCACATGATGGGATAGATTGGAAGATAACCCCATTTGAGGTTTTCTTAGCAAAGATGCTGGAGTGGTTTGCCATTTTCTCCTCCAGTTCACTTTATAGATGAGTAACTGAGGCAAAGAGGGTTTAAGTGACTTGCCCAGGATCACACAGCTGGTAAGTGCCTGAGGCTGGATTTGAACTCAGGTCCTCCATACTCCAGGGTTGTCACTGTGCCACCTAGCTGCCCTAAATATAATAGTGAAACCATAAAATGATGACTTCTTTTTTTCCAGATAGAAAAAATGCTATGGTAAACAATCATGAGAATTGTAGTTTACAGAAGCGACTTTGGTGTAGCCCAAGACCTACAGACTGATGCAGAAGACTCTGAACTCATACCTAAGACCCTGGTAATGTCTTGTCACCTCAATAGAATCTTAGCACAAGCAAGTCAAAATTAGAGAAATGGGCTCAGGGAAAAACATGTTTTAAAGAACACCCAACACTAGGTAGGCTGGGAGAATAATGAATATGTGAATAAATGTTCAGCATCAATTTGTGAAGTGTTTATAATGTATCCTGAACCATGTAAATCATTTGTTATCTTTCACTACCTCAGTGCATCAGTGATTTCACTTATGTGGGTACTTATTCCAACCATTCAGATGGCAATTCATCCATATCTTGTCATCCTGTGTAATTCTTGTCCATTATCTTTCCCTCAGCCTTCCAAAGAGATTCTCCCTAATATAACAGAGGTTCTTCTCTATGTCCTTGGACATTCTATGGGTACCAATATTGTCCATCTTTTATCTCTCAACCTTGCCATATAACTGACCCACCTCTTTTCCAATTACACATTTCTTGGGTGGTACATTTAATGCTACTTATTGCATGCAAATTATTATTAGTAATTTGTTGTAGAATACTTAATGGTCACTTTTTTTTTTTGGTCTGGCCTTGTAATTCCATTGGTGTGTGGAACTCTGTATTAGGAGGCCGTCTCCTGATGCATATAGGCAGTTGTTTTGCAACTTATAGTCTTAGAGAGTTGCCTAGGGCACCAAGAGGTTATGTGACTTACCCAGGATCAATCAATCAGCAAGCATTTATTGAGCACTTGGTGCCAGGCTTTGTGCTAATGCCTGGGAATACAACAAAAAAGCAGAAACTATTCCTGCCCTCAAGGAACTTACATTTTAGTAGAGGAGATGACATGTACATAAATAGGTATATACAAGATACATGCAAAATAGATAGACGGTAGCCAGAGAGGGGAAGGTACCCATAGCTGAAGGTAGAGGGATGGGAAGATAGAGAAAGGCCTCCTGTAGAAGGTAGCAGCCATACAGCCAGCATGTATCAGGGGCAGAAGCTGACTAAGAGGCCACAGCTCTAGGTTATGCTTCCTCTCTACGCACAGTATACGTCTTTCTATTGCCTTTGGGTCACCTGCAGTATTGATTGCTTGGAGATTGGGATGCCATATGACTCTCAGTCATACTGTAACATTGATGGGATGCTTGTGCTCAGGCCCCAGCCCAAGATCATGTCTCTAGAAGCCTCCCTATGTCTCAGTAGGCCTCTGTTCTGTGAGGGAATTTTCCTTTTTCTTGCTTGCTTTATTTTTTAAGAAATTTTCCCTTGTTACAGAACACATGCCCTTATCAGAACGGACACAGGGATACTGACCGAAGGATTCTCTTTTCGCATCAGATCCCCAAGGTCCATGACTCTGGAGCTAAACAAAAACTGTCTTTTCTCCATCAGTGTCTGGTATCAACAAAGTTATCTCTGCAGACTCCCTGTATTTTCCCGTCCATAAATTATAGGTGCCTGCTTCTAAAGACACCTGGACCCTTGATATATCATTCCCTTGAAATCCCTAGATTACCTAATTAGCATCCTTGGCATTCCTTTCCCTTGTTCCTTTTCCATATAAGCTCCAGCACCATCTTCACTAGCTTACAGGTTCCCTTGGAACTTTGCCCACTTCTCAAAAGCATTACAATAAAACTTTTGCCACTTTACTAAGAGAAGGCTTGAATGTGTGAATTCGTTCCAGGCAACACCATCTTGGCATTCTTGGGGTTCCTAGCATCCCTAACCTCTTCATCATCAGTGTTAAAAAAGATGGTTTAAGTCAGGGCATTGTTTGGAATTGTTGAAAGCCCTGCACGGTTTTGTAAGTGCAATCCAGTCGATTCTTTTATTCCCATTAAATTTTGAACTTTCATTGTTGTCTATGTGAACGACCATGTAAAAAAGGATTTGCTAAATGGTTTACCCACCTAGCTGACAATCTGAGCAGCAATCATTCTTCATCCATTTGGCTTTTCCTGTGTGGATTGTTAGGCCAGTCTCTTCAGAGTGATCATGAATTTTATTGAGATTGTTCTGCAGTATTCTGAGACTTGACTTGATGTAATCATCCTAATTTCCTCTATAAGCTGGAATATCCAGAGAATCTAACCATAGAAAATAAAACTTTCATTTTGATTTCATATTTTTCTAAATATATTTTTTTCACTGTCCTCCCCTATATCCACCTGCACATTGAAGTCACCATAAATCAATTTGTCTTTTGATTTGATTTGGAGGATATTGTCAGGTTCTTTATTGAATTTCTTTTCATTCTCTGAAATAGATCTTTATACATAACCCAAAGTCATATCTTCATGGTGGTCTTTTTGCTTATGTTTTTCAACATACCTGTAAGATTAGATGACCAAGTATCCCGTGAACTAATATTTCTTGCGAATTCCTTCATTTGTATAACCCCTGGTTTGAATGTATATCTCACAGAGATAATGGATATCAGAGGCAGCTAGGTAAGACAGAAGATAGTGTGATAGGCCTGGAGTCAGGAAGACCTTAGTTCTGATCTGGCTTCAGGTACTAAGTAGACTGGCCGTATGATCCTGGGCAAGTCATGTAACCTCTCTGCCTCTGTTTCCTCATCTGTAATAATAATAGACCTACTGTTGTGAGGATAAAATCAAATAATATTTGTAGAGCATGTTGCACACCTTGCCGCACTATATAAATGCTAGTTCTTATTAATATTATTATTGTTGTTGTTACTTTGGGGAGGGGAAAATGTTCCTCATCAGAAATGTTTTAATTAGGGTGTTATAAAGAAATATTATAAAGAAAATTCTATTGTAAGGGTGAGATTGAAACCACTTCATCCCATTTTAACTTTGATTCCTTAACAATCAACCAATCAAAAGACTTTAGACTAAGTATGAAAAGTCTTTGAAAGCCAGTAAAGTGAAATTATGCCAGACAGTAGATCTGTTCTAATAGAATGGATTTTCTATAAATTATCAAGTTGAAAAGGGAGAGTTGTTTTGTTTTATTTTTTTATTTTTGTCCACCCAGAAAATAAAGCATATGGCTTTCTAATACAGTACTGCAGAGGAATTGCTTGGCTGGGGAGGAGAAAGAAGAACCTATGATTTCAAACAGGTCTTCTCTACCTACCCTTTGACCACAGCAGGACCTTCCAGCTTTGAAAGGTTCAGATGTTGGTCATTCCATCTTCTCATTGTTGTCCTAGCATTGTACCTCCTCCCACCCTCCAGGGACAAAAGCAGCTCCTATCTTCCCATTAGTGACCTAAATGGAATCCAAGGTTACCTGGTGAGAGTTTCTGCATCATTGGAAGCCAAGGACATATTGGCCTCACAGCTCTATACAAAAGACCACAGCATGACTGAGGAAAATTTCTTTAGTACCCAAGAATGAGAGAAAATAACTAATAGAAACCAAGAGTGTGAGTTACCCTTTTGCTAACATTATCTAAACTTGAATCTGTGTTCTCCTGGACTTTGTACTTCAGAGAGAGTATGTTACAGACTTTTTTGGGAATATTTTGTATCAACTATTCTTAATGTTTCACCTTAATAAATACCTCTTTCTAGCAGCTACTTCTTGTTGTTTAATTGTTTTTTTTCAGTCATGTCCAACTCTTCATGACCCCATTTGGGGTTTTCTTGGCAATGGTACTGTAGTGGTTTACTATTTCTTTCTCCAGCTTATTTTACGGAAGAGGAAAGTGAGGCAAACAGGCTTAAGGGTCACACAGCTAGTACGTGTGTGAGGCTGGATTTGAACTCAGGTCTTCATTACTCCAGGCCTTGTGTTCTATCCATTGTGCCACGTAACTGGATAACTAAATTGATTTTCAGCTGATAATCTTGGAGATGGGCAGGAAATCCCACACTTGTGAAGGGCTCAAACCAATGGTAATAGACAATCACCTCTCCTCCTGGAGAGGTACCCATAGAACTCTGAGGAGGAAATATAGCCAGCCTAGCCTGGGGAACCCTAGCTGTCTGTAAGAGTGGGAATTAGGATAAAGCTTTGCCATAGCTTTACACGGGCTACACTATAAAAAAATGTGTGGTATAGGTAAGTACAGTGTGTTCTGGACAGACTGTTTGCTGTGATTACTAGAGAAAAGGCAACAAAAAAAAAGATTAAAATAATTTATTTTCTGTGAGATTGAATTTAACCCATTTTGACAAGAAATATGAGGAAAATTCTTTGATCATTATCCAGAATGAACTGAATGATATAGGATGGAGTTTCCAGACAAGGTATATTGTCATTATGTTAAGGGTTTGAAATTACTTGGGCTGTGACTTTTCATATGGCCAAAATATTGTAAATATGTTTCTTTGCTTCATAATGGCTATAATTTATTAATAAATTATGTATATATATAGTAATTTTAATATTCATTTATTTGTGAATATTAATTCTCAAATAACAATGATTGTTATGGGGAAGGTAGTTGCTAAAGTTTATTAAATAATTAGTATTTAATGAACCTGAGGGAGACTAGAGCTCACTAATTAATGAGAAAAAGATTGTAATTTTATTATGAGATGGAAATTGTTCAGACATACCTCTGAATCACTCCAGAGCTCAGGAATAAATGAGAGATTAGGTCAAATGTCAGGCTGAAAGGTAACATATTTGTGAGCATGGCCAGGCCTCTACTTGTCTGTTACATGTGGACTATGTGTGCTTTTTCCTGCCTGCAATGTTTATAGTTTCAAAGAAAACCTGTGAGCCATCCTTCCATTTTTCAGGTTTACCTGCAACTTCTGGTTTTACTTACAGAAAGAATGTCAGTGTTATGGTTCACTCCTCCAGTAATATATCAACTCATCTTGGCTCTGGGCATTCTCTCTGGCTGCCCCCCATGCTTGGAATACTCTCCCTACTCCACTCAAGACTACTGACCTCCTTGACTTAAGTCCCATCTTAAATCCGACTTTGTATAAGAAGCTTTCTCCAATGCCTCTCAATTCTAGTGCCTTTTTTTTCTTTTTTAATTTCGGAGGCAATTGGGGGTAAATGACTTGCCCAGGATCACACAGTTAGCTAGTAAGTATCTGAGGCTGGATTTGAACTCAGGTCCTCCAGACTCCAGGGCCAGTGCTCTATCCACTGTGCAACCTAGCTGTCCCTCTCAATTCTAGTGCCTTTTCTGTGTTAATTATTTCCTACTAATCCTGTGTATAGATTGCTTTGAATATATTTGTTTGCATGTTGTCTCCACTGTTAGATTGTAAATTTCTTGAGGAGAGGGACTGGTTTTTGATTCTTTTTGTATCCCTAATGCTTAGCATAGTTCCTAGCATATAGTAGGTGCTTAATGAATGTTTGTTGATTGAATATTGCTCATTTGATGATGAGCTAGTATTTATAGTACCAATAGTTAAACCATTATATATAGATGGTCCAAAAACTGTGATTCTTAGCACCCTTTTCTACATGTCTGACCCTTTCACTACAGAAGTAGAAGAAGAATGCGTAGACTGAGGGCCTTTTAGTATTTTTTTCTTTTCATGGGTTGTTGTAACCAAAGAATTAATCACCTAGAGTCTGACTATAGACTACTATTGATGATCCGGTCCTCAGCAAGGCTAGTCCTTGGACAGCAGACACAGTTTGATAGTGGAACCACATTCAAACCCTTTCCAGCATGGGAGAAACGGCTGGAGCCTATACTTTGCTGACATAGTCTCCAAGAATCCAGGATGACCTCCATGTTCCACGATGCATCTCAAGGCAAAGCAAGAAAAGGTACATTTATTAAGGGCTTACTGTGTTCCAGGCACTGTGCTCAGCACTGGAGATGCAAATACAAGTAAAAACACAACCCCTGCTCTCAAGGAACTTACATTCTAATAGGAGAAGACCACACCCAAAAAGAAGCTGGAAAGCTAAGAGAAGGGAAGAGAGTCAAAAGTAGAGTTGGGGGGAATGAAGGAAGGCCAACTTGTACCCTTCCCTAAAATGGAAACCCCCTAGAAGAACTCTGCAGAAGTGAACATTTTGAAGCTCATTATCTGAGAAGGGGGCTAGCATGGCTGAGGGATGTTCCAGAGTGAGAAGGCCCCAGGTGCCAGAGGAAGTTCCAGGGTGATGCTGCAACCGAAGCCTGGTGTTGAAATCTAGTCAAAAGACTTGAAGTAAGGCTTTTGTGGAGAGAATAGTTCATTAACACTGTCCAAAGGTTTATGGTACACTAGGCTAGGTAGGTTGCCTCCCTCTGACTTCTGTCCCAAGCAGTTCTAAATGATGAAGTTTAGGGGTGCTGGGACCCCAAAATCAGAACATGTGGATCCTGCCCGAAAGAATTCAACCCAAGCCTTCTTTCAGCCAAAGACAAGGTTTATTAGAACATCCATCATATTGAGCAGACTCTTAAGGAGTCTGAACATTAGTGAGCTAGTGGCTAGATTATAAGAATCTAAGCACCTTAATGGAGACAAGATGGACCTTATATACAGAGAGACTGTGGGAGGGATCTAGGAGTAGTCAAGTAGTTTGGGGTGACTGGAGGAGGGTTCTAAGGAGATCTGGATGGGAGTGGCCAGTAAGTTGGGGTGAACAGAACTCCTGGGACCTGGACAATGGAGCCTAGCTAGGATTAAGTGGCCAGGGGCCATAGGGAGGGCTAGGCTAGGTTAAAGGTAACAGAATTGGGAGATTGGGTGTAGCCACGATGAAAGGTCAGTTGATGGAATTATAGCCTCAGGCAAATGCCAGAGATTTGGCTTTGTGGGAAAGTCCAGGGTTTTTCTTTTCTGGGGTCCAGATCCCAACCTCATCACTGGAGACTTTCTTGCTCCCAGGTGTCCTTATCTCAGAGATGGGAATCTTGGGACCCAAGGTGACTGTGTGGCTGACATTGAAGTTGTTCCAATCATGTATCCTTTTGCTCTGCTTTACAAGTCATCCTTGCCGAATCTACCATAGTAAGGGTCATGGTGACTTTCTCCTCTTGAATCCCCATATCAAAAAATAATCAGCCAGACCAGGCTTTCATTAAATGAGTAGTACTTTTTTGGTACCCTAAATCTAATGTTTTCCAGACTCCTCTTAAACATTCATAAGCCATGATAACTAGGCAAAATAAAACCCTTCTTTAGTCATTTAACACCAAGGTAAAAAATCATTGTTGATGAAATCCACTTCTATAATTAAGCTGAATTCAATGATAAAATAAATATACTATTATAATGATAGAATGATAGCAGTATAGTCTTTCACATAAAGAACATATGGTTTTATAAATAGACTGTTTCATTTTCTAAGAATTGCCAAGAAGTAGCAAAATGGTACGTTGGGAATCATAATTCTAGCACTCAGAGGCATCATTAAACTCTAAGTACAGGAACAACATCAGAATGTAAATATAGATGCCTCCTTTTTTTTTTTTTTGGCCACTTTGCTTAAATGATTTGCAAGCCCTGAGTTCTGAGGCCATCATCTCCCGTTTCTCTTTGTGTCATTGCAGAGCTTGCTAGGCCCTTTCCCCCCAGGGCCCCAAAATGAGTCTCAGAATGAGTCCCAGAAGAATTGGAGCTTCTTTGATTGAGATTTTGAATCTCATTATCTGCTTCTGACAGTTGTGTAGGAGGATAGCCTAATGTTTTCTTGAGTGTTTTCTTCCTGCTTCAGCTCCTCATTGTTGAGCAAAGTACATTCTCCTTTAGTTTCCTGTACAACAAAAATGGGGTTAAAAATGCCATTTCACAGATACTCCTGTAGGGTCCCTTCATATTCATACCCAAATATAGATCTGTGACTTCATCAGTGTGAGGAATTCCTCATCCTTGTCTCAGAAGCTGAGTCATAGAGGGTTGCCATATACAACATAACCTCCTTTAGGGCAGCAACTGATGGGGTTGGAATCTGAGCCCCAGAAAGGGAAAAACTCTGGCCCTGATGGGGTTGTAATCTGGGCCCCAGAAAGGAAAAAACCTGGACTTTCCCACATGGCCAAATCTCTGGCGTTCCTCTGAGGCTATGGTCCCATCAACTGGTCTTTCATTGTGGCTACACCCAATCTCCTCTCCATTGTCTTGCCTCCCTATGGCCCCAGGCCATTTCCCACCCTTGGTCCCACCTAGGCTCCATTTCCCACCCTTGGGAATTCTATTACCTCATGGACTACTTGGCCACTCTCCCATGGTCTTTCTGTATATAAGGTCTATCTTGTCTCCATTAAGACCCTCAGAATTTTACAATCTAGCCAATAGCCCATAGATGCTCAGACTCCTTAAGAGTCTAGCTAATATGGCGAATCTTCAATAAACTTTGTTTTTGGCTGCAAGAAGGTTGGGTTGAATTCTTTCCGGCAGGACCCAGGTATCGTGAGTTTGGGGTGCCAGGACCCCTAACCTCTAGACCACATCATAGCCACAATGAAAGACCAGTTGATTGGACCATAGCCTCAGGGGAATGCCAGAGATTTGGCCATGTGGGAAAGTCCAGGATCTTTCCTTTCTGGGGCCCACATTCCAACCCCATCAGGGCCAGAGTTTTTCCTTTCTGGGGCTCAGATTCCAACCCCATGATTACAACTTCATTTTTTTGTCTTTGTACAGAAGTACACAATAGGCAATAGGCACTTAATGTTTGCTGATTGATTGAAAGAGGTACATGAAAGTTCCTGAGATCATAAATCTAGAGTGGGAAGGTACTTCAGAGACCATCTGTACCAACTTCTTGCTTAAGCAGAGGAGACTTCAGCACAGGGATGATAAATGATTTGCCCAGCATTCACAAAACTAATAACTGTTAAGAGTCAAGATTTAATCTCAGTTTGGGCTTTGAGACTCAGCTCAGCATAGATGCAAGCTGGTGGTCCAGTAAATAGAGCACTGGGCCTCCAGTCAGAAAGACTTGAGTTCAAATGTGACCTCTTAATATGACCCTGGGCAAGTTATTTAACCACTGTTTATCCCAGTTTCCTCAATAAAATATAAATGGGGATAATAATAGCACCACCCTCACAAGGTTTTGGTAAGAATCAAATAGGATTATATACATATATGTGCCGGTCGCGCCGTGCACTCTCCTCCTATAAGGAGCAGGCTGCCAAGGTCATACTTACCAGTCTTTGGTGCCCACCCGGATAAACACAGAGATGAGCCGATCAGGAGGTGCAAACACTCGAGCTTTATTCAGAGGCCATCACAGCAAGGCCAAGCAGGAAAGCCAGAGCAAGAGAGCAGGAGCAAGAGAGAGCGAGCTCTGACCCCTACCACCCCTATATACCTTCCTAGCCCCTCCTCCTCAGACCGCCTATTAGTCATTGATTGTAGGATCAGATACCAGAAGGGGATGTCTGGGGTTAGCGCTGCACCAAGGGAGAGGACGTGACACAGGAGGCTAGGCCCGGATACAGGAAGGAGACATCTGGGGTTAGCGCTGCACCTAGGGAGAGGACGTGACAAAGGAAGCTCGTTCTCTGCCGTCCCACTCCCACGTGGCACAGCCCCCTGCCTCAGGAGCACATGCTCCGGTTACTTCCCCGTATCCAGTTCCTATCCCAGTTCACCACAACTCCACATGGCACAGCCCCCTGCCTCAGGAGCGTGAGCTCCGGTTACTTCCTAATATCTTGTTCCTACCCCATCTTGCCACAATCTCCACGTAGCAGTAGCCAACATCAGACAATCCCTCACACATATATATATATATATGTACACGCATATACATATATATGTAAATGCACTCAACACAGTGCCTCACATAGTAAGCACTTAATAAATGTTCTTTCTACCTATCCATCATATCAAATTAAAATCCAATCCACAACAAGTTAAGGTACTTTGTTATCCATTCTGCTAAAAGAGAAAAAAAAAGAGAATGCTTGACAAAGCTCTCTCCTACCCAAAATGCAGCTATGAAGATTAGAATTTTTTTGTTACAATTTCTAGCCAGATGTGCTGGTGGATTTCACTGTGTTCTTCAAAATATCAGAACCTCAGTGATGGCACCAGTTGTTATCTAACCCTCCTTTGTCAGTGATGCCCTCACTGGAACATGCTCAACAGTAATAATCTTTGAAATTTTTTGTTTCTCATGGTGGTGAGAGGATATTAGCAGGACAGATAACTTGCTCAGACTGAGATAAAAGCATAAACTGAATTTTAAGCAAGCCATTCCACGGCTGTATTTCCTCAGCTTATCAAGAAGTTAACTGGGGTGACCAATATTCTCAACAAAGCCCTTGGAACCTGTCTCATTGAAATTCCTGACATAGCACGAAGTATAAAAAGACTGTACATTGAAATCAATCAATATAGATACTTAGCTATTCACACAGGGAAAAGGAATGTATTTGTTATAAGGTTCACTTTTAAAGTGTTGATTTAAGGATGTGTAGAATTTAGATACAATTGGTCTTATTTAAACTTTCTCAATCTCATAATAAAAATGGAAAACTATGTAGCAGCAAAACTATACCAAAGAAATCAGAAAAAGCAAACCTTTGAGGAAATGGGTTATGTAAGGATTCCATACACATGTACAAGATGTTTTTCCCTTGTCCTGAACATAAATCTGTTAGGATTTAGAAATGGGAGTGGGGGTGGGGAGGGTAGTCTTCTGCCTAATTCCACTGATGACAATTTAATTATCACTAGAATTTATTTTTCTTTCAAACATAAATTGAACATCAAAAACTTTCTGAACACTTAACACTCGATTTTGAAAAGACCTCACAGGAACTTGGATGTTTTTAACTGCTCTTTGTTGAAGGATCTCAGTTCACTAGAAAGCCTTGTAAATTATCATAGTCTAAAAGAAACTACTTATTAAAAAAACATGTTATGAAAATAATTGACACTTCTGTAGCACTTTAAGGTTTGCAAAGTGCTTTACATAACATTATTTATTTTGTTCCTCTCAACCACCCTCTACTGCTGTAGGTATCAGTTCAATATCTCTGTGGAAGGTCTCCACTGGAGTATCCCAGGAATCTTTGTTTGACTTTGTGCTGTGTGAAATATTGTTTTCTATCCATGACTTGGACAAAAGCAGAAATGGAATGCTCATCAAGCTAGAAAGGATAGTTAATGCACTGGATGGCAGAGTCAGGTTCAAAAAAAATCTTGGTAGGCTAAAGGATTTGGAATGAATTTAAGGAGATGAAATTCGAAAGGAATATATGTCAAATCTTGTACTTGGGTTTAAAATTGGCTTCACAAGTACAGGATGAGGGAATCCTGGTTAGACAACAGTTTGAAAAAAGCTTGGGATTTTTTTTTTTTAATTTTTATTTATTTTTAAATTTTTTTTTTTTTTAGGCAGTTGGGGTTAAATGACTTGCCCGGGGTCATACAGCTAATAAGTGTCAAATGTTTGGTCTGAGGCTGGATTTGAACTCAGGTCCTCCTGACTTTAAGGCCAATGCTCTATCCACTGCGCCACCTAGCTGCCCCTATATTTTATTTAAAAGCCTGGAATTTTTAGTGGATTGCAAGCTCAGTATGAGTCAGTTATGTGATGTGGCAGCCCAAAATGCTAATTTGACTTTGGACTACACTGAGAGAAGCAGAGCATTAGGAAAGGAAAAGGGAAGGCTTTTATAGAGCACCTACTATATTCCAGGCACTATGCTAAATGCATTACAAAAAGTACTTATTTGATCTTCACAACAACCCTTGGAGTGAGGTGTTAGTATTATCCCTATTTTATACTTGAGGAAACTGAGGTAGACAGAGGTTAATTGACTTGCCCAGAGTCAGTCAGCTAGTAAATATCTGAGGCCACATTTGAACTCAGTTCTTCCTGACTCCAGGCCTAGTGCTCTATCCAATGCATCACCAACTACCAAGGAAGAAGGAGGCGATTGTCCCTCTATATAACCTGGAGTTCACTGATTCTCATTCAATCTATAGTTGGTTTTTAGAGGACAAGGAGGGGAAAAATTGCATCTTTATTTTCACTAACCTCTAACTGAAATTTCATATTTCCTTCAACTGTAATTTTTTTTAAAAAGACTATTATTTTTGAAAAGTGCATAGGTTTTAAAAGGGATTCTGTGACACATAGATAAGGATTAAGAACGCCAGTTCTATCCCATGTCCTCTACTGTGTACTGTATGCCAGAGTACCAGAAAGACATTGAAAAACTGGAGAGCATCAAGAGGAGGGCAAGCCAGAGGGAAGGACTTCTATAGTTCATGTCATATGAGGACTGCCTGGAGGGAAAAAAAAAAAAAACAGCAAGAGCAATGGCTGGAAGTTGCAGAAAGGTCATTTTAGGCTTGATGGTAGGAAGAACTCCCTCAAGAGTTAGAGCTTTCCAAAAGTGGAGTGGGTGGCCTCCAGAGGATATGGGCAATTTTCAAGCAGAGGCTGAATGACCACTTCTTGGGTATGTTATAATGGGAATTCCTTTGGGTTTGGACTGGATGGCCAGCAAGGTCCATTCCAACTCTCAAATTCTGTGTGTTTTATTATTCTCTTTTACTGATGAGTAATCTGAGGTTCAGGGAAGTTTTGTCTTATTTATGGACACATAGCTTAAGTGTCAGTGATGGGTTTCCAACCCAGATCTGACTTGGGTTCTTGCCTCTATCCCATTTTGCCTTCTGGTGAAAATGTGATATAAGCATAGACTATCCATATTGTCACCTAAGACAAGCTTCATAAAGTGTGCCTGCAGCAACTGGCATAAAATGTGCTCTCAAATCAACTTTTAAAGACATTCATTTGGAAGAAGAGACAAAATGACACTGCAACATGGTGGGTGGGGGAGGATATAGAGGCCTTTGGATAATGCCTGCAGTGTGGAGAACTTCTTGATTGGTTTTAGGGTTGGAAGCAAAAAAATCAAGGGATAATTAACACAGAATATATGATAATCAGCATGGCAAATGCCAGGATGCTGATCTTGTGGGGTTTTTTTTTTCCTTAGGTAGGAATCTAAGATGCTTAGATGATTTCCTTTGGGATTCTTTGTATAAAATGCTAACTCAAGTTCCATAGAGGAAGAAGAATAAACTTTCAATACATGAAGATCCTAACAAGACTTTGCTTATTAATATAACTGTATAAGTTATTTATTCATTATTTATTCATTTAATAGCAAACAATTATTGATTGATTTACATTACTTAGAGAGGGGAAAGATAGCACTTGCAACTACAAAATCTCCAAGAAGCAAGACCATTTACTTATGCCCATAATAAAAAATGGTACAGAGCTAGCATCGGTTAAAGTTTTGTTGCCCCTGCTGTAACATGTCTACCATACTTCTTGAACTTTCAATACTCATTGTCATGATGGTATGATGGGAATGGTTGGTGAGTGAATCCACTAGTTGTCAGATAGGGGAAGGTCTAGAAAAATTGTTAGACTTGGTCTAAATATAGATAGCACCCCAAAGTTTCTGCTGAACTCCAGCAAAACAAAACAAAACATTATATATATCTGAAGAAGACACTTAATATTTCTAGGGGAACTGGAAGAACTAATATTCACCAAGAAAATAAACTAATGGCTGATTATACTAACCTCAACAAAATTCAGGTTGAAAATTGAATGATACCCCCACATAAGACTTAAAATAGTTTTATAAATGGCTTAAAATTCCTGCCTAGCCTCAAAACTCATCCAATTTCTCACCTTCCTATTCATTTTCTGGCTTCCATCTCAATAACAACATCGACTTACATTATTATTTTTTTTAATAAGGTTTTAATTTTTTAATTTAATTTTTAATAAGGTTTACAAACAATTGCAAAAATAGTAGTGTGAATATTAGGATAGATAGAGGCAGAAAGGACCTTCTGTATCATAAAAACAAATGAGAGCTTCAAGGAGCAAGATATCTTTCAGAACTGTGGATAGGAGCTCTTGCCAAAAAAAGGGTCATATAATTACAGGGAATAAAAGAGAAAATTTTGATTACTTAAAAATGAAAAATTTTTGCACAGAAGCAAAATAGAATAAGAAAGGGAACAATTGTTGATTAATTAAATTTTCTTTGCAACAAACTTCTCTGATGAAAGATTGCTATCCAAAATATTGTAAAAATCAGTATTTAAGAACAAATATATAAGAATTAATATATAAGAGCAAGAGCCATTCCCCAGTATACAAATTGCCAAAAGATGTGAATAGCCATTTATCAAAATAGAAATGCAAGCTATCAAGAAGCATATGAAAAAAATGCTCTGAATCATTAATAATAAGAAAATTACAAATTAAAACAACCCTGAGGTTTTAAATCACACACATCAGGTTAGCAAAAATGACAAACAAAAATAGTAAATGTTGGAAGAACTGTGGGAACGTTGGTAAGTAAATGCCTTGGATTTTTATGTGTGTGTGTGTGTGTGTGTGTGTGTGTGTGTGTGTGTGTGTATAGCTGCTAATTCTTTTTTAAATTTTTATTCATTTTGAACTTAAAGACAGAAAAAGAATATTTCCATGCACACAGTACAAAGTAAGAAGAGGATTTTATATAAAACCATAAATTTCCATATCATACTTTAAGAAAAAACTGTAATAAATACAACACATGATTTTCAAAGCTATCATGCTTTTCTGTGCTTCCTTCTAATTTTTCTTTTGTTCTCTACTGTGCACTTTTGTTTCTCCCTCCCTCCCACTCCATCCCAGAGAAGGCTACCATTAGACAAAAATATATAAAATTGTCGAGGTCTGGGAGTGCTGGGACCCCAAATTTCAAGGGAAAGCAACAAAAGTCCTGCCTCGAATGAATTCAACTCAAGCCTTCCTTCAACTAAAGACAAGGTTCATTAGAACACCAGTCAAAATGAGCATGATTCTAAAAATCCCATTATTGGCCAGACTCTTAAGGAATCTGAGCGATTTAGTGGGGCCAAGATGGACATATACAGAAAGACTATGGGAAGATCTGGATGGGAGTGGACAGTGGGCTGGGGTGACTGGGAGGCACCAGAGTCTAGAAGGAATTAAGGGTGGGAAGTGACCTGGGATCATCTAGACAATGAAGGAAGGTTAGAGGTAACAGAATTGGAGGTTTGGGTGTAGGCCACAATGAAAGGCAAATTGAAAAGTTTATAGCCTCAGGCAAACACCTGACACTTGGCCAAGTGGGAAAGTTCAAGGAAAGTTGGAGGGGGGGAGGGTCCAGGACCCACACCCCCTCAAAACCATACTATACATACTTCTATTTATCAATTCTTTCCCTGGATGTGGATAGCATTTTCCTTCATAGGTCCTATATAGTTGATTTGGAATTAGTTGATTTTTAAATATTTTGTAGATTTCACTTGTAAATCCTTCTGATCCTGATACTTTTTTTTTTTTTTTTAGGAAGTTCATTAATAACCTGTTCTTTTTCTAAAATAGGTTATTTAGATATTCTATTTCCTTTTCCATTAATCTCAGTAGTTTACATTTTGGAAATATTCTTCCATTTCACTTAAATCATTAAATTTATTTGCATATAATTGGGCAAAATAACTCCTCATAATTACTTTGATTTCATCTTCATTAGGGGTATATTTGCTTTTTAAATTTTTAATGCTAGTTGTTTGGTTTTCTCTCTTTTTTAATTATTTTATTTATTTATTTATTTATTTTCCACAAAACCAACTCCCAGTTTTATTTATTAATTCAATAGTTTTCTTATGCTCAATTATATTCATCTCACCTTTAATTTTTAAGATTTCCAATTTGGTGTCTAATTGGGGATTTTTAATTTGTTCTTTTTCTAGTTTTTTTTTTAAAGTTGCATACCCAATTCATTGGTCTGTTCTTTCTCTGTTTTATTGATACAAGCATCTAGAGATATAGTTTTTCTTCTGATTACTCCCTTGCTGCACCCATAGGTTTTGATGTGTTGTTTCTTTATTGTCATTCTCCTTAATGAAATTATTGATTTTTTTCTATGCTTTGTTCTTTAACCCACTCATTCTTTAAGATTAGGTTGTTTAGTCTCCAATTAGTTTTTAATTTGTTTCTGTGGTCCCTTACTGAATATAATTTTTATTACATTATGATCTGAAAAGGATGCATTTATTATTTCTGCTTTTCTGTATTTAAGTATAAAGTTTTTATGGCCTAATGTATGGTCAGTTTTCCTAAAGGTACCATGTACCCCTAAGAAAAGGGTGTATATATTCCTTTCTATTGACATTCAATTCTTTCCAGAGAGCTATCATATCTAGCTTATCTAAGATACCATTCACCTTCTTAACTTCTTTCTTATTTATTTCTTTAGTTAGATTTATCTAATTCTGAGAGGGAAAGGTTAAATTCCCCCACTATGATAGTATTACTATCTATTTCCTCTTGTAATTCATTTAACTTTTCCTTTAAAAATTTAGATGCTATAGCATTTGATGCATATTGATTTAGTATTGATATTGCTTCATTCTGTATGGTATGTTTTGTCAAATGTAGTTTCCCTGTTTATCTCTTTTAATTAAATACATTAATGCATTGTTAATGGAACTGTGAACTGAGCCAACCATTCTACTTTTTTTTTTTAAGTGAGTCAATTGGGGTTAAATGACTTGTCCAGAGTCACATAGCTAGGAAGTATTATGTGTCCAAGGCCAGATTTGAACTCGGGTCCTCCTGACTCCATGGCTAGTGATCTACCCGCTGCACCACCTGGCTGCCCCCTGATGCAACCATTCTAAAAACCAATTTGGAACTGTATTCAAAAAGTCACTGATGAAGATGGGATCTAGACCCCAAAAAGGAAAAACCCTGGGCTTTCCCACATGGCCAAATCTCTAGCATTTGCCTGAGGCTATAAACCTATCAGCTAGTTTTTCCCACCCTTAATCCATTCTCCCTTGGCCACTGTGGTCCAGGTCCTAGGCTCTCTGTTCACGCCAGTTTACTGGCCACTTCCATCTACATCTTCCTTAGACCCCCTCCTCCAGTCACCCCAAACTACCTGGACATTCCTAGGTCCGTCTCACAGTCTTTCTGAATGTAAGGTCCATCTTGTCTCCATTAAGGTGCTCAGATTCTTAAAATCTAGCCAATAGCTCAGTAATGTTCAGATTCCTTAAGAGTCTGGCCAATATGACAGATGTTCTAATAAATCTTGTCTTTGGCTGAAAGAAAGCTTGGGTTGAATTCATTTGGGCAGGACTCATGTGTCATGATTTTGGGGTCCCAGCACCCCTAAGCCCCTAAACCTCAACATCACTACACATATGGACCTAAAGATACCATCACTATACCCCAAAGAAATCAAAGATAAAGGGAAAGTATATGTGTGTATATATCAAGAGATGACAGGTAATTTTTTCCATGCTCCTCTAATTTGTTTATGATATCACCCTTTATATCTAAACCATGTACTCATTTTTAATTTATTATGGTATATGATATTAGATGTTAATCTATGCCTAGTTTCTGCCAAATTGCTTTCCAGTTTCTAAGCAGTTTTTGTTAAATACTGAGTTCTTGCCCCCAAATCTTGGATCTTCGCATTTATCAAGCACTAGATTACTAGGGTAGTTTACTTCGGTATATTGTATACCTGATCTATTCCACTGTCAGCCACTCTATTTCTTAACCAATACCAGATTGTTTTGATGATTATTGCTTTGTAAATCTTTTGTAAGCCAGTTTGTAATTTGTAAACCAGTTTGAAATCTGGTACTACTAGGCCACCATCTTCACTTTTTTTCATTGATTCCCTTAATATTCTTAACCTTTTGGTAATAAGCATTTATATAGAGTCTATTATGTACTAAGCACTGTTCTAATCACTTTTACAGGTATTATTTTATTGTATTTGATGGAATATTATGCCATAAAAAATGACAAGAATTGGTTTCAGGGAATCCTGGGAAGACTTTGATGGACTGATGAAGGGAGATGTGAACAAAATGAGGAAAGTCATTTATATAATTACTACAACATTGTAAAGGATAACAATTTTCTAATACTTAAGAACTCTGATCAATCATAACTCCAGAAAACTGTTGATGAAACATACTTTACATATAGGCGGAGTTGGACTAAAGATACAAAATAAGACATATATTCTAGTCATGGCTAATATGTTTTTTCCATTGTATTTATTTTAAGGAAGAGCTTCTTTTCTAGGGGAGGAAGATTAAAAAGGGCAGGTGAAGGAAGGGTGGTATTCTTAGTGATGCCAAAAAAAGAAAAGAAATTAAAGGGCATCAATAACACATTTTCAAAATGCACAGAACAGAGGAGAATGAAGTTCAGAAGGGAATATAGATAAATAAGATGGTATAGAAATTGTGTTAAATTTATATTTATATATATGTGTGTGTATTATGTATATGTTTATATATGTATACACACAGAGTCTATATGTGTGTGTGTAAAAGCTGTACTTAATAAAGATTCACAATTTCATATGCAGTGTAATTTTATAAAAAACTTATTTGTATAGGGAGATGTTCACATTTATTAATGTTAGGTTCATAAGAATAAATTTTTTTTTAAATATTAAAAAGAGTCCCCAAGGGGAGGGAAAACACACATTTTGAGGTATTTCCAGAGTACTCTGGATTCTCTATATACATCAGAGGTGTGTATTGCTGTACCCAGGCTTGAAGTAAGTCTATGCTAAGAATCTTGTAAATAGCCTTCTCCAACTTCAAGCATCCTCAGAACTTTCCCAGATATTCTTCACTGTTTCATGAATAGATACCCTCACAGTACTGGGCACCCCTAGCTCTAATTTAAGGGCTCAACTGTCCCACTTAGGTACAAATTTCAACTTGTTTCCAAGACTGAAAGTGAGGGGTGGAAGGGAAGGAGGGAGCAGGCGGGAAGGAGAGGGGAAGAGTGATAAAAAGTCTAGAGGAAATCTGTCAGCTTGGTGATTGAACTGCACATACCCGATTTTCCTTTCTATGTCAGACATAGATGATACATATATAAAGCATTTAACTTCACTGTGTACCAGAGTACTGTGCTAGGTACTAAAGTTACAAACTGAGAGAAATGATTATTAATAACCAATTAATATCAGTGGGCACGGGGGGTGGGGGGTGGGGGGTGGGAAATCCTGGGTTTTTTTCACTTTCTATTTCCCCATTCAAAGCTCAGTCGTTCTGAAGGACAGGGCTGATGATGAGGGTGGGTTGACATTCTCCTCAGTCTTGGATGGAACCCCACCCAACTGGAAGAGTTCAATTCTGATTAAAGAATAAAGACCTTCTAATCTAGGTGAATTCCATCCCTTTGCGTTCTACCCAGGTCTAACTGGGGTGGAGAATAGATCCTTGTACAGATTGTCTACCAGGAGTGACACAATCAGAATCAGTCCTCCACCCTACCCTCAGTTCCTCATTAGAATAAGCCCACCTCTCATTATAAGATTTATTCTCTCATTAATTGTTTTTTTTGGGGGGAGTGGCAACTGAGGTTAAGCGACTTGCCCAGGGTCACACAGCTAGAAAGTGTCAAGTGTTTGGTCTGAGGCCGGATTTGAACTCAAGTCCTCCTGACTTCAGGGCTGGTGCTCTATCCACTGTGCCACCTAACTGCCCCCCTCTCATTAATTGTTAACCAATCTGAGTGGATTTCTGCCTGGCTAGAACACCCACTTTTCCAAGGGTATTGAAACATTCAGCAGCCCCCAAGATTCATCTTTGGTTTCTCAGAGGGCCAATGACCTCAATTTATTGATTATTTGCTATCCAAAATAAATTAATTATTAATTACCCAGATACTATGTCTTTTGAATTTTTCATTTGTAATACAAAACACAAGTAAGCAAAATAGGACCTTATATTCTGATAGGGAAAAAATAACATAAAAAGGGCAACTGGAAAGTTGAGGGGGTTGTTGATGCAGGGAATGCTGCAGGAGAAGAGGAGGAAGAGGAGGAAGATTATGAAGAGAATCCAACCCTGAGTCAGAGGAGACTTAGAGATCTTTTCACCTGTTTTTTCAACTCAACAAACATTTTATTATGTGCTTGTCAATAATAGGTGCTAGGGATACAAAGGTAAAAATAAAAGTCTCTGTTCTCAAGGTCACCAAGGCAGGAGGGAAAAGAAAGGAAATTAACATGCACACTCTGAGGTAAATATAGAATATATATGAGATAAATACAAAATAATTTGGGGCAGAGTGGCAAAGAGCTAACACCTGTGGGAATCAGGAAAGGCTCTTAGCAGAGATCACACTTGAGTTGAATCTTACAGGGGCTAGGGTTTCCAAAAGGATGGTGAAAGGGGAGATCATTCCAGGCATGGGAGGCAATTTATTATTAAGCAGGAGATAGACTGCAATAGATGGGAAACAGCAAATGGGCAAGTTTCACTAGAAAGTAGAAATACTTGAGAGGGAATGTAAAGAGATATAAAATCAGACGGAAAAGATAGGTTGGATCCATTTCATGAAGTATTATAAATGCTGAATAGAGGACTTATAATCTCTCCTAAGAAAGAAAAAAAGAGCCCCTGATGTCTCTTAAGTCTGACATGGTCATACTTGTACTTTAAGAATATCAATTTGGTGAAGGAATAGACAATGAGGAAACAAAACTATCCTTCTTTGCAGATGATATGATGGTGTGCTTAGAGAATCAACTAAAAAACTTCTTGAAATAATTAACAACTTTAGCAAAGTTGCAGAATGTAAAACAAACCCACATAAATCATCATCATTTTTATATATTATCAACAAACCCAGCAGCAAGAGATAGAAAGAGAAATTCCATTTAAAATAACTATAGACAATATAAACTATTTGGAAGTCTACCTGCCAAGACAAACCCAGGAGCTATATGAACACAATTACAAAACACTTTTCACACAAATAAAGTCAGATCTAAACAATTGGAAAAATGTCAATTGTTCATGGGTAGGCTGAGCTAATATAATAAAAATAAGAATTCTACCTAAATTAATTCATTCAGTGCCATACCAATTGAACTACCAAAAAGTTATTTTGTAGAGCTAGAAAAAATAATAACAAAATTCATCTGGAAGAACAAAAGGCCAAGACTATCAGAGGAATTAATGAAAAAAATGCAAAGGAAGGTGGCCTAGCCATATTAGATCTAAACCTATATTATAAAGCGGCAATCATCAAAACTATTTGGTACTGGCTAAAAAATAGAGTGGTGGATCAGTGGAATAGATTAGGTACACAAGACACAGTAGTCAATGACTATAGTAATCTATTGTTTGATAAACCCAAAGACTTCAACTTCTCAGATAAGAACTCACTATTTGACAAAAACTACTAGGGAAATTGTAAAACAGTACAGCAGAAACAAGGTATAGACCAACATATCACACTGTATATCAAGATAAGGTCAAAATAGGTATGTGATTTAGAGATAAAGGATCATACCATAAGCAAATTAGAAGAGTAAGGGATAGTTTACCTGTGAAGTCTATGGAGAAGGGAAGATGCAAGATACAAGAAATAAGAGATAAAGAGCATTACAAAATGTAAAATGGATAATTTTGATTATATTAAATTAAAAAAGGTTTTACACAAACAAAACCAATGCAACAAAGATTAGAAGGAAAGCAGAAAGCTGGAAAACAATTTTTACAGCAAGTGTTACTGATAAAGGCCTTATGTCTCAAATATATAAAGAACTGAGTCAAGTTTATAAAAATACAAGTCATTCTTCAATTGAAAAATGGTAAAAGGATATGAACAGGCAATTCTCAGATTAAGAAATTAAAGCTATCTATAGTCATATGAAAAAATGCTCCAAATCACTACTGATTAGAGAAATGCAAATTAAAACAACTCTGAGGTACCATCTATCAGATTAGCTAATATGATGAAAGGAAAATGATAAATGTTGGAGAAGATGTGGGGAAATTGGGATACTAATACATTGTTGATGGAGTTGTAAACTGATCCAATAATTCTGGAGAGCAATTGGGAACTATGCTCAAAGGGCAATCAAACTGTACATACCCTTTGATCCAGCAATACCACTAGTAGGTCTGTATCCCAAAGAGATAAAAGGAAAAAAAAAACTTTATATTTACAAAAACATCAATAGCACCTCTTTTTGTGGTGACAAACAGCTAGAAATTGAGAGAATATCCATCAACTGGGGAATGGTTGAACAAATCGTGGCATATGAATGTAATGGAATACTATTATGCTATAAGAAATGGTGAGCAGGCAGATTTCAGAAAAACCTGGAAAGACTTACATGAACTGATGCTGAGTGAAGTGAGCAGAACTAGGAGAACATCATACACAGTAACAGCAACATTGTATGATGATCAACTATGATAGACTTAGTTCTTCTCAACAATACAATGATCCAAGACAATTCCAAAAGACTCATGATGGAAAATGCTATCCACATCCAGAGAAAGAACTGATGGAATCTAAATGTAGATCGAAGCATACTATTTTCTCTTTCTTTGTGGGTTTTTTTTGTGTTTTTTTTTTCCTTTTGTTCTGATTCTTCTTGCACAACATGACTAATGTGGACATATGTTTGACATGATTGCACCTGTATAACCTATATCAGATTGCCATCTTGGAGAGAAGATTAGGGAGGGAGGTAGGGAGAAAAATTTGGAACACAAAACCTTATAAAAAATGAATGTTGAAAACAATCTTAACATGTAATTAGAAAAAATAAAATGCTATTTACATAAAAAGAACATCAATATGGTAGTTCCATGGAAGGTAGATGAGAGAGAGAAAGGAGAGACTGGATGTAGGAAGAGGAAACATACAGCTTTGGCCATAGTCCAGACATGGGCCTGAGTTCGGGTAGTGGTTACATGATTACAGTTATTCAGTTGTTTTCAAGTCTTGTCCAATTCTTTGTGACCCCATTGAGGTTTTTTTTTGGTAAAGATACTGCAGTGGCTTACCATTTTCTTCTCCAGCTCATTTTACAGATGAAGAGCTGAGGCAAAAAGGGTTCAGTGACTTGCTCAGGGATCACACAGCTAGTGTCTGAGTCCAGATTTGAATTCAGGAAGATGATTCTTCCTGACTCCAAGCCCAGCACAGTATCCACTGTGCCACTGAGCTGCCCAGTGTAATTATAGAGAGGGGAACAAATATGAGAGATGTTTCAGAGGTAAAATATCCAAGACTTGGCAACCATTTAGACATGGGATAAAAGAGAGTAAAGAGTTAAGATTAACCCAAAGACTGTGAACCTGGGTGACTAAAGGGATGGCGGTACTCTCAATGGAAATAAGGAAGCTAACAGTAGGAGTGGATTTAGGCAGAATGATAATGAGCTCTGTCTTGGACATGTTGAGTTTGAAAATGCCTAATGAATGCCAAAGTGGATATTTCAGGAGGCAATTTGTGATGTGGCACTGAGCTCAGGAAAGAGACTACAGTTGGGTGTATAGTTTTCTGAATAGACAAGATGAATAATCCATTGGAGTTGTGGGATGTATGTGTGAGAGAGAGGAGAACTGAGAGAGAACAATACCCCAAAAAGACCAAGGAAAAGAGAGAGTTCTAGAGGCAGAGGTGGTCATGGTGTCAGCAGCTACAGAAGTCAAGAAAGATGAGGATTGGATTTATCATTGAAGAGGTAATTGATGACTTTTGGAGAAAACAATTTCTGTCAAATGGTATAGATGGAAGCCAGGCTACAAGTGGTTGAGAATTAAATAGGAAAGGAAGGTGTGGATGCAACCAGTGCAGACTTATCTTTCTAGGAGTTTAGCTGCAAAATGGAGGAGAGATAGAGGACTAGAATTTGAGGAGGTGGTTGCATCAAATGAGGATTTTTTTAAAGGGTCAAGGAGATCTTGGCATGTTTGTAGGTAATAGAGGAGGAGTCAGTGGATAAAGAGGGATTGAAAATTGGAGGAGAGATGATTTCAAGGGGAAAAATATTGGAAAAAATGGAAGGCAGAAGAATCAAAGGCACAAATAGAGAGATTGCTCTTGGTTAAGAGAAGGGCTATTTTTCTTCCTTAAAGATTGGGAGAGAATGGAGTCGGATGTTAATGTTGATGTATAGAATTGAGTATTCTATGAATGGACTCAATATGTTCACTAAAGTGGTGAGATTTTCCTGAGAAATGCTGGTCATATTTGGTGCTAATCCAGAAGTGCGTCTTGGAAAGGAATGAGCAGCAATAGGAGAGGAAGATAAGGGACTCAAGGGGCAAAGATAATGTAAAGTTGACTGGTCAAGATCTGGAGGAAAGAAAGTAAAGTCAGAGAAGGGTTAATGGCCTAGACAACCAGGGAGATAGGAAGGGATTAGGACTTTCAGTGAGGATGAAGAATAGATTTAGAAACCAAAAGGTATAAAGAGAGTTAGAAGGACAGAGGTTATGGTCAAAGGAATTTCATACTTCTGGATCATGGAGGTAGAATGTTGAAATTATTATCCCAATAGAACACGCATTCTTCACCTATGGTCCATGAACATTATGTGTATATATACACATATATGTGTGTGGTATATGTACATATACACATATATAACTGCATTTCAACACAATTAGAATCCTTTGTAATCTTATTTTATTTTAGGCATTTAAAAACATTATTCTTAGAAAGTGTCTATAGGTTTTACCAGACTGACAAAGGGGTCCTTGACACACAAAAATAGTTAAGAATTCCTTCCTGCATTAGAATGTAAATTCCTTGGGTCAAGAACCATTTTTGTTTTCTCTTTTTAACTACAATGCTTGGCACAGTGCCTAATGTATAGTAAGTGCTTAAAAATTGCTTGTTGATTGATAATTAATTGGAAGACTTGGGGCTAATGATGAGATCAAAGGTGTGACCCTCCCTGAGTATGAGAGGACATCAATATGTATGTTGAAGTTTCCAAGTGTAAGGGAAGGGTTTGGGGTAAAGAGGAAGACTATGAGCCAGGCATTTAACACCTTGAGAAGGAAGAGAATGACCTAAGGGCTGATAGATCACTGCCACCAAATTCTAGGTAGAATGAGATAGATAGATACATATAAAGTGAATGTCACAGAAAGGTTGCTGAGAGGTGAATTTCTTCCACTGGCCCTGCCTGTGGAGTATGGGGCAGAAGGAACAGAGAGAGGTGAGAGAAGGTATATCTATTAATGGTGAGGGTGGTCAGGAATCCTGTCATGGAGGAGGGTCAGAGAGAAGCCAGATTTCTATGACTCAGGAGTGTGAGAAGGAAATGTTTAATACAGAAAGCAGTCAATTTCCTTATCTGTAAAACAAAGACATCAGATAGGATTTCCATGATCCTTTCAAGCTTTACCATTCTATGACTCTGTGAATAGGAATTTCCAGACAGTATCTTTGCAGAGGAATAGGGCAGGAACTAATTTTCACTTTTTTCCACTAATTTTCATTTGCTTATTGCAACAGTTTCCCAAATTGTGTTCTCAAGTATTTCCCTTCACTTATCAAGTGCATATATAATCCAAGTTAAGGAAGCTGCTTTCTGAGACTTTGGTGGATGGAAATTTCCTTTGAAGTCGAATATGTGGTATCCGCAATATGGTGACTCTTATGGTAGGGCGAAACAGGAAAGCATGTTATTTCCTATTGCTTACTTAAAGATAATATAATTACCCAAGTCTTCCTTTCCTTTCTCTTCCCACTCCCTATTCAGTTGCAGTTGTTGTCAGCTCCTGGATATTTCATTTGGGCTTCAGGATGGAACTAATTGCAAAGATTAGTATTAATTAGCATAAGTTGTGATTTTTTTCTGAAATGAGCAGTGAGAGCCTGAAGAACCCTTTTAGTCAAATCAACATGGAATCCTAGATTTAGAGCTGGAAGGGACCTCAGAAGGGATGCAGTAACACTTCTCCAATTTGCAGATGAAGAAGGGAGAGACTGAGAAGGCAAACAGAGCAAACAGAATCCATAAGCAGAATGGAACAAATCATTGTACTTTTAATCTAGGCTGTTTGAAAAGTAAGATGAAACATTATTGCTACTTATCTCAAAGCAAAGGTATTAGAACAAAGGAACAAGGGCTAATTAGCAATTCTAAGATTCTCAGATGAAAGGTAATCAATGTCTCATTGTAAAATGTCACCAGTGATGATTATTAGGGAGTACAATCCACGTGGTGGACAAGTCTACTAGAAAAAGCTATATTAAGGGTTAGTGATGGGGCTAAATCAGTGGGGAAAAAAGCAAACCCTATAGAAAAATGAGAAGGTAGTGTGCTAGAGGACAGAATAACAGTTCTTTCAGAAAACTTAAGGATTTTTATGTAGAATAAGTATTTGCCAGCACTGGTGAGAAATCACCCTAATGTTCATTGTGCCATTTGGATACACTATTGTTTTTAATCATCACTTTATGAAACAAAGTAACTTATATCATTTTGAAATAAAAAGATTGTGCAAAAATTTTTAAGGTTTCAATAAATTATGAAACACTCTGTAACATTATATTTTATGCCTGGTTTAGGGACTTCAAATCTGTGGTTCACTGGAAATTAATGATTGGGCTAGATGTTCTAGGATGTATCTTGAAACTCTAAATTCTATGGTCTTACATACAGCCATCTTAAACAGTGAATGCTAGTGAACCTATTGTGTTTCTTTCTGGCCTTTAGAAATTGTTTTCCATGATCGTCATTGTAGGAATACCATTATGGTGTGGGACTGGGAAACGAATCATAATTTGTATATTTCCATCAGCCTCCAAAACATCAAAGATGACTCCACAGAGATTTTTTAAATGAATAAAATAAAATATGTAAGTTACAAAGAAGGTCAATTATGTTGAAATAGTTATCAAATACATACATGTATTTAATTTATGGGCCACAAGTTCAGAAGTTAGAGTATGGGCAAGTCTTCCAAATGGGGGAGTAGATGCTTTTCGTTCCCTCAGTAGTTTCCAAGTTTCCAGTATCTTTTTGTTAGTCAGTAAACTTTGCTCTGTCTATGGCCACAGACTCTTCTTTTAATCTAAACCAGTCATACACAGAATATTTGATTACAAAAGGCACACAACAAGAGAATATGACTAGATTTCTGTAAATCTATCATCACAACTAGAGAAACAACTCAAAGTGCAGGTCATGATAGTAAGTCTTTGTAAACTGTGTATTTCATATTTCATTTCAGACAGCAAAATACACCTTCCAATTAACAAAGCTGAGCTACATTAATGGATTAGTACTTGTAACTGTTAGTTCCTGGGTTTATAAAGGTTTTTATTATTGTTGTCTGTGTTTGTTTCTAATTACACCTTATAATTTCACTGGTACAAGGAAATCAGATGAGGCTTCTCTTTATCAGTGCAGATTGGCTCTGCTTTTCAATTATGGTCTTAGCCTTTCTAAGACTATAACTTGCCGAGCAAGAGTTCATCTCCATTGATAGAGTTTCTTCATCTGGGAGTCCCTCAAATCAATGAAATCACAGGTCTAGTCTGAATCTGTCTCTATCTCTATAAAAGATTACAGCTGAAAGAGATCTTAGAGACAGTATAGTCCACTCTCCTCATTTTACTTAAGAGGAAACTGAGGCACAGAGAAATGAAATGACTTGCCCAACTGTGGCAGAGCCAGGAGTAGATAGAACCCAAGATCTCATGACTCCTTCAGTTGTTGTTTAGTCATTTTTCAGTTGTGTCCAACTCTTCTTGACTCCATTTGGGGTTTTCTTGGCAAGGACACTGGAGTGACTTGCCATTTCCTTCTTTATCTCATTTTAAACATAAAGAAACTGAGGCAAACAAGATTAAGTGACTTACCTAGGCTGTGCTGGTTGCGCCGTGCACTCTCCTCCTATAAGGAGCAGGCTGCCGGGGTCATACTACTTACCGGTCTTTGGTGCCCACCCGGATAAACACAGAGACAAGCCGATCAGGAGGTGCAAACACTCGAGCTTTATTCAGAGGCCATCGCAGCAAGGCCAAGCAGGAAAGCCAGAGCAAGAGAGCAGGAGCAAGAGAGAGCGAGCTCCGACCCCTACCGCCCCTATATACCTTCCTAGCCCCTCCTCCTCAGCCCGCCTACTAGTCATTGATTGTAGGATCAGATACCGGAAGGGGATGTCTGGGTTTAGAGCTGCACCAAGGGAGAGGACGTGACGCAGGAGGCTAGGACCAGATACAGGAAGGAGACATCTGGGGTTAGTGCATAGACAAAGGGAGAGTACGTGACACAGGAAGTCAGGCCCAGATACCGGGAGGAGGCGTCTGGGGTCAGTGCTACACAAAGGGAAAGTACGTGACCCAGGAAGTCAGGTTTGGACACAGGAAGGAGATGTCTGGGGTTAGCGTTGCACCTAGGGAGGGGACTAGACAAAGGGAACTCGTTCTCTGCTATCCCACTCCCACGTGGCACAGCCCCCTGCCTCAGGAGTACGTGCTCCGGCTACTTCCTTGTATCCTGTTCCTTCCCCAGCTTATCACAGCTCCACATAGCACTGCCCCCTGCCTCGGGAGCCTGAGCTCCGGTTACTTCCTAATATCTTGTTCCTACCCCATCTTGCCACAACCTCCACGTAGCAGTAGTCAACATCAGACAATCCCTCACACCAGGTCACACGGCTAGTAAATGTCTCAGACTCCAGCGGCCCTGCATGCTTAGCACAAAGGTTTTCCCATAACACAGCACAAGCATAATCAACAGTAGATAAACAATGTTTTAAGAAAGCCTCTCTTAGGCCATGATATGTCCATGAACTAAAGGGCAGATAGCAACCTCATGAATTCACAACTACTTTTTCCATCCTACAATTATAGTTCTAGCCAGGCACGAGAGTAAGAAAAGGACAAATATAGCGAAGGACAAATGTGAGTGAATCTTTGGAGATGTGTAATGTAATGGGAAAAGAAGATAGACCAAATAGGGTTGACAGAATTATCTAGAATTTGGGAGGCAGAGTGATACAATGGAAAGGAGGGAACCTGGGTTTCAATCCTGGCTGTGCTTCTTATTCTGTCTGTATATGACCTTGATTAATCACTTCATATCTATTCACTTCAGTTCTTTGTCTGTAAAATGAGGGAGATAAACTTGATAAGGCCTCTTCCAGATATGAATCTATGATTCTTGATCCCAAAGAGTTAATCAGAATGACTCATATCTTTCATTTGTCTTCTAACTTTTTTTCAATAATATTCTCTTCCAAACATGAAAATGTGAGCCCCCTCCTAACATAGCCACCCTTGGACCACTTTTATTTTGACCAGTGTTTTCATTGCTTTTTTAAAAAAATTAATCATAGGGAGAGCTAGGTGGCAAAATGGATAGAGCACTGGCCTTGGAGTCAGGAGGACCTGAGTTCAAATCCGACCTCAGACACTTGACACTTACTAGCTGTATGACTCTGGGCAAGTCACTTAACCCCAATTGCCTCACCCCCCCCAAAAAAAATTAATCATAAAATAACATAAAGCTATAGGAAAATGATTTCTTTTCCAAGATCAGGAGTGGGGCAAGGCCACATATGGCCCTCTAGATCCTCACTGGTTTGGATTCAAAGGGCTGTGTGCCTGAGGACCTAGAGGCCACATGTGGCCTTGAGGCTGCAGGTTCCCCACCCCTTGTCCTAGACACTCTTTCTGCAATGCTTAAAGAGTATAGAACTTAAGTGAGGAAGAACTGGGTTTGAATCTTATCTCTAAGGTTTATTAACTGTGTGACCCTGCTCAAGTTACGACATCTCTGTGTCCCAGTTTCCTCATCTGTAAAAAGGGGATTATAGAACCTACCTCAAGGGTTGTTGTGAGTATTTAATGAGATCATGTGTGTCAAGCATTTTGCAAACCTTTGAATGTTATTCCAAATACTATTTTATCACTGTGCTCTCATTCTCACATTATTTTCAATGGAGTTGAAGATGCCCTGGAACAAGTCAATATCCTGCCATTATTATTATTATATTATTATTATCTTAAAGTTCTGCAATCTATTGATCAGGTAGATAAACTGCCTTTTCTAATTAAAGTTTTGAGATGTAAACTGATCTTCTGCGGGATCCTTGATAACATTTTAGGGGCAATTCCAGTAGCACCTTGGAGACAGAATGATATGTACTCTGAATTGTTCCTACATTTATTTTTATTTCTTCCAGAAGTTTATAATAATAATGATAATAATTCTTATTATTAGTTTGTCAGTTTCAAAGGTAAATGTAGAGGAATAGGTTTTTTTCTCTCAAATTCCAACTGACAACTGCATTTATTTATAAAGATTTTAAATTTTTTATTAAACAAAGTTCTCATTCCTTTTATGCATAAAACTATTCAACTACTAAAGAGGGAATACCTTATATCCTTTACCAATTGATGCATAAAAGGATTAGGAAAAGAATTAGTTTAATAAACTTCTGTTTTTTATATGATTATATCCTCCTTCATCTCTCTGACAGCCATCTCATAAAACAAATAGTGTTTTTTAAAGAGGAAAAAAAATTCATGCAATTAATCAATACATTGAAAGAGTCCAAAACCAGGGTCAATGTATCATACCTGTAGACCTCCCACCTCCACAAAGGGGTGGGTTTGGTGATGTCTTCCTCATATTTCTTTATTTCAGTCATGCTTGCTCTTTATAATTTTATTACATTCACCACTGATTTTTTTATTTTTTAGTGTATGGTTGTTCTTTCCATTTACATTGTTGTAGTTATTATGTATATTGTTTTCTAGGCTCTGCTTAGTTCACTATGTATCAATTCATGTAGATCTTTCCATGCTTCTCTATATTCATTACATATATCATTTAGTAATATTCCCATTCTATTTATGTACCACAATTTATTTAGCCATTCCCTAATAGATGGATGTTTACTTTGTTTCCAATTCCTTGTTACTATAAAAAAATGCTGTTTTAAATGTTTTTTTGTATTTGGGGACTTTCTTCTTATCACTGAATTCCTTAGGGTATAAGTAATGGAGTCTCTGGTTCAAAGGTTATGGACATTTTAGTCACCTTATTTGCACAGTTTCAAATTGCTTTCCAAATGGTTATACCATTTCATATACTTCCATCAACAATGTATTAGTGTGTCTATCATTCCACAATTCCTCCAACATTGACTCTATTGACATTTTTTGTCATCTTTGCCAATTTGTAGGGTAAAAGGTAAAACTTCAGGGTTGTTTTGATTTGTATTTCATTTATTATTAGTGAGTTAGCACATTTTTAATGTGGTTAATAATACTTTGCAATTCTTCTTTTGAAAGCTATTTATATCTTTTGACTACTCATCTATTGGGAAATGGCTATTAGTCTTATTTATATGTATTAATTATTTATATATCTTGGCTACCAAACCCTTATCAGAGAAATTTTATACAAAGATTTTTCCCCCATTACACCATTTCCCTTCTTATCCTAATGTACATTAATTTGTCTGTGCAAAAGCTTTTCAGTTTCAAATAATAGAAGTTAACTATTTTATCTTTTATAATTGTCTCTATCTCATTTGGTCATAAATATAAGTCCTACCCATAACTGTGAGAGTTATATGATCTGCTTTTCTTCTAATTGTTTTTATAGCATGATCTTTAAAATTAAGGTCATATATTCATTTAGAATTATTTTGGAATATGTGTAAGGTGTTGACCTAAGTCTCATTTCTGCCAAATTGCTTTACAATTTTCCCAGAAGTTTTTATCAAATAGTTTTTTTCCTAGGTAATTTATGTTTTCTATGTTATCAAAAACTGAATTATTGAATCCCATTGCTTCTGATTCTCTTCTGGCTAGTCCGTTCCATTGATCTATCTCTCCGTTTTTTAACCAGTACTACATGGTTTTGATGACTTCTGCTTGATAACATAATTTGAGGTGTGGAAGTGCTAGTCCCCCTTCATCCCTATTTCTCTTCACCATTTCCCTTGATACTCTAGACCTTTTGTGTTTCCAGATAAATTCCTTGGCATTTTAATTAGGGTAGCATTTAAAGTATAAATTATCTTTGGCACTATTGTCATTTTATTTGTCAAGGCCTACCCATGAACACTGAATATTCTTCCAGCTATTTAAATTGGGTTCTTTTTTATTTCTTACTTTAGGTTTGTTTACTTATTGGCCTTCTAGTTTTTTAAAATGTATATTCAGTTCATTAATTGTCTCTTCTTCTATTTTGTTAATATATGTTTATGGAGATATGCTTTTTCCCCTGAGTCCTGCTGTAGCTGCATTCCAGAAATTTAGATATGTTGTTTCATTATCATTTTCTTTTACATAATTATTAATTGTTTCTATAATTTGTTCTTTGACCTGCTCATTGTTTAGAATTTCATTGTTAGGTCTCCATTTGGGTTTATGTCTTTTCATTGTGGTCTCTGAACCAGTTACTGTTTTTATTGTATTATGGTCTCTTATGGATATATTTGTTATTTTTCCTTTTTACATTTGTTTCTAATATCTCTGTGACATAACACATGGTCGATTTTTGTAAAAGTGCTATGTGGTGCTGAGAAATACATATATTCTTTTGTAGTCCCATTTAAAAGATATTGTAAATCTTTTACCTCTATTTCTTTAGCAATTTATTCAGTTCCATATTTTTCTTTTTTGTTTATCTTTCTGTTAGACTTATCCAAAACTGAGAGAGGGATATATTGAAGTCTCCTGTCACTATTGTGTTACTGTTTATGTCTTCTTGTAGCTCAGATGTTTGCTTTATGAATTTGGATGCTAAGGCAGTTGGACCACATAAATTCATTACTGGTATTATTTTGTTGTCTATGATTCCTTTCAGCAGAATATAGTTTTCTTGTTTATCCCTTCTTTCTTTGAATGCTTGTTTTTGTTTTCTCAGATAGCATGATTACAACTCCTGCTTTTTTGGATTCACTTGATGCATAATAAATTTTCCCATCTCTTTAGTTTCATTTTGAGTATATCTTTGTTTTTTATATATATTTCTTGTAAGCAATGGATTGTGAAGTTTTGTCTTCTTTTCCCATCTGGCACTCTTTTTTCATTTTATTGGACTGCTTACTCTGCTCAATTTTTTTTTCCAATTTTTTAACATTGTATTTAAGTTTTGAGTTCCAAATTCTATTCCCTCCCCCTCTGTGAGATGGTAAGCAATCATATATAGGTCATCCATTTGCAGCTATGGAAAACATTTCCATATTAGTCATTTTGTAAAAGACTCAAAAGAAAAAAAATGAAAGAAAGAAAGTGAAAAATAGTATGCTTCAATCTTTGTTCAATCAATGTCAATTCTTACTCTGGAGGTAGATAGTAGTTAGTCCTTTGGATCCTTGTCTTGGATCATTGTATTGCTGAAAATAGCTAAGTCATTTACTTTTTTTTCATTGAACAATATTGCTGTTACTGTGTACAATGTTTTCCTGGTTCTGTTCACTTCACTATGCATCAGTTCATGTAAGTCTTTCCAGGTTTTTCTGAAATCATCCTGCTTGTTATTGTAATATAAGTAATATTCCATTATAATCACATACCACAGCTTGTTTAGTCATTCCGCAATTGATGGACATCCCTTTGATTTCCAATTCTCAGCCACCATAAAAAGAGCTGCTATAAATATTTTTGTACAAATAGGTCCTTTTTCCTTTCTTTGGATGTTCCACTCACATTTAAAGTTTTGAGAGGTTTATATTTTTCTCCACTTTTCTCTAATATTTTTAAGTCATGATTTTCCCCCTCTTTAACTGAAGACACAGTACTATATTCCTTCAGTTACTTTAACTTACTGTTTTTTAAGGTATCCTTATTCCCAATAACTCCCTTCCCCTCAACTTTGATCTCCCTTTCCCATTTGTTGCCACTTTCCCCCTGGGTTTTTGCTTATTATTTACTTTTGCTATCTTGCTTTTATCTGCTTATTTAATTCTCCCTCCTCTCCTTTTCCCTCTCTCAGTTAATTAAATGGATTTCTCTCTCTTCTCTTACCTCCAACTAGTCCTGTTCAGTGGTTTTTAAATTTTCTTTTTTTGTATGACCATTTTAGAGATGATTTCTCTCATTCTCTTCATTATTCATCCTCTCTTTCCATCTACTCTGGGCACTCATTCTCTGGTTCATAACTGCTATTATAATCTGGTCTGTATTGCTCATAGAACCAAAAATTGCAAGGTATCTTGAGATCTCCCCTCAAGAGATATCTTCTACCACCTTGTAGAACTTGTGTCATGTATTCCCCTTTTCCATTGTCCCTCAGAACCAGAACAATGACAATTCCTGCATGTGGCAGAGAAGACACTGTCCCATGATAGAACATCACCCACCATATCCTTGATTATCCAGCCCATCAATGATCTACACCCTCCCCAGTTACCTTCTTTTGCCCATTTGCCCCAAAATGTTATCCTTATGTCCAGGCCCTCTCAACTCCCCCAAGTGCCATCTCCTCCCTAGGTAAGATGAGTGGTCTTTTCAAGCACCAAATCCCCCAGACCACACCCAGCACAAGATTCTAAAATCTCTTTTCACCCACAGGAACATTCATCAGTGGAACTCTGTCCCACTACCAAAGCAAGGCTCCTACTCTTCCTTTCCTTTTTGAAATACCTCCTCCCTCCTCCTCACTTAGTTCCCTCTGGGGTCTTCTCTTTCTGAGGTCACAGATACCACCCACTCATTGCTAGTTCTAGATTTTGTTCAAGCACATCACACTCTTTTCTTTATCCTCCTGTTCCTCTCCCTCCTTTTATTCACTCTCTCATTTTGTAATATATTCCCACACACACACAAAAAGTTGATTCACCTGTGGGTAGGGTGTCTCCAGATTCTGTCCATATTACCTCAGGCCCATTTTTTCACTGTTAAGTCCACAGGATTTCCACTTTCACCTCTGTCTTCTTGTGTATGTTTAGAAAGAAGTCTCTTACCTGTTTCTCTTCTGTGGTTCTGTTGCTGTTGCTGTCCTTGGCTGCTGCATTCATTCACCTGTCCTGCATTACTATTGCTTAAGATTTTCAAGAAGCAAATAATCTCTGTGGGTCTGGTTTCCCTCCTAAAAACATTTCCAATGACTCTTTATTATTGATCTTTTCTTTTGATTTTTCATTTTTTTCCATCTATTTTTATTTATCATTAAACTTAGATTTTCAGTGTACATCACCCTGGGCTGCATCTTGAGCTCCATTGTTCTTTAGAATATGTTATTCCATTCCCTCCTACATTTTCTGGTAGGTGCAAAATGGTCTTGTGTTATTTAAATTTCCTTTGTATTTGAAATTCTTTCTCCTGATTGCTTCAGAACTTGTTTCTCAGTCAAATTGTTAAATTTAACCATTATATGTTCTAGAGTTTGCAGTCTTGATATTTTTCTGGAGGTGATCTATTAATTCTTTTCATTGGCATTTCATTTTCTATGTCCAGAAGTTTTGGGCAGTTCTCTTATATTATTTCCTGCATTATGGTGCTTAGGTTTTTTGTCTTGTCATGATATTCTGGAAGATTTTTGATCCTCAGGTTGTTTCTGCATGTCTTCTCTTCAAGATCAGTAAATTTTGCTCGAATAGTGCTTATTTCTTTCATTGCTATTTTTTTTTTGCTTCTCTTTTTCTAGGTTATCTTTCACATCTGTGTATTTTCATTCCCAATCTATTGTTCTCTCTTTTGTTTCCTTGGTGAGACTTGCCATGAAAGATTCAAGTTTTTCTATTCTTCCCATTATTACTGTATAAGCCACAAATTCTGCTCTCATAATTCTCATTTTTCTCATAAAGGTCTCAGGAACAGAATGTTGAGATTAGATACTCTCACATTCTGTCAGTTCCTCTGTGTCATCAAGTCTTAGATTATTTTCCTTTGTTTTTCAGTATTTGTTCACAGATGCCTGATCTGGAGGCATCATTTACTAGATCATTTACTGGAACATTTGCTTGATCTGAAAGCCATGTTTCCTCCTGCTATTAATGTTGTCCCTCTTGACTTATTTATGTTTGAGATCTTTGAGTTTTCTTCTTTCAGAGATCTTTGGTAATTTCAGTCTTTTTTTCTTCTTCTTCATTATTTCCCCCTATTGCTTATTTTCTGACTCCCTCCCTCTGATGGTGGTTTCCCTATCTTAAAGCATCTCAGCCTCCTCCCAGTAGGTAATTCACAGTTTGCCAACCTGAGTGTCTTCCCCGAGTGACTTTTGGGGGTACAGAAGTGGCCACAGTGGGATGCTGAGCTCTTTATTTCGGACTTAGGGGAGTGCTATATAGCCCTCTTTCTCTACTCTCCTCATCCTCCACATGGCATCCTGTCCTGCTTCCTTTGTTTCTCTTCTCTCCTACAGAATGCTGCCTTTTCTAAGGTGCCTGTCATGGGCCCAGCAAGCTTCTGTAGCCTGAAGCTGGGATCTTCAGGGCATTGGAAAGAGAGAGGTTGTACTAGGGTGTGGGGTTGGGTTTTGTTACAAGCTTTGTGTCAGGTCCTTAGATTTTGTTGCAAGCCTTTGTATAAAGTTCTTGGGTCAGCTAGCCTAGCTTTGTTGCCAGTAGTGTGGTGGGCAGTGGGCGAGGTCAGAGTGCTGAGTGAGCTCAGTTCAAGAGGTATTTAGTTTTATTCAGCTTTCTTTTAGATTCCAGGTGTCCTAAATCATGGAGACATCATGGGGACTTTATCTTTGGCACATACTGTCTACTTTGGTGAGGGTTGAGAGTTGAAGTGATCAGAGAGCACGGTCTAGTATGCCATCGTATTGGTCACATGATCTGGAAGTCTTGAAATAGGTTCTTAATTCTTAAATTGAGGATCTTCTACTGAGGAGGAGAGAGGTAGAAAAGTTCATGGGAAACTCTTGTCAAACTAATAATTGGCCCCAGGCAAGTTGGCTTCTAGGAAATATTGTCCTATTGAGGATATCATTGAAAGTAGAAAAATTGACCATTGTTGTGTTATTTAATATTTAATTTCAATTAAGAAGGTTTTTGTTTTTATTTTGCTAAGCAAAAAAATTTGCAAAATAACTCTAATGAATTTATATCATATTGCATGTTATACCTTTCTGTGTTTGTATCTTCTGCCCCTAGTTGTCTACATGAGGGCAAGTCTCACTTAAACTTTGTATTTCTTGGAGGGCCTTGCACACACAGCCGACACTTAGTATGTGTTTGTTAAATGAAAGATAGTTTTGAATGGACTGGACTGCAAACACCTTTGATGGTAAAGACTACATGTTATATTCCTTCTGTATTTCTCACAGTGCCTTATAGTGGGTTGAACACATAGTGAGTGATCAATAACTAGTTAACTAAAGAATACAGATGATAATACCCAAAATGCATGTTTTCCTAAATAATCTTATAGGATCACAATATAAGCAGTTTCCAGTTTCAGAACGGATTGTGTTGTAAGAAGTTTATTTCTAATAAAATTTAAACTCCTTAGCCTGGAATTTAAGGACTCCCATTTACCTTTTGAACCCCTTTGCCCATTAATTCTCCATATATTCTATACTCCAAATAAGATACACTACTACTCATGGTTCTCTAGATCTGCCATCAACTTCCTGCCTCCACCTCTTTGATCATGCCATTTTCTTGGACTAAAATGCTTTTCCTACCATCTCCACAACTCAAATGCCTCCCCCTTCATGTAGCTATCCCTGATTCCCTCAATCTAAAGTTTACTTTCATGGTACTTTGCTCATTCTTCTTTTATAAAACTTTTTATATTTTGCTTCATGTTACTGGTTAATTATTTATAGATAATATGATAACTGAAGGCAATGTTGGTTTGACTTATTAAACAATAAAGTGTAGTGAAGAGGAAAATAAGTTTGTGTTTGAACCAACTAAACCATATTATTCTAAGACCTGAAAACTGCATTTTAAACTGGGAGACGAGCAACACCTAGACAAAAAAGGGACCAAATCTTTCAGTTACTTTTATCATCTTTGATAATAGAACATTCGTGGGGCAACTAGGTGGTGCAGTGGATAGAACACCGAACCTGAAGTCAGAAGGACCTGAGTTCAAATCTGGCCTCAGACCAAACGCTTCACACTTACTAGCTGTGTGACCATGGGCAAGTCACTTAACCCCAATTGCTTAAAAAAAAAAAAATTAAATTAAAAAGATAATAGAACACTCACATTTTGAGTCTAACATCTGAGTCCTGGATGTGTTATATGAAAAAATGGCAAAGTCACTTAGGAAAATGAAGTCAGGAAGAGCAACTAGATCAAACCCAGGACACATAGCAAAAACAACAACAACAAAACCTGTGCTACTGGCAACACCATTTTGAAAGTTTTGAGGGATGTGTTTTCAAGATATATGAAAGAAGGAAAGATTCTAAAGATACACAACATGTCCCTTTTGTTCATTTCCTTCCAAGCATAAATACACTCCTCTACAGTACTTATTCTACCCGATTTGTTAAAGGTCTTCTTCTAGGTCCTTTAAGATTCCATGGGCACCACTCTAGTACCATGGCTACCAAAAGCCCTGAAAAGTGAAAAGTCAAATGAAATGGGTTGTGATATTTACCATCAGAACATAGTTGCCTTGAAGTAAGGAGGTATTAGGTTTTCATGTGTTTGTGTCTTATCTCCGTAACTAGATTGGAGGCTCATTGAAAACAGAGCCTTTTTTTTTAATGACTTTTATTTATCTGTTCTATTTATCTGTGACTGTTTTATTTATCTTTCAATCAGTGTTCTCTCCCACAGACAGTTATTCCTTGATCCTTTTGACTGGACATTAATAAATCCAGAGGCAATGCTAGAAAATAAAAAAAAAGTTTAATTAGCATTAACTAATGATCAGTGGCCAGATGAATAATAATTCCAAGGAATAAAGGGACATATACCCACATATAAAGTTTTATACAACCTTACTGGTGACAAAAGGAACCTATTAGGTGAGGCTGCTCCATCCCTTTCCCTATTGGAGAGGTTGATTAAGAGGGATAGGGTGTCTAGTGATTTGGGGGAAAATGTCTTAACCTTGGAGTTAGAACTTGTTAACCTTGGAGTCTCAGGGGGTGTCAAAGATCAGGTTTGTTCCAGTGGGGGTGTTTTCCCTAGAGTAATCTCATCAGAATGGACTGGTAGGGTAGGAGATAGTGGAGGTCTACCTCAAGATAAAATCAATGGGTTTATCTCTATTGTTGAATAATATACAGATTGAGAATCTGAAACCTGTAGCTACATTTTTTTTAAAAATCTCTACCTTCCTCCCTCCCCATCAAGATGTTTTCCCAAACTCTCAGTCTGCCTTCTCCTCAGTACAAAATAAATAAAAAATCATTTCTGTAGAGATCAAGAAAACACTAACAACTGTAGCTATCAGGAAAGGCTAAGCCTTGAAGGGAGCTAAAGATTCCAAGAGGGAGTAGAGGAAGGAAAATATTTCAGGCATGGGGGACAGCTAGGCACAGGAGAGGGAATGTTACCTAGAGAGAACATAAAAGTGGGTCAGTTTGAGGGTATGTAGAATTAATGGAGGTAGAGAAGTATGTGATCAAATTGGAAAGTTAGATTGAACTAGATTATGCCATACAAAGGCATTTGTAGTTTATTCTTAGAAATAAAAGAAAACTTCTAGAACAGGGGTGGGAAACCTGTGACTTTGAGGCCACATGTGGCCTTCTAGATCCTTTAATAAATAAATAAATACAAATTTATTTGTATTGAGTCAAAACGCCGCATTTAAGAATCTAGAAGGCCACTTATGGCCTCAAGGCTGCAGGTTCCCCACTCCTGCTCTAGAAGCGTCTTGAGTTTGGGAATGACATGACCATACATGTGCTTTAGGAATCACTTTGGCAGCTGTGTGGAGGACAGATTGGAGGAGGCAGACTGGAGGAGGCAGGGATACCAATTAAGAGGTCATCAGAATAGTCCAAGCAAGGTGAGAATAGGGTCTGAATTAGAGGAGGGGGCCTCCCTCATGAGTGATGGAATGAGGCATATGTTGTCATACATAGCCAGTGCTTATAGTGCTATACATCATTACAAATGAAGGTTTCAGGGGGAGGAGGAATGGGGTATGGAGTCAATGGGAAATAACAGCAATATTTTAAAGATCTTCAGTTAAGAAAGAAATGTAGGAAGGGGGAGAAAGAGAGAAAAAGAAAGAGAGAGACACAGAGAAAGAGAGAGAATATGAGAATGTTCTTTGGACTTAGGCCTCTTCCTGTCTTAACATTCTATGATTCTACATTTCATCAAGCCAAATCTATTTTAAAATGTAAACATTTCATAATAACCGTAACATTTCACCTATCTAACAATCTCACTGTGCAAACCACCACTAAGAACCAGGAGGCCCAATAAAACAGTTAAAGTAGACATAACCAATTATATTCATGTACTTTATTCACAGGAAAAACCCTCAGTTCTTACTTAGGATTATTTGCTCTTCACATAGAACTCATTAGAACTTGTGCTCTGTTTTTCAAACTCACAGAATCAATCAGAATCAATCAAATGGAAGATCAGAGGCAGCAAATTAGGAGAGATTCTGCCAGGAGAAGGGAAGCTGACAGCACCATGAAGTGACCTCTAACAAAAAGGTTGGAGGCAGAAAATCTACAGAAAGCAGAGCAATTTGAGACTATTTGATTTTGGGCAAACAGCTTCATAACTAAATGGCCTTAACGATGAACTTGGATTTTCAAGAAAAGGTTAAATTATCCGGGTACGTGTTTTTAAGAAGGCAGGGAAATGTATAATGCCTGTTAGGATTTCTATCGATAATAGTTATGGTGATGAAATTTTTGGTGCCTTACATAAGCAGCAAAGTAAATTAAGTTGAGCATTTCAGGAGGCACACATGTTCACTTGGCAGGCATGCATATATCATTTAACTAACCATTTCAGTGCACTCAAGCAGGATCAGGATTACTTGAAAGAATTAAATGTACCTCCCAAAGCACTGAATTTACCTACAGGGAGTAAACAGCCAGCAGAGAAAATTTGGTTCATTATTTATTCAGGAAGTAAATTTTAAAAATTAAAGCAAGCATACATTTCTTTTATTGAGATGCCAGAGAGTTTTAAAAGGAAGGAAAATAACAACCATGGATATAGAAAAAGGATTTTTCCCGTGAAATGTACTTTAAGTTCCCCCTGCCTTCTTAAGTAGAGGACATTGATTATGTAACCCTTTTCTTGAAAATTCAGGTTTATGCCTGTGGAGATAATGGTCACTTTCTTTACCTCAGTGGCCAAGTTTTTTGATTTGCCAGTTTATCTCCTAAATGTTCAAAACAACCTTTAGCCCTTGAGGTAGAAGTTAGTATGAATAAAACAAGTCTTTACATTGTCCATAAAGGTATAGGGACTAGACTTCATATTTTACTCATACAGAGAACTACCTGGTAAGAAACCTTCCCTTCTCTACAACTAAGGGTATTTCTAGACCATTGAGGTGTTAAATGGCTTGCCCAAGGTCAACAGCCATTATGTGTTGGAGGCAGGACTTGAACTCTGGATCCTCACATATCAGAGTGTGGACTCAATCCTGCCAGACTTCAGGATTTGATGGGATTTCCATTTTAAACATTTGTCTATTTTTAATAGGTTTCCTGTTTAACTTACATCAGAATAAAGGGAAAGTATTCCTTTTTATTTTTTGAAAGTATTAATCTAGAAAAACCTGATTTGAGCTTAAATAATTTAGATTTTAGGCAAAACCCATAGATAAAACCCCATGATTTTTGTATATTTTTAAGCCAGTCTATAGTTAAAATCCATTCTTAGATATTTCTATTTGACATTATTTATCCAAGTAGCCTGTGTTCCCTTGGAAGGAGGTCCTGTACTCTAGAAAAATGTGTATTTGTTTTCTTAAGAAATTAATATTGATGGCAATGATATGCCAAGAAATTCTAAACAAAGTGAAGAAGCAGCGGACAGACATTTTTTTCTAGTGTAAATTTGTATGTTGAGGTTTCTGGCCTCTTACTCTCTTGTCTCTTTCCTACTGGGAGAACCAAGAAAATGAATGATATCTTCCTGGTTGTGATAGTTGGGACTGATAACTAGTAAAAACTGTTGTTCCGTTGTTTCATTCCTGTTCCACTCCTCGTGACCCTATTTGAGGTTTTCTTGGCAGAGATAACTGGAGTGGTTTGCCATTTCATTCTCCAGCTCATTTTACAGATGAGGAAACTGAGGCAAACAGGGTTAAGTGACTTGCCCAGGGTCATACAGCTAGTAAATGTCTGAGGCTAGATTTGAACTCAGTTCTTTCTGACTCCAAGCCTGTCTACCTAGTTGAAACTAGAGAAAAGAAAAAAGGAAAAGAGCTGGAGAGGGGAATGGTGGTAGACTTCTCTAGATGCTGGAGTAATGTGGTACTTTGAAAAGAGTCCTGGCTCTGGAGTCAGAGAGCATGGGTTATAATCTAGCCTCTGTGCTTAATACCTGTGTGACCTTGGGCAAATCACATAGGCACATAGACCTGGAGTGGGGAGAGACCTCAGAGACCACCTAATCTAATCCTCTCTTTTTACAAATGAGGAAACTGAGACCCTGGGAAGTTACGGGATTTGCCCAAGGTTATACAGGAAGTGGGGTTTGAACTCCAGTCCTCTGACTACAAGATCAGTTTTTTTCCACAATACCACACTGTTTCCCTCTCTGGGCCTCAGTTTCCTCATCTGTAAACTGAGAAGTTTTGCTCGATGACCTTTGAGGTCCTTTCTACCTTTAGATCCATGGTCTAATGACCTATGATCTAGAACAGGGGTTTTCAACTTTTTTTGTGTCATGGACCCCTTCTCAGAATTTTGTTTTTAAATGCATAAAATAAAGTACATAGGATTTGTGTATTATAGGACCAATTACATTGAGATATAGTAATCAATTTTTTTTTAAATAAAATATCAAGTTCAAGGATCCCTGTTAAGAATCTCTGAATTCTAGAGACTTGTCCTCACCTTAGCTTAGAAACTAGTGGAACAGTAGCCATACTACAAAGGTGGGGAATTTAAAAAAGAATTTCAGAAAGTTTAAATGAGATGAGGAAAAACAGAGCAAAAAACTATCATCTATCCAGGCTTAACTGGCAGAGAGCTTTAGGCCAAGAAGAGTTCCCCTCATGGCACCCTCCCAGAGGATACTTTATATTTACCACTATAAATGATATGGGATTTACATACATCTTTCGGACTAAAAGGTTGCTTATTCAAGAGTTTATGCTTTGTTTTTGACCTTTTATTATACAAATTATTTAAATAAATGCTTATTGATATAGTTAGCTTTTACCTGAGTCACATTTTCACTGAACTCCTCCCAGAAAGCTATCTTTTGTGATAAAAACAAAACATTTCTGAAGAGCAAAAAGAAAACATATATATGTATATGTGTATATATATATATATATGTCAACATATTGAAAAGAATATGCACTGTATGCAATGTTCCACATTCATAGACCTACACCTAAGGCAGAGGAGGAAAGAGAAGTGTCTCCTCATATTGCTTCCTTGAGGCTAAGATACACAAATTGTTTATAAAAATACAATTTTCCTCTGTAATATTGTGAATAGTGTGCTTACAATGGGGAAGTTATTTTGGGGTCTGCCATACATAAAATTTCTCACACTTATATCCTGAGAAGGGGCTATCAGCCAAAAGAGAAATAAGTCCCACCCTCTCCCCATGTTATACTCAGGCTTTTTCTGTCAAAATGCAGCACGAGGCTTACATGAGGCTTGCCTGAGAGGTTCCATTGAAGCATATGTTCTCCATTTGCAGTATCTGAGATGGGGTCCATAGGTTTCATGAAAAGGGTGACGACAAGGAAAAAGGTTAAGAACTACTGACCTAGCAGAAGCAGAGAAATTCGAATGTTGCCTAGCATAGATGATTCAGTTGGGGCATACTGACAGGTGTTGAGTACAGAAAGTGAGAACTGCTCTGAGAGAGCCTCAGAGGGCTTGCCTTTGATAAATAAAGTATATTCTAATGTACGAATGCTTGGGGGGGCACTGTGCAATTATTTTAGGGATATGGAAAACCTAATGTCAAGTTGTCAATACCACCTGAGTTGAGTGTGAAAAATTGCAAGGTAATTGCAAAGATTAGAAGTAGAATTTAGGATGAGGAGGCATCCATTAAAGGGATAGTGACCTTAGAGTGCCTGAATCACATGAGATATGCCCAAGTGTCAGGGGACCCTTATGTGATGAGCTATGATTTCAGCAACTTGGGCTGTCTGAAAAGAAGTAGCTTCCCCAGTTACTCACAACTGACAATGTTCTCCAGAGAAGAAAGACACTCAAGGAGAGTTGTTCTTAAGAGATGCAAGAGAATGAGGGAGACAGATGGAGAAGAAATGAAAGTTAGCCAAACGGGCTGTCAGACCACTAGGCCAGATTTCAGCAACCAAGGTGAGGGAAGGTCTAACCAAAAAAAATCCAACTCTAGATAGCTATAGTATTTTTTTAAATAGTGGTTTTATTTGTTCCATATGATTTTGTTTACATTACTGTATATTATAAATAGTAATAATACAAAGCTTTAAGGTTTACAAAATACCTTGCAAATGTTATCTAATTTTATTATCCTCACGATAACTCTAGGAAATGGATGCTTATTATTATTATTGTTATTGTTGTTGTTGTTGTTATTATCATCTCCCTTTTACAGATGAGGAAATGGAGGCTAAGAGAGGTTAAGGCACTTACTTGCCCATAGTCACACAACTAGTTAAGTGTCTGAGACTGGATTTGAACTCGGGTCTTCCTGACTCCAGGTCCGGTACTCTATCTACTGCATCACTTTTTACCTTTATCTCATCTCTTGTATTCACTCCCTTTCTCTCTTCTGACGCTGCAAATTTTCACCCTGGTGCAGGCCCTCATTACCTCATACTCAGACTAAGAAGGGCCTTCTGGTTGGTCGACCTGCGTCAAAAGTCTCCCCACTCCAGTCCATCCTCCACGTATTTGTCAAATTAATTGCCCAAAGTGCAGATTTGACCATTTCAGCTTGAACTTAAAAAACTTAAAACTATAATAAGACTTTTGGGACACCTAGTAGTTTTACAGTTTTTAAAAAAGGAATAAAAAAACAAGCTAAGAGTACACAAAAAAACCTTAGATCCATTGGTACAACGCAAAATTGAGCTAGGTATTTTGGCTCTTTTGAAAGTAGTTGGACCCCCCAACTGAATTAATAGTCAAAATGCAAATTTATCCCCCATGAGGATCCTTTTACAGGAAATTCTTTACACAGGCTTGTGTTGACACATAAACTGTATGAATAACTCTAAATGAAGCAGTATAAGCAAATATTTGGCAAAAAACCAAAACAAAACCCACAAAAACACCATAGAAGTTAACAGTCCTGGGCAAAATGGAAATATATTTTAGTGGCATGTTTATAGCTGAAGATATGGCACAACTTCTCTCTTTTTTTAATTTATTTTTAGTTTTTAACATTTACTTCCATAAGATTTTGAGTTCCAAATTTTGTCCCTATTTCTCCCCTTTCCCTACCCAAAGACAGTGTGTAATTTGATATAGGCTCTACATATACATTCATATTAAATTTATTTTCATATCAGTCATGTTGTAAAGAAGAATTAGAACCAATGGGAGAAACGATGAGAAAGAAGAAACAAACAAAAAAAAGAAAAAGAGAGAGAGAGCAAATAATATGCTTCACTCTGCATTCAAACTCCATAGCTTTTTTCTGGATGTGAACTGCATTTTCCGTCATGAGTTCTTTGGAGTTGTTTTGGATCCCTGCATTGCTAAGAAGAGAGAAGTCTATCAAAGCTAGTCATCACACAATGTAGCTATTACCTTCCTGTGTACAATGTTCTCCTGGTTCTGCACACTTCACTCAGCATCAGTTTATGGAAGTCTTTTATGGCACAACTTCTCACCCCCATACCTTTCATCCTTATATCTTCCACAGAACCTTTTTCTTTTAGCTCATCAATTTTCTGAAGTAGCTTGAATCAACCAGACACAAGATTTCTAACTGTTTCTTGAAATCTTCATTCTGTATAACCTTGATTTGGTTTGAGGTTTGTTTCTTCCCTTCCCTCACAGGTAAAATGATTTGAAGCCTCATGTGGACCTTCTCAATCTTTTCATATTCTTTCTACGTTTTATTGCTTCCAAGGCCTATTTTGTAACCTCTATGTTGACAGAATAGTGGTTATCAGTCATTGCCTGTCCAGTTAAGATTCTTTTTAACAAATTAAGTAATATCTCCTACCTTGCTGGACTCAGCAGAGAAAACCATTGGCCTTTTAAACAGTCATAATTAGGGTGGAACATTCAGGACTTTGCCCCAGTGTAGAAACTTTTAGAGGATACTAGCAACTTCATAGGGGGCATTTCCTCCTCTGTCTACCCGATTCCTGGTGTTGGGCATTACAAGCCTTATCCACCAGCATACTGTGTCTCCCTGCCTCTCCCTCTACCAATCTGTGCCAATTGAAAATTTTACTTGTCATGCTTTCACTTTTTTTTTTTTTTAGGTTAAGTGACTTGCCTAGGGTCACACAGCCAGTAAGTGTCAAGTGTTTGGTCTGAGGCCAGATTTGAACTCAGGTCCTCCTGACTTCAGCCCCATATGCTTTCACTTTTAAATTGTGGGAGAAAATACTTATATTCAGAAGAGAGTTAAAGGGTTAGAAAGCCTGATTCCTGGGGCTGTGAGGTGGCACAGTAGATAGAGCACTGGCCCTGAAGTCAGGAGGACCTGAGTTCAAGTCTGGACCAGACACATAACACTTACTAGCTGTGTGACCCTGGGCAAGTCACTTAATCCCATTGCCTAGCCAAAAAAAAGAAAAAAGAAACCCCGATTCCTTCAAAAAGCAAGGAAGGCAATATAATGAAAAAAGTGTTGGTCTTAGAGTCAACAGAGTTGGGTTTGAATCCTGATTCTGCCACTTTTTTTTTTGAATCTGTGTGACCTCAGACTAATCATTTAACTTCTCTAGGACTCAGTTTTCTAATCTGTCATATGGGGATAATAATGCCTTGTCCACCATATTGTGGTGAGGAGCAATGAGATAATACATGCAAAATACTTTGTTGGGCATAAAGCATCATATTAACATCAGATGTTATTATTTTGTTAGTGAAATCTTCTTTCTTACTCTCCACACTTCTCAATTCTTAGTCTCTTCTATCCCCCTTTAATTGCTGTCTGTGTATGGTAGGGCAGGACTCATGAGAGAAGTCATTTTTCTTTCACTTCAGATGTTCCTTACCTTACTACAGTAAAGGTTAAACAGAAGCAAGCTTCCACAGGTATGTATCTCTCATCCCTGAATCTTTCTGGGATTATTAAAAGGAACTGGTTAAAAGATCAGTTATCTATTTCTTTTATGTGTAGTAAGACCCTGGACTTTCTCTTCCAACACACACTTGGGAGACTAGATTGGGGCTCTAGGGTGTAGCTGGCTATCAGGATGCTGGAGGTAGCCTAAAGGGGAGTAGTATTCTGATACTATTGGCTCAAGCCTCATTGGTTCCCTGTGTCAATTGCCCAGTCTTTGGGGAAGAACAAGCTTGGAGTTGCTACAAACATCTCCACCACCGAGTTTACTTAGTGTGTGGCTTTGCCAGTGGATGAGTCTCTTTTTCCCTGTGGGACACAGCATATACTATACTGGGTACGTTAACTGCTCGATTGATTCAAGCGGGTCACTCCTTAGAACTGGCTCCTTCCTGGGCTCAGCTGATGAACCTCTGGTAGGTCTTTCTAACTTCTGACATCTTACAAGGCCCTGTAGCAAAGGAAAGACGACACAGACAGAGGCGGACTTAACCCAGATGCCGGCTTTCCTAGGAGGTCGTGTGATCGTGGTCTTGGGATGGCCCAGCCAGGGAGAGTTAGCTTGTTTGTGCCTTTTGTATGCATATTCAGTTCCAGCACCAAATAAAAGACTTTCTGTCATCACACAGTAAGTCAACAGGAGACAGTTACAGAATATCTGTATATGCTCTAAAGTAGAGGATAAGGCCCTCCACTTATTATTTTCAGGAAGCAAGTTCCTCAGACCGCCATGTGGATTGCCACTAGACAGGACAGAATGTGAATGCTCCAGGGACTGGGCCCCATATTGGCTAATCCACGTGTGTGAGTGTGTGTGTGTGTGTGTGCGTGTGTGTGTATGTATATATAGGTATATATAGATAGAGAGGTACATATACCATTGGTGTGTGTGTGTATATATATATATATATATACACATATACACACACACATATATTTACACATACATATATGTGTACATATATACACACATATACACACATATATATGGAGAGAGAGAATGTAGGATGAGGATACTTTCAACAAATGTAAAAATGTATCAGTGTATTTATTATATATTTGAATGGAGGGATTGTATAAATATATGCAAATATATGTGATTTGGTTTTTAGAGTCAAGATCCCTGGAATTTTTTTCCTGCTAACTCAGCCCCTTAACCCTGAATAGGATCATTGATTTAGAAATGGAAAGGAGTCATTTTATAGAGGAGGAAGCTGAAACCCAGAAGTGTGAATAAGTTTTTCAGGGTCAAATAGATAACAGTAAGAGGGGTGGGATTTGAACCATGCCCTTCTGACTATGCATCAGGTACCGTTTCCACCAACCACATGGCATCTAGTATCTCACAGTCTATAAGGACAGGGGGTGATACTGCTACCTCCCTTGGGGACGCCTAATGGACTACCTCTTAAAGCATGGTAGGAACATATTTTGTGCAAAAGGGACATATTCATTCCTGTTCTCATCTATCAAAGAACTGAGCATCTTGATCCAATCGTGGTTGAAGATGGCGTGAGTGTCTGGCTGTGCCATAAACAAGACACTCCATCTCTCAGCACCAGGCATTTTCTCTGGCTGTCTCCCATGCCTGGAACTCTCTCTTTCCTCTGCTCTTGCCTTTCTTTAAGTCCCAACTAAAATCCTACCTTCTACAGGAAGCCTTCCCCAGCCCCTCTTAATTCCAATGCCTTCCCTCTTTTCATTATTTCTTATTCAGACTGTATATAGCTTGCTTTGTGTATATCTATTTGCATGTTGTCTCCCCTGTCAGATTGTAAGCTTCATAACGTCAGGCACTGTCTTTTGCCTCCAGTGCTTAGCATGGTGCTTTGTACCTTGTAGACACTTAATAAATGTTTATTAATTGATTTCAGGATTTGTACCTTATTAATAAAAAGAAAATAAAAACTTTGGGCTCATATGAAAAACATATACCCTTAAAATATTAATTTAAAAAAAATCCAAAAGCTAATTCAGCACCGAACTGGGCCAATCCATTTTCTATTCTGTTATTACTCTTCTAATGAGTTGTAATCACTATGCACTTGAGGAAATAAATTAATATTGTATTTAATGGACACTTTCCTTTCTTTGAGAAAACAGTTCCTCTAAACAGACTGACTGCTTTAATTATGACCAGAACATTTCAGATGTTGCCATGAAAGGAAACTACTATTTGTCATGTTTAACACCCCTGTTTTCTGCCTGTGCTTCATTCCAGATAACACATACATACCTAATGAGGTTAGATAAGAGAAATCAAAGACTGCTGGAAAAATCTTTTTGGAGTAGAAGGTTCCCAACAGATTTTATTCATCACTGCATTTTTTTTTTAAAGTGGAAGATTCTTATCTCTACAAATTTAAATTGATTACGCGGTTATAGGTTGTGTTGTGTTGTGTTGTGTTGTGTTGTGTTTGTTTCGGTCTGTCTGCAGACTTCTCTGCCCTAAGGCTTGAGCGGTTTAATACATCTTCAGGTATCCAGGGTGAAACGTGGCATCTGACACTTTCAGGAAAAACCTCTCTTTGAGAACGCCAGAGGGAAACTTGGCAAAAGAATAATAAAAGCACTGTCCTCCAAAGAGATGCAGTTGCATGTGCTCTTCTGAAAGAGCAAACACATGCATTGACTTTAGGCAACCGATGCGAGCGCATTGAACAAAATGTTAAAGGTTCGTGGAAATATTGAGGCCCAGGGTTCGGTCAAGGCCAAAGGGCTCCATGCATTTGACAATACTGCCCTCCCACGCCTAGAACAAACTCATCGATTCATGGGTCTACAACTAGAAGGGACCCCAGGAATCATCTAGTCCAACCCCCTCATTTCAGAAATGAAGAAACTGAGTTTTAGAGAGGCTGTGACTCGCCCAAGGTCACACAGCTAGTGAATGTCAGAGGTAGGATTTGAACCCAGGACCTCTGACTCCATAGCCAGCGCTCTATTATACAAGGCTGCTTTTGTCTTCCAGCTTAAATCCTTCTATTCTTTCAAGGCCTAACCTCCATTCAAGGCCTCAACTTCTACCAATCAGTCAATCAGTCAACATTCATTAATGGCCCGCTATGTATGAGGCGCTGTGCTAAGTGCTGGGAATAAAAAAATAAAAGGGCAAAAGACGGTACCTGCTCTCAAGGAGTTTACAGTTTAATGGTAATCAACCCCAATCTTCCTAGCCGGAAGTGATCCTTTCATGCTGAAAACTCAAATGCCACTTGGAACGACTTCTCCTAAGCATTCATTATTCTCTTATGTCATCATTATTTACACATGTCTTTCCAAGCTATTAGATTTATTGGTACTTGAGAGCGGCATAGATCTTCGTATCCATAGCAACCTGGCGCAGTGCCTTGCACAGAGTAGACATTTGGTCAAGAAACATTTAATAAGGGCCTACAACGCATAAGGTACTTTGCTAGGCACTGGGAATGTCAAGACAAAAAAAAAATGTCCTTGCTTTCTAGTTGCTGACTTTTTACGGGAGATATAACATGCACACAGATAAGTGCAGGGCGATGATAAACTGACCAAGACCCATGATATACAGGGGACTCAAACCGTCTGTACAGGGAGTCCCAGTTGCTTTATAAATGCATACAAGACAATTTGAGGAGCAAAAAGACTGACGGGGGCATTGGGAAAGGCTTCATGGAGGACTTTACAGATGGCACAATCCTTGATTGCATTAGGAGAAAGTTTACTACTCTAAAGTAAAAGTGAGAGGGTTATGTAAAGATTGGGAGGGAGGGAGGAAAGGAATAAGTATTTATATTCACGATTATCATCTCATTTGGTCCTCACAACAACCCTGAGAGGTAGGAGCTATTATTATCTGTGAGGGACTGTCTGATGTTGGCAGTTGCCAGTTGGGCACTGTGGCAAGAGTAGGGTAGAATCTGGGTATTTTGGAAGTCGAGGCAGGGGCTGTGGTAGGCGGAGTCGTGGTGGACTGGGATGGGCTGGGTACGGAGAAGTCCTGAGGCAGTGGGCAGTGCTATGTGAGATAAGCTGGGTACAAGGAAGTAGTGCAGCTTGTGCTCCTGAGGCAAGGGGCGGTGCCACGTGGGAGTGGGACTGCAGAGGACTGAGTTCCCTTTGCTTAGTCCCCTCCCTATACGCAACGTCAACCCCAGACGCCTCCTGTGACCTTCCTGACTTCCTGGGTCCCTTTGCGTAGCACTGACCCCAGACCCCTCCTCCCAGTATCTGAGTCTAACTTCCTAGGTCACGTACTCTGTCTATGCACTAATCCCAGATGCCTCCTTCCCTGTATCCGGTCCTAGCCTCCTACGTCACTCCCTCCCCCTTGGTGTGCTAAACTCAGACAGCCCCTTCTGGTATCTGACCGTACAATCATTGGCTAGTAAGCGGGCTGGGGAGGAGGGGCTAAGTAGGTACTTAGGAATGAGCGTGGTCAGATCACGCGCTTTCTCTTGGCTCCTGCTCTGTTGCTCTGGCCTTGCTGCTTGGGCTTGCTGTGATGACTTGCGGTGCTGGCCTCTGAATAAAGCTCTGGTGTTGGTGCCTCCCGATGGCTCGTCTCTGTGTGTTTATCCGGCTGAGGACCGAAGACTCGGAAGTGAGTATGACTCTGGCAGCCTGCTCCTTATAGGAGGAGAGGGTCGGCGTGGCCGGCAGAAGGTTGGCGCGGCCGGTACAATTATCCCCATTTTACAGATGAAGAAACGGAGGGAAACAGAAGTTAAGTGACTTGCCCAGGGTCACATAGCTAGTAAATATCTGAGGTCACATTTGAATTCAAGTCATACTGGATACAGGCTCAACATTCTATCCACTTTGTGCCTAGCTGCCTTTAGATTGGCAGTTGGATTCAGAAACTCAGATACTGTGGGATCCTATTGATTGAAGGGCACCTTTCAATGGTGCAGATCACAACCTCTCCATGTCTGCTCAACCTGTTTGATTCTTGCCAGTTTTCTCCCAGAAGTTCACCACAGAGCATCTACCCAATGGGTTAAAGGTCTTCCTCAGTTTCCTCACAAAAACTTAAAATGTGAAAAAATTATGTCACCAAGGTGAGGTGGAATATGCCCTAGGAGAACATCCTGAATTTTGGTCTGAAGTATAGTCACAGGATATGATTAATGTTTGCAGTGAGTTATGAATGAACATCCCAGGACAAATTTTAGCTGCTGTAGAATTAAATCTATTAACTTAATGACCAAGTGAAAGGTGTTTTATATAGCAGTCAGTGCTCTGGTATGTGATGCCTTATCATCCCATGGAGATGCTCCTGGATTCTCTGGGGCTCTCAAACATACTCTGAGGTTGATGTAGCAGAATCCCACGCTTTTATATAAGAGGCGGAGATGCTGCTGAGGAGGCTTCTCATGAAGGCCTTGTCATCACAAACACACCTGAACTAAAATGCTATCTTCAAGACAATAAGAAGGGCAGGTCAGTGGAAAGGTGGAGAGAGCATCAGACCTGGAATCGAGAGGACCTGAGTTCAAATCCGGCCACAAACACTTACTAGCTCTGTGACCTTGGACAAGTCACTTAACCATGTTTGCCTCAGTTTCCTTATTAGTAAAATGAGCTGGAGAAGAAAAACCGTTCCAGTATTTTTGCCAAGAAAACCCCAAATGAAGTTATAAAGGGTCAGACATGACTGAAATGATTTAACAACAACAAAGACAGTAAGAAGGTACCAACTATTGCCACAGCTCAGGAAATAAACTGAACATGTGGTTCCTCTGGTCACCTTTTGAAGGGTAAGCACAGAAAGAAATACCCATAATCCTGGGGATATGAATAATGTAATTGTTACCTTCTGTGTAGCAGCTTGGTATAGTAGGATACAGCACAGGAAGTCAAGAAGACCTTATTTCAAACCCTGCCTCTGACACTACTTCATGTAATCACAAGGCAAGGTATTTAATTTCTCTTGGCCTCAGTTTCTGTATCTATAAAATGGGGATAATACTATCACCATACCCCATAGGATTGTACAGATCAATTGAGATAATATATGCAAATCACTTTCCAAACCTTAAAGTGTTGTATAAATATTAGCTATTTTTATTCTCGAGCCAAATGTTATACGAGTTTGAGTCTCTCTGCCAGCAACCAAATCTCCTGCAAAGTTCCACCAACAGCACCTCATTAACTGTCAGAAGCAGGGCTTGTTCTAACTCCATCTTAGATCTCCCAATTGCATGCTCTGCCTTTATTGACATTAGGGATACCTCAAGTGCTGGTGGCTTAGTGACTTGGCATGGTCCCTTGCCATAGTAGCAACCAAGCTTTGCTGCTATTCTTGGCCACTAAATTCAACTTTTTTTTTTTTATTAGTAAATTTATTTTTAGTTTTCAACATTTACTTCCACAAGATTTTGAGTTCCAAATTTTCACCCCATCTCACCCCTCCTCCCACCCTAAGATGGCATGCATCCTGAATGCCCGTTCCCCTAGTCTGCCTTCCCTTCTATCTCTGCCCCCCTTCTCTTATCCCCTTCCCCTTCTATTTTCCTGTAGGGCAGGATAGATTTCTGTACCCCATTTCCTGTATTTATTTCCCAGTTGCATGTAAAAACATTTTTTTAAACGTGTTTTTAAAACTTTGGGTTCCAAATTTTCTCCCTTCCTCCCTCCCCACCCACCCTCATTGAAAAGGCAAGCAACTCAGTATAGGCTAAACATGTGCAGTTATGCAAAACACTTCCATAGTAGACATGCTATAAAAAACTAACTCTATTTCCCTTAATCCTATCCTGCCCCCCCATTTATTCTATTCTTTCTTTTGACCCTGTCCCTCCTCAGAAGTATTTGCTTCTGATTACCCCCTTTCCCAATCTGCCCTCCTCTCTATCATCCCCCTACTCTCTTGTCCCCTCCCCCCCCATTTTCCTGTAGGGTAAGACAGATTTCCATACCCTATTGAGTGCGTATGTTATTCCCTCAAGTCAAATCCTATGAGAATAAGATTCACTCATTCCCTTTCACCTTCTCCTGTTTCCCCTCCACTGTAAGAGCCTTTTCTTTTCTGGATTTTTTTTTTTGGTAAGATAACTAAATTCAGCTTTTAAAGATACTTCTTATGGTCCTATTATGGACTGGGAGACAGGAGATCTGGACACAAAGGTTTGCACAGACAGCATGAGCTTGAATAGATCATTCTCCCACTATGAGCTTGAGTTTTCTCATCTATAAATTGAGGGTTAATGAAACTTGCTTACTGTGTTGAAGAAAGCACTTTGTAAACTTCCCTGGGTTAAGCAGATAGGTCCTCACCACTAGAGCTCTTCATACGGGGTGGGATGACCACATCAGTTGGCAGATAGTAGGCACTTAAGAAATGTTTGTTGGTGGACTGATTGTAAGGCATTGATCCTTCTGATCTTGCAGCCTTCACAGGCTGGAAAATCTCTCTACCCCTTCAGGCCCTTCCTCTGATTGGTCAGTTCCAATGGAAGGGCCTAGCCAGTCATGTTTCATTCCTTTGTGATTTACCCCACCCTATCACTTTTCAGCTTCTTTTTATGTGTTGTCTTCCTCCAATAGATTGTAAGCTCTGGCTTTGAAGTCAGAGGATCTGGGTTCAAATCCTAGCTTTGCCACTTTTCACCTCAGTGACCTTGTACAACTCTCTTGATTTCCTTTCCTCATCTGTAAAATGAGAGGATTGACCTTTCCCAAGGTCACACAACTACTATGTATCAGAGGCAAAACTGGAGCCCAAATCTTCCTGACTCCAATTCCAGCCTTCCATTCCACTACTCCATGCTGCCTATCAGAAGAAAATATACTAACTTTATAGTTCCCAGAGTTAAGTTTTATCAACACGACGAGAAATTTTGTTCCAACAACTCTTGGCCAACTAACAACATTCCTCATTGTCACTGAACCCTGAGGCCTCATAAAGAAGTTTTTAATTTTGTTGGAGAGGACTTATTTGCATCCTACCCTCATCATCCCTGAAGATAAATTTGGGAAGTTCCATAACAGAGAAAAGATAATAATATTCTTCTATTACTCATGGAAACTGTAGGCCATTTCAAAGACAGGCTTAGTGTCACAGAGGGGAATGAAGAGACTAGAAGAGATTACAGGGCATCACAGACAAAAACCACCTGAGAACCTTTCAAAGTAGGAGGAAGGATCCTGACTGAATTAATAATCCTACTTTTTGAGCAGGCTTATCTGGTTTTATAATTATATTTATAATTATAATTGGTGGTAAATATTGTTTGGGGTCTTTTGAGACAATTCTTCTCAAAGCAATTTTTTTCCCAAGTCCACTGTGTCACACTGACCATATATAGATGATTTATAAGTCAAAATTGGCCCAAGCACAACCCAAGCAGTCTTTGCATTGTCCAAAAAATGGAGGGGGCCCTCTCTATTGGAAGCCTCCTAATTTTGCGTTTAACAAAAGGTAAGAGACTCATTCCTGAACTTTTTCCTTGTTGGGAGTGGGGAACATGGAGAGCAGGTAAACAATAAAAATACATCAGCATTTAGGGAGTAAAGAAAGGAAGGAAACAAGCATATATTGAACACTTCCTATGTGCCAGGTACTGCGCTAAACATTTTACAAATTTTATCTCAAATGGTGCAAAGAAAACAAGTCCCACCTAAAATGATGAAAATACTTTAATGATTTGAAAATTATAGGCAGTGTTAATGTTCAGCACAGTAGGAGGACTTTGCAATTACTTTAAAGTAACAATTTTCATGCCTTGGGGTTTAATACATGACAAAGAAGCTTTTTTATTTAAATTTAAATTCATTTAAATTAAGCTCCAAATGTGTCCCAAGCAACTGCAATCACATCACTGTTGATTGCTTCCCAAATGCTGAAATATCCTGGCTTATCTGAAGAAAAGACAAATAAATGCATCTCCCATGATTCTTTGTGGAGGTGAGTTGTTGTTCAGTCATTTTTGTCATGTTCACCTCTTTATGACCCAACTTGGGGTTTTCTTGGCAAAGATAATGGAGTGATTTGCCATTTTCTTCTCCATTGTGGAGGTAGGAGACTGGCTGTAGAACATTGCACATGCTGTTAGACTTGGTTGATGTGTTGATTACTTTTGCTGAGCTCCCTTTTTTTCTTTTTTCTTTTCTTTTCTTTTTTGTTTCAAGGGATGACACTGGAGAAGAAGGGAAGGAGATATGTGTGTATGTGTGCACACACATATATATGTATGCATACATATATTTAGAAATTAAAGCTATATAAAAACAAAAGCTATCAATAAAAACAATAAACCAAAAAAAAAAATGTAAGAAAGAAAGAAAATATTTCTGGCCATGCTGAGATTACTATCATACATGAGAATGTTTGACAAATATCACATAATGCCTTTGCTATATGATAAAGTGAGGTTTTCATATAGCCTAAGAATGAAACTATTTTAAAGAAATTAAACATATGCCAATATTAACATTTTCTATCTTGTGATATTTGGCAAATATTATACAACATCTTTGATATGAGATAGAGACTTTTTATGTAGCTTACAAATAGAGCTATTTTATGCAGATATTAACATTTCCAGAAGGACTTCACTCTTGTGATAAAAGCACTTCATCTTGATCTGTCGGGTTGAAAAACTGAAGAAAGGCAAACACCGAATGATAAAAATATATCTTCTGAGTTTTTTGTTTTTATTGTTTTTTTTTTTTTGCTGAGGCAATTGTGTTTAAGTGACTTGCCCAGAGTCACGCAACTAGTGAGTGTTAGGTGTTTGAGGTCAGATTTGAGTCAGGTCATCCTGACTCCAGGGCCAGTGTGCCACCTCGATGCTCCAATTGTTTTGTTTTTAAATGAGTGTAATCATTGTTGTGTTAACAATGGCTGAACTTCAGTTCAGCAAGAGAAATATCTCAAAATAAAATACAAATTTAATTATTTAACCCAGCAAACAATATTCCCAGGATCTTCAGTAGCTTATTGGTGAAGCCTAGTAGAGAGACATGGATAATTGAAAAAGTTAAACCAATGTTTAGTTATGTGGCTTTGGGTTAGGTCAATGAGATTCCCAGTGTATCCTTTCCCTTATCTGTAAAGTTGAGACACTGGTATAGATTCCAAGCCAGAATGTAATAGAGATAAGCAAATTGATGAATCACCACAGTCTAGTACAAAGGACTTTTGGCTAGGATTTGTGATCTCTTTGGTAATGGGAATACTAAGGACTTTTGGCTGGGATCTGTGATTTCATTAATAAAGGAGAGCCCAGTGAGGGGACGTCCTCTGCCAATTAAGATTGGCACCTGTTCATCCACTTCTAGTCTTTGACTAGGACATTGAGTGACCTGCCTGGGCTCACATAGCCATTATGTATCACAGGCAGGATTTGAACCCAGGTGTCCCCAACTCTGAGGGCAGTTCTTTTTCCATGTGCCATGACTACCTTTCATAGTAGTCACACAAAGAAAACAAGCCAATTAATTGATTATTATGACTTTTAAAAAGGATTTTTAATTATTAATGATTTTTATATTATTGATTGATTAAATTATATAAGGAGTCAGAAGACCCACATTCTGGTTCCAGCTCTGTTAATTAGCATCTGTATGACCTTGAGCAAATAACTACCTTTTTGAGCTTATTTCCCCATAGTTAAAACTGAAATTATAATAGCTTCTCTGAGTATTAGGCAAAAATAAGATGGTACACATATATGAAAGAGTACTGTAAAATGTTTTATACTTCTGTTATTATCATTAATATTATCTTTGTGATATAAAAAGATAGGGATTGGACTCTTGACATAACACACTAAAACTACATGTTGTTTTTGTTATTCAGTTGTGTCTGACTCTTTATGATCCTATGGACCATAGCGTGTCAATTCTGTCTGTGAGGTTTTCTTGGCAAAGATACTGGAGTAGTTTACCATTTTCTTCTCCAGTGGATTAAGGCAAACAGGTTAAATGACTTGCCCAGGGTCACACAACTTGAAAGTGTCTGAGGCTGGAATTGAACTCAGGTCTTCCTGATTCCTAACCTGCTCTCTATCTACTGACTCTCCTAACTACCTCTTTAAAAAAATACATAGCACTACTTGAACAGCAAGTTACCCAAGAGCTCTCTAATTTCTTTATATTTGGGTATTAGTTTTGTGCTGAAAGAGACAGGAAAAATACTATTCTAGAAAGGGAAGGATTTAAATAAACTATTAGAGTATAAGATAATGTTGATGTGGTATAGGCCCTGGAAACCCTTCACTGCCCCACCACTTCCCCTGAACTCTCCCACATGACTCTGGCTGTTGCCTGGGGCACCCGGCCCTTCGGGTCCTTCTCTGCTACCTCCCACTTATCCCAGACTTCTTGACCACTCCTTGACCACTGTTTATAAGTGTCCATCTTTCTCCCATTAAATCACTCAGATTCCTTAAGAATCTGGCCTGCTTGTCGATTCAAGTGTCACAAATGTACGGATTCTTAAAATCTCGCCCATCCCAACCAATATTCTAATAAACCTTGTCTCTGACTGAAAGAAGGCTTGGGTCTAATTCATTCAAGGCAGGACCCACATTATTTGCCTTGGATTTCAGGCTTCCTAATATCCCTAGACTGCAACAATGTTGCTATTATAAATATATATTTTGGTGCCTGAAAGAAGTAGGAAAGTTTAATAAAAGCTCCTAAAATATGTATACGAAAAAACATAGGGTTGAACAGTTTGGAGCAGAAAATTAACTGTGGCATAATAATAAAGACTCAAATAACCTTATAATTGATGGAGCATGATTTTCATGCATATGTAAACAGTTTGATGGTTTAAAAGGACAAAGAAATAACTTTTATGTATTAATAACTAAAGAAATATGAGCATGAAGAAACATACACTGCATCTAGATAAGCAAAGTTCCCCATCACTGTTATATCCTGCCTCTCTGTCACTCTTGTAATCTATTTACCTGATCTCACCTAGCTCATTTTATCATCTAGGTGGTCTCAAGTCTGCTTCAATGACAAAATTGCTTCTGTTTATGCTTCCATTATGCCTCCATGTACTTAAATTATCTCCACGCTGCAGTTACTGGAAGAGGAAAATGAGTAAAACATAGCCTTGATTTGTCCATTAGTATTCTTGTAATTTCTGGATTTCTGGATCCTCTGCTACTTTTCAGGGACTTATAGAAAAGGTGGCTGGGGACACAAACTACTTGGAGCTAATCACTATTTGGGTTGCTATTTGTCCTTCGTTCTTGAAGAGGACCATGACATCATGGAGGTGATGCCATGACATGCAAGTGAATTGGATTTAAGTGAGGGAGGGCTGTGCAAAGTCACCAGCCTCACTTTCTCCTCCTGAGCCTTCTGGGTCCAGTGGGCAAATATAGATCAAGACAACTGGAGATGGCCCAGGATGCAATGGGGGACCTTGGCCTTTTCAAGCTAAGATCTTTTATAGGTCTCAGTTTGACTGAGGCAGAGCCCACTCAGTGATTAAGGCTTGATAAGAAATAAGGCAGAGACTAGTCTCTTAAAGATTTTTTGGGGGGAAGAAACTGGAAGAATGTAAGGAAAGGCTTCTGAAGGTATTAAATTTGCTAGAAAATGATGGTATGAGGGGGTAGCTAGGTGGCGCAGTGGATAGAGCACTGGCCCTGAAGTCAGGAGGACCTGAGTTCAAATCCAGCCTCAGACCAAACACTTGACACTTTCTAGCTATATGACCCTGGGTAAGTCACTTAACCCCAAGTGCCTAAAAAAAAAAAAAAAAAAGATGATATGAAGCTATCAATTAACAAGTGCCAGTTTGCAGAGTATCTGTCAAATATGTGGAATATATAGTGTCTCGTGAGGGGAGTAAGTTCTAATCCTGAAAAAATAGAAGCATTCATCACCTAGGTGTATGTGTGTGTGTGTGTGTGTGTTTTAATTATTGGGAGCTGAAGATGTTGCTGAGGTTTGGTGACTATTATTGATAATTTGGGACAACTGTATAAAACAAATCTCACCCATTAATATACAAATAAGATGAACCATGAGCAGAAGGGAAGAAATGGATGGTCTGGCTTAGACATCCTGGCATGTTTTAAAGAACACTGGGACAAGAAATATGATCACGCCTTTGAGAACTTGGCTAGCTGCCTCCTAAAGCACTAGGGTTGGCTTTTTCCAGTTTGACTGTAATATGTAACCCCCATTATACAAGCAAGCCCTTTGCATTATTCACTGACACCATGGACTTCTGGCCATGATAGCTGCTTAAACTCCCCCAGACTTACATGAGTTAAACCATAAAAATTACACCCAGCCAAATGATCAAGAAATCCAATGCGAAACTGTAGTAACTGACTTCTTCCACCCTAGAAATGAATAAAAAATCAGCCAGAAGCTAATAGGTATTAGGAAAAGACCAGTAAAGCCAGTACCAGTGCAGGTCAACAAACTAGCCATTTTTTAAGGAGCCTAGAGCCAGAAACAATGGGCCAGAGACATGTGTAGCTTGAAAGGCTCTGTATCTAGAGACAGGGAGATCAGAGGGCTCATCCAAACAGGCCTTGGGGGGGCAGCTAGGTGGCGCAGTGGATAGAGCACTGGTCCTGGAGTCAGGAAGATCTGAGTTCAAATCCAGCCTCAGACTTGTGACACTTACTAGCTGTGTGACCCTGGGCAAGTCACTTAACCCCATTGCCTAGCCAAAAAAAAAAAAAAAAAAAGATTCAAACAGCCCCTGGCACAGGGGTGAGGGTTGGGAGAGTCAGAAACCCATAGCAGAGACCGTGGAAGCCACTTTTAATGGTAGAAACCAGATGGATGTGGCACAGGACATAATAGGGCTCTGAGGTTTCTAGCACTCTGTCCTGAGATATTATATCAAGTCTTAAAGATCCAGCACTCCGAACCTCAAAGATCTAGCGTGTTGGGGAAGGGAGATAAAAATCTAGGAGGTGAATGTGAGCACAGGAACTCAGTCAACCCAGAAAGAAATAAAACAGGATCAGTTATCTCACCTAAAAGTTCAGCAAGGGACAGAACCCGACCCAAATGCCCCAGATAAAGAACCAAGGCACTAACTACTAAAAAAAATTATTATAGCTACAGAGATGCCCCCCAAATTTAATTTAGGAGATACTAACACCCCAACAACTTCAAGTGAGAGACTCAAGGGTAAAAAATGAATTTTCCACAAGGACTACGTAAAAACCTAGAAGGAAACAAAGGATGAAAAATGAAATAAAAGTTATGTACTGACACTAGAGACAAGAGCATTGATAGCCACCAGAAGCCCTCCAGTAGGGGAATCTCTCTACCACTATACCATACACAATTTAGAATTCTTGGCCTGGAAGTAGGCTGTTGCTGATAAGTTCAGTATGTTCAGACCATGCATATGGAGTTCAGTGCCAAGTGTGCAGAGGAAACAATCCATCAACCCATGTCGTAAGAAGCACAAAGTTGGATGCTACTTGCCAAAGATAGGAAGCTGCTTTAGCTAACTCTGTGTTCAGCATGCATTATTACAGACCAGAGAAAAACCAATGGGGATGTTGATATGCCATCCCCATTAGCCCTGTGCATCTAAAATCATGGTGATTCCAGGGGAGGAGGTATTCTGAGCTATACAAGGAACAGGGCTGATCACACAAGAAAGCACAGAGGAGAGGTTGGGACTTTCTCAAGGGAGTATACTATCAGTGGACATAGTGGACATTGTGATCCCATTTGGGGTTTTCTTGGCAAAGATACTGGAGTGGTTTGCTATTTCCTTCTCTCTAGCTCATTTTACAGATGAGGAACTGTGGCAAACAGGATTAAGTGACTTGCCCAGGGTCATACAGCTGGTAAATATCTGAGGCTGTATTTGAACTCACAAAGATCAGTCTTCCTGACTCCAGGCCTGGCACTCTAGTCACTGCATTACCTACTTTTGAACCAATTCCTTCTGCCAAGATTGGCCATAGATGACTTGCAGCAAGCTTAGTGGCAAGATGAGGTAATTTTGGCCAAGAGAGAAGGGCATGGCCTTTGAAAATAATCAATCTTGGCATTTGTTGGGTGATTTTATTACTAAAGGAATAGTAGAGATTGGAGCTGTGTCATGACCAATTTTACATAAATTATGAGAAAGTGGCCAACTGGGCAATTGATATGGGGCAGTAGGCCATATGAGGCTCCAAGTCAAAATCTACATGAAGAGAAAAGCTAATTTTGCTGAATTCTTGGGCACTGGGGCATTCCAGGCCTGTCCAAACCTGAGAGGGCCTTTTGCCAGGGAGGGTGAGGTAAATCTACAGGTTATACCTTCTGTGGAAGCCCCAAGGGCACAGAGACTACCTATTGCGCTTAGCCGATTGGAAGCATTCAGTTTAGTCTATCCACAAAACTAGATGTAAGACCATAGGCTAAAGAGCTAGCAAGGGTGGGGAACCTGCGGCCTCAAAGCCACATGCGGCCTTCTAGATCCTCGAGTGAGGTCTTTTGACTGAGTCCAAGTTTTACAGAACAAATCCTGTGATTAAGGGGATTTGTTGTGTGATGTTTGGACTCAGTTAAAGGGCTGCACTTGAGGACCTAGAGGGCCACATGTGGCCTCAAGGCCTCAGGTTCCCCACCCCTGGATACCAGCTCACCTACAGAGGGATCTGTAGACACCACTCTTAGGATGAGGGTGTAGATGAGTCACGATCCCTCATTTTCTTCTCCAGTCTGATGAAAACATGGCCCTTTGTCTCAAAGCCAACCCTTCCACTTCTGCCTTTAATGTGATCTTCCTGATGACTGATTTCTCTCACAATCATTCCCCTCCCACTTTATTCTCCAATCTGTCTCTTGCTATTGGCTCCTTCTCTGCTGTTTATAAACACACTCAAGACTTCTGCATTATTTACTTCCCTCAAATGCCATTCCCTCAAATGATTTTCCTTTTTCTCTCCTCGCTTTCTTAGCCACATTCCTAGAAGATAAGCTTGTTGCCTCTGCTTCCTCTCATCTCACATCTTTAGCCCTTTGAAATTTGGATTCTGACTTTATCACTTGCCTGAAAATACTTCCTAAACTTGCCAATGACTTCTTAATTGACCAATTCAGTGGTTTCTTCTTAGTCCTTATCCTTGAGCAATCAGAAGCATATGGTGTTCCAAAATTTGAGGTCCTAGAAAAGGGGTAGGGAACCTACATCCTCAAGGCCACAGGTTCCCTACCTCTGGCCTAGAACATAGCCATAGATGTACCCATAGTTAGGAGGCAGGACATGAATGATGATCTAGAAAAAAATACTTGAAAGGAGTTGCCAGATGGGTAGGAGGAGAGCCAAGGGAGAATTACAATATGAAAACTATATCCAGGAAGAGGCCTTTTCTATGCTTGTTTCTTTTTGTTCATAATTAGTTATAAAAGCAAACAAGTACATACATAAGACCTTATGAAGCATAAAAGAAAGGGGAAATCCTCAATTCTGATCCTATTTGCAGGGAGAAGAGGTAAGAAGAAAGTGAAAAGGTAGGTGTCCTAAAAGTATTCCAGCTGGAATTCTGAATGCATTCTTTGATGAAAATGTTTAGGCTTATTCATTCATCCGTTCTTAATACCTATCTTCTATATGCATTGTGTTTAAAATGCTGAGCACTAATAGTAGAGTAGATATTTCAATTACATTGTGGGTTAAATTGAAATTTGTCATCTCTGGCTGGATCTTAAACTAGAGGTTAGGGCACTCCTAAGGGGAAATTAAAAAAAAAAATCTGTCTTCAGATTCTGTGGACTAGTCCAGGAGCTTAACCACTATGTATAATATTATGTGTCTGTGGGAAAATGCTCAGTGTTCCAGACAACTGACTTGCAAACTTTTAGAACACAACCCATTCTAAGCTGGGGGCTGCCTAGAGAGAATATGCAGGCAGGCAATTTTCCCAGCATTTCATAAAACTCAGTGATTCTCTTGCCTTATGTTTTTGATTTTAGGATTGTGGGATCATAGATCAGAACTGGAAGACCCTTTTGGGACCAGTTCTTCCACCCACTTCTAAGGGAAGTTAACTGACTTTCTCAAAACCTCACAAGGTAATGGAGGTGAGATTTGGATCCAGATTCTTTGACTTGAGTCAGTGGTCGAAAGACCACCCAGTACCATAGTACTAACATTATGCACATATTAGCAGTTTTCCTTGGAAAATGAGAGGATTCCTTAATCAAATTAAATAACACATTTTGGGTTTTACTGTCTGTGTGACCTTGGGTAAGACACTTAATCTCTCTGAGCCCCAGTTTTCCCAACCAATAAATGAGGGTATTGGAGGACTTCTAAGGTCCTTTCTAGCTCTAAATCTATGATTAGAACTGCTTTTGATTGGCTTTGATCCAGAATGTTGAATGTTGAATGTCAGTCAATTTCCTGGCATTGGCTGAAGGATTTCAAATCCTTGTGCAGATTATCTTTATAACTCATTTTAATACATCTTAAAATTTTAGGTCTAAAATATAAAAGCTATGTAACCTGGAATAATAGAAGGAGGTCTGGACGACCTGGGTTTGCTATTTGTTTTGACACTTACTGGTGGTGTTAGGGTTAATGATAAGACTTGTGATTTCTTTGATGTAGGGTAGAGGTATAGATAACTATAATAAAATATAGATAACATTAATATGTAATCTAAGTCAATACGCGCTCTCAGGGATCCTTATGTATGGTTTAGTGACCTTTGTTTCCTCTTTTTTTTTTTTTTGTGAGGCAATTGAGGCTAAGTGACTTGCCCAGGGTCACACAGCTAGTGAGTATCATATGTGTTTGAGGCTGAATTTGAACTCAGGACCTTCTGACTTCAGGACCAGTGCTCTATCCGCTGCACCATCGAGCTGCCTGTGACCCTTGTTTCTGATGTATTTTAACTCCATTTGTGTAGGGAGCTCCCAGTAATGAACTTCATTAATGAATCCAAGTTCATACTTTCTCTTAGAGAAAATAGCTCTCTTGGAAAATCCAACTCCTTTTCCTGGGCTTGAATGGGTATGACTGTGAGGGAGACTTCAATTACTGCACTCCCTTTCCTCTTATCTTTTGTGGTCCGGTAATGCAGTTTGGTCAGTTCCCCTATACAATTCCAACCTTACAGGATAATTTTTGTTGTTGTTGAGTCATGTCTTACTCTCCATGACCCCATTTGGGGTTTTCTTGACAAAGATACTGGAGTGATTTGCCATTTCCTTCTCCAGCTCATTTTACAGATGAGGAAACTGAGGCAAACAGGGTTTAAGTGATTTGCCCAAGGTCATACAGATAGTAGAACCCAAAGCATATTATTTAATTTGATTAAGGAATCCTCTAATTTTCCAAGGAAAGCTGCTAACTATATGCACAATATTAGTACTGTGGTACTGGGGAAAGACCACTGACTCTTGAGTCAGAGAATCCAGATCCAAATCCCACCCCCATTACCTGTGTGGCCATGAGAAAGTCAGTTAACTTCTCTTGGCCTCAGTTTTATCCTTTGTAAAATAACTGGGTTGAAGTAACTAGTAAGTGCCTAAGGCAAGATTTGAACTCAAGGAGATAAGTCTTCCTGACTCCAGGCCCAGCATTCTATCCACTGTGTCACCTACCTGTAAACTAGGTCTACAAGCCGCTGGCTGGTCCTTCTTTACTGGGATGAGAAGCACTTAAGCTAAAAGCCTAAAATTGAAGGGGAAAAAAAGAAGAAGGAAATCCAAAATGTACCAAACTTTTTCAGTCACTTGCAAATTACGTCCCTTTCCTTGATTTCAGAAATAGATAGGCTGTCATAAAGCAGCGTTACGTTTTGAGTCACGTTTTCAGAAACATGAAAAATTGCCTGAAGAAAGAGATGTCCAGACAGCTAGATACCAATTAATTTTTGCCATTGATTAATTTTTGTCACTGTTCTTTAGTAAATGTGGATGAGAATGTCAAGTTAATGAAGGCAAACCAGGATCCCAGTGTCCCTACAGTTGCTGCTGATCTTTTGTTTAATAGTGAAAATATCAAAGAAAGAAAGGGGGAAATTAGATGAATAAATATGGTATCTGATATTACTCTTATGAGTCTAAGGATAGAAACTGACATTGTGACGGTTTGCTTAGCCATTTATGATGTCAAATCTATTTCAGGAAGAGGGTAAATTACTAGAAGAGGCCAGTTGTTTTATCATAGGATAAAATTACTTCTGAAAGATAAAATTAGGACACAGGAATAATTTTAGATATAATTCACCATATTACTACATATCTTACATCAAACATTGATAAATGATATCCCTAGACATTTGTAGTCATTCTGATGTATATAGTATGGCAGATGAAAAACATTAGGGCATTTTTTTAAAAATTCTAAATCCCATGTGGAGTGTTTGAGGTTACAAAAGGCTTAGGGTTAGGAACACATCAGTGTTTCGTGAGGGGAAAGAATTCTAATGGAAAATTATAATTTACTGACCCCCTTTATAAAACAGGAGAAGAAGAATGAGGACCCAAATATGTTTCTCTTCTATTGACTTAGAACACTGGATTGATGGCAGGATTCACTTTGACTGATGTGAGAGCAAATTTATCAAATACTCAATACTCAATATCAATAATCAATACTGAAACTTCAGGTACGTAGGGCAATAAAAGGGTTCACTGCCTCTGGTCTTGAGCAAGCTTAAAAAATGTTTTTACTAGACGTACATGAACTGATGCAGAGTAAAGTGAGCAGAACCAGGAGAACATTGTACATACTAACAGCAACATTGTGCAATGATTAACTATGTTGACTTAGCTCTTCTCACCAATGCAATGATCTAAGATAATTCCAAGACTCATAATGGAAAATACCATCCACATCTAGAGAAAGAACTGATGGAGTCTGAATGCAAATTGAAGCATACTATTTTCACTTTATTTTTTTTGTAGTTTTTTTCTTTTGTTCTGTTTCTTCTTTCACAACATGACTAATATGGAAATATGTTTTACATGATTTCACATATATGACCTATATTAAATTGCTTACCATCTTAGGGAAGAGGGAGGAAAGGAGAAAATTTGGAACTCAAAATTTTATTTTACAAAATGAAGGTTAAAAATTGTCTTTTTGTGTAATTGGAAAAATAAAATACTATTTAAAGAAAAGATGTTTTTACTTTGTAATCTGCCGTAAATTGGTCTTGTACTTGGCCAGTGGAAGGATCTCTGATATTTGAGACAAGATTCCTCTTCAGTTCTCAACTCACTGGGTCACATTTATGACCTCTGGAGCCAGGTTTCAAGAGGAGATGAGTGAAGAGGCTAGAACAAGGTACGTGACAAGGTGAGGGTGAACCCTAGGTGGGAGTAGTCCCAGGAATCATTTCTGCCTGTGACAAATGGAAAGAGCATTAA
>NW_020940360.1:6138247-6183416 GCF_900497805.2 Vombatus ursinus
GATCTGTAAAATAAAGGGGGTTAGACTAATAGCTAGGATTTATATAGCATTTAAAAATTTTGTAAAGTGCTTTTCAAATGTTTCCTCATTGGATCCCCACAACAACCTTGTGAGGTAGGTGTTATTATCTTCATTTGACAGACGAGGAAATTGAGGCTGAGAAAGATTAAATGACTTACTTAGGGTCACACAGCTAGTAAGTGTCTGAGGCTAGATTTAAGCTCTGGCCTCCCTGACTCCAGGTTCAGAACTCTCTTCACCGTGCCACTTAGCTGCCTCCTAGCACTAGTTGACCCCTGATGTCCAGCTCCAGGTCTCTGATCCTATAAAACAAAAGATAGCTTTTAGATTCAATTCACCTCCCTCCTCTCCTTGCTGTGAAGTTAGGACAGGATCTTGGGCAGGCTGAGAAAAAGAGAAATATAATCTCTCATCCTGGATGATTGCTTCTCCTGGTCTGCAGCTGGGGTCAGTCAGTTTATGGTCTCCTGGGAAAAGTGAAAAGTTTACCTCCAACCATCTCAACTTGCTTTATTCCAGGGTTCAAGAAAAATTTCTGTGGATCTAAAGTCTGATACTTAGAGAGACTGTTATGCAATTCAGTAATTTGTTGTTGTTCAGTCATTTCAATCATGTTCAACTCTTTGTGATCCCATTTGGGGTTTTCTTGGCAAAGATACTAGAGTGGTTTGGTCATTTCCTTATCCAGTTCATTTCACTGAGGCCAAGAGGGTTAAGTGACTTGCCCAGGGTCACACAGCTGGTATGTGTCTGAGGCCAGATTTGAACTCAAGAAGATGAGTCTTCCTGACTTCAGGCCTGGTACTCTATCCACTGAACCACCCAGCTGCCTCCAATTCAGGAAAAGAAGTTTATTAAGCACCTACTATCTAGATATTTATAGGATCACAGGCCTACAGCTGGATTTTAGAGGTCATGTAGACTTATGGTCTGTAGAAGATACAAACCTGAGAACAGCCATGATCTCTACTCTCATGGAGCTTACAGTCTAGTAGGGGGGAATATGACAAATGATAATTACAGTAATTCACATATCTACAACACTTTATATTCTCACAGAAACCTTGTAATGTCGTTAGTACAAATATTATCTCTATTTTACAAATGAAGAAACTGAAGCCCAGAGAAGCTAAAATGATTTGCTCATACTTATAGAGCTGGTAAGAAACGGTGGTAGGTATGGTGGAAAGTACACTTGTTCTGAGGTCAGAGGACCTGAACTTAAATCCTGCCTCTACTACTCATTGCCTATGTGACCTTGGGCAAGTTACTTGAACTCTATAAGCTTCAGTTTCTTCATCTGTAAAATGAGGTAGATGGACTACATCACTTCTAAGTCTTTTACCAACTTTAATCCTATAAGCCTATGACCCGACATTTCTCCACTATGCCATGAATCAGACATTAGTACAGTTATCACTTTTACATCATGGGGGCGATCTGGAAAATCTGCGTAAAATGTTTGGCCCTCCCTTTGTACCAGATAAGAAATCTGAATTATTATGGTATTAAAAGAGAAAGCAAGATGATATTATACAATACTATACATATATTTTATCCAGTTATGAGTTTCTAAGTGAGTCGTTGTCATCTGCTGGCTTTCGTGTGTTCTTTGTCGCTTCTGCAAAACTCTCCCAAAATTCCCATTTAATTTCTTACACCAGTCTGCAATATATTGAAACCTGTGATGGGGAAAGTTGTGATGTGAAAGGGATAAGTGTTTTATAAACATGCTAAAAGGGACAGCTAGGTAGTGCAGTGGATAGAGCACAGGCCTTGGAGTCAGGAGGACCTCAGTTTAAATCTGGCCTCAGATCCTTACTAGCTGTGTGACCCTGGGCAAATCACTTAACCCCAATTGCCTCCAAAACCAAAACCAACCAAATAAATAAATATACTAGAAAGGCCTAAGGGAGACATGGTGACCTAGTGTTATATGTCGATGAGTTCCATGCAGAGGAAAAAGAAATAGCTGGGGGTGGGGGGATGGGCCAGAAGGATGATGATAATGTAATAGGTAACCACTAGACTGCCTTGCTGTTGTTTTTGATGTTTGTCTTTCTTTCTCTAGAAGGACCATGACGTCAGGAAGGTGATGCCATGACTTACAAGTGTGATTAGATAGTGCTGTGATGGAGTCAGCTTGGGAGAGCCTGATTGTTAACTTTTTGGTGTGAGCATTTTACACCTTGGAAAACAGCAAACACTAGAAATCAAAGCTTAATTTAATTGTTTTGCTGATTGTCCAGAATTAAAAAAGTAATGGAGAAAATGGTAATAATGCAGATTAAACTTCAAAGTGTGTAATGGGTACATTCTCCTCACCCCACCTCACCTCCTCAGTTGGTCGTTAACCATTTACCAACACAACTCTGATAACAACCACTTTTGTTTGCTTGGGTGTTGCTGATGTGATCATGCACCAGAGGTGTGGGGGTGGGATGGGAAGAGGAACGTGTTGATATATTTCATCCTACATGTACTAAACATTACTTTTAATTATTGTGAAACCTGGAGTTTGTAAAACAGCTCCTCCCTGCTGCATGGTCTGAGCCATGAATCAATCAGCAGGGAGACAAAGAAGAGGTATCCCAGCATCCTTGGGTTTTAGGGTATGTGTCCATTGACTGTTCAAGGTCTCTGAGGAGGGAGCTAAGGACAGCCCAGCAGAAGGACTCATTGTTAGAAAGATAGATGAAGAGTGTAGGGGGAGAGTTCACACTGGAAGCAGTGGGAGGGAAAATCAGGCTTAGAGAAGGAGGTCATGGATTCTTTGGTCTTTGTGGCCCTTAGGGTCCCAGATCATAGGGCCCCATGCCAATGTGAGGCAGTACATAGCAACAGCGATTTTGCCACCAAGAGCAGATCCAAACATAACAACCAGCTAGGGAAATTTGCTCTAGGCGGATAAACCAGAAATGGGGAAAAAAAAATCCCAACCCAAATAGGTCATGGGTAAAAGAGACAGAGAGACAGATAGACAGACAGACAGAGAGAAAAAGAGAGAGAGAGCACTTCCCTCCAGTGGCCCAGAGTATCAGGATCTCAAAAACATTAATTTGATTTTGGGGAGATAGGGGTTCTAGTCCTAGTTCTTCCATTAACTTGTTCTGTGATCCAGGGAAAGTCATTCCCCCTCTCTTGGCCTTAATTTCCCTATCAATAAAACGATACTGTTGGGCTATAAAATCTTCAAGCTCTAACAGTGTAGGAACCTGTGAGGGTGATAGCAATATAGGGACTTTAGATTAAGAGGGAGAAAGTGGGGGGGTGGGGCAGCTAGGTGGCACAGTGGATAGAGCATTGGGCCTGAAGTCAGGAGGACCTGAGTTCAAATCTGGCCTCAGACCAAATACTTGACACTTACTAGCTGTGTGACCCTAGGCAAGTCACTTAACTCCAATTGCCTTAAAAAAAAAAAAGAGGGAGAAAGGATTCAAATAGGATAGGGCATTTACCCAAGAGCAGAAGAGGGATAGGCTCCCTAGTTTTAAGACCAGTGGGTCTAATGTTTGGAATCCCATGAGATGATTTAAACTGAAGTGACTTGAGAAAAAAGCTACAGTTATCCCTTCCACACTGTGGGGGTTAAGGACCTGGTGCCCCTGTGATCTGGAAAATCTGCATAAAATTTTTTGGCCCTCCCTTCATAACAGAGAAGAAATCTGATTTTTTTCTTTTTCATTTATGGGGTATTTGCAGTACCTTACTGTAAAATTTGAGTTGATATTATACAACAGTATACATATATTTTATGCACTTCTGAGTTTCTAAACTTTTTCTGTGTCGTCTGTGGCTTCCACAAAACTCCTGTTTAATTTCTTATACTGACCTTCGATATGTCAAAACCAAGGTGGGGAAAGTTATGATGTGGACAGGATAGCTGTCCCTTAAGACCCTAGGTTTTCACATCAGAAGATGAAAGGCTGGAAAATAGATTGTAGAAGTCTAAAAACATCAAGAGATGCCTTACCAAATGAATTCTCCGTTTTTAGAAAAAAGGATTGAGTTGACAGCAAGAATAAGACCTAGAAGAAATAGATCAGGAATGAAGAAGGACCTTGAAAAAAGTAAGACCTAGTTCCCTTTAGTTGTTGCTTGTAAGCAATAGCTTTATTATATAGATTGATAGATAGATCAACCCTTAAGCACTTCTCTAACTTGTAAAATCTAACCCTCTTATTTGTTATTGTACCCTATCTCTTGTGCCTTACCACTGGGCCTATTTTGGGGAATTGGAGAAATGGGGGGGGGTAGACCGAGCTTGGGTTCTTCTGGTTTTAGATCAAAGGAAATAGTATTTATTAAGCACTTAACACAGTGCCCAGCACATAGTAGGAGTTTCTCTTCCCTTCCTTTTATTTCCCTTCTGTTCCTTTTCCTTGTTTCTTCTTGCCTTCCCTTCCCTTGGGTTACATAGCCAGTAAGTGTGAGAGGCAAAGTTTGCACCCAGGTCTTCTAGACTCCAGGTTAGGCCTTGGGTTTAAGACATTGGAAACAGGCATAGCAGGGAGGGAATGGCCTGAGGCATCATATAGGTTCTCTTTGAAAATTTTCAGTGTCACCTGATGGTCTTTAGTTCATTCACTCATTTAATAAAAACTTATTAAAAACCTACTATGTGCCAGGCATTGTGTTAGACACTAGGATTAAACAGAAAAAAACCTCCCAAAAACAAAACCAAAATCAAAATCAAGATAGCTCCTGACCTCAAAAGGCTTACATTATATTAGGGGAACAACATGTACATAGAAATGTACAGTAACTGCAAAATATATTCAAAGTAATTGGGCCACTAACAAGTGGAGGGATCAGATAGGTCTTCCTGTCTTCTAAGATAGGATGGCTTGAACCTAAAATAAAATCATTATTAATCTAACTAGTGGGGAGGTATCCAGAGTCAAGCTGGCCTGATGTGGGACACATGACTGATTCATGTTATGCCTTTTTGAGATGTTCCTGAAGAATCAGCCATTCTTGATTCTCACAAGGCCAGAGATAAAAATGGAGGAGGATTGAGAGTTTGAAAATAGCTAGATTTGAAAGGTTAGCTGTGGTCCTTAAAGTCTAACTAGAGCGTGTTAAGATATTAGGAGACATCCTGTTTTCCAGAGCTAAGGCCCAGCAAGCAAGCTGTGCCCTGAGCTTGGCATAACAACAATCCTTTGCACTCACCCTCTGGATGATCTCAGCCACAGCAAAATCCCAGAATTGTTTCATATAATTATTGCATTGTTTCGTCCAGCACCAGGTGTTCTCCCAGCTTGGACAAGCACCTGCTGTATCCATGTTCTGGTCACACAGCCCTGGTATGAATCAAACTTGTCTCATTATTGTTGTTACCCCTCATTGTCAGGACTACAGCTCATTGTGCAGCCATTGGTGTAAGTATTGAGATCTTCCCACATTGCCTCGGGTCCCCCTACTAGGGAGGGGCCCTAGCACACATGTCTAATTTCCCTCCTTGCTTGTAAGCTGTCCACCCACTTCGAAATAAAACTTCTGTTTGATTCCTGCCTCTCCTGTCTCTAGCCTGCTCTGTTCCACTCAGCCACCCACAGGTTACAGGCTGGTTCCACCAGGTTGACAAATGGGAGTTGTTAACCTGGGGAATATGAACTTTGGTATACTTAAACATACACCACACATGTGTGTGTGTGTATATATATATATGTGTGTGTATGTATATGTACATATATAGATATGTACATACATATACACATATATATGTGAACTTGTATATATAGGTATGTACATACACATATATATTTTTATGGACAGCTAGGTTGTGCAGGAGATACTGGGCCTGGAGTCAAGAAGACTCAACTTCCCCAGTTCAAATCTGGACTTAGACACTTACTAGCTGTGTGACCCTGGGCAAATCACTTAACTCTGTTTGCCTCAGTTCCTCATTTGTAAAATGAGCTAGAGAAGGAAATGGCAAACTACTCCAGTATCTTTGCCAAGAAAACTTCAAATGGGGTCACAAAGAGTCAGACATGACCGAAATGATTGAAAAACAACAACAAATATGCATGTGCGTGTGTTTGTTTACATATGTATACATACACATATATATGTGTGTGTGTAGATATATGCATTTGTACACACACATATATACATGTGTATATAAGTGTGAACTTGGATATATATGTATATGTATGTCCAAAGACATATATTTATATTATATATAATTTTTATGTATTTACTATGCATAACATTTATATGTAACCTATATTTAGTTAGAGATAACCATATTTCAACACAATTGATTTTCTTTATAATCCTATGTATCTTATTTTTATGCATTTAAATGCATCATTCTGAGAAGGGGTCCATACACTCTTTCAGACTGCCAAAGGGGTCCATAATACAAAAATGGTTAAGAACCCCTGAGTGAGAAGAATGTAATCACCTGAGACCTCATCAACTGAGGCTTAGCAGGTAAAGGAAGCATCTTCCTAAAATCTTAGACAATTCTGAATGGTCTGAGCCATGACTCAGCATTGAGATAAAGAAGTTCCTCTTTGCATTGGTATTATGTGAAGAGGAAATAAGGGCTGGATTCTAGGGTTTGGGAAGGTGGCCTTCATTTCCTATCAAGATTGCTTTGATAAGATTGCCTTGAAATCAAGATTGCCTCAGTGGCTGTGTTTTTAAAGTGCACAGTCTGGCTTTTCAGAGCTTTAATTTAAAGTGAAGCCAGACTGCAGCAAAAGAAATCCTACTATCAAAGCAGAGTGGCCAGCTTCAGGATATATAAGAATTCTGAAACACCTTTATCCAGGTAAGTGAAGGAGTTAGAGAGTTTACTCTTTAAAGAATGAGGAGCTCCAGATCTAACATTCTTTTCACTCAGTCTGCCCCTTCTCCCTCCCCTGCTGCTTGGAGCTATTGTTTTGGCTGCTGTGTGATGGGGTAATAAGACAGAACTTTAGCAGAAGGTTGTCACACTTTAGAGTTTTTTTTTTAAAAGAACTAAAATTTATTTTAAAAACCAAATGAGAGCTATGGAAGAAGGGTATAAAAAATAGAAAATGAGGTACAAAACCTTATTGAAGAAAATAACTCCCTGAGAATTAGATTTGGCCCCATGCAAACTAATCACTCCATGAGACATCAAGAAATAATAAAATGAAGTCCAAACATCTTTAAAAATAGAAGAAAATGTGAATATTTTGAGGAAAAACAACTGACTTCACCACATCTCTGCACTCCCTGTCCCCCTTATCCTCACTCAACGTTGCCAGAGTAAGACCTTGTGAACTTTGGAGGACCAAAGGAATTGCGCTTTTTTAAAAAATCAGTTATAACAACATCTCAGGTACAACAGAAACTAGAAACGGTGTCTATGTTGGGAACTAAGGACAGACTGGACATGATGAAGAAAGATAGCTTCAAAGTTCTACCAGAAGCCCAACAGAAAAGCTATACCATACCCAAGGGGACCTTTGTGACTACCCCACAAAGGGAAAAAAAAGACCCCCCCCAATAACTAGAATCTCTTAAGTCACTCTCCTTCGCCCCTTGTGCTTGAGCCTACTTCCCCCAAGATGCTACATGAACTTTTGGGAGAGTATGAGACAGACTTTGGAGAGGTGGATATTTTATACCAACCATACTAATCTAGTAAATTCCTATTTCTCAAAGCTAATTAACTCTGACTAATGGGTATCAACTGGTAATCATTGGGTGGGAGGCAGAAGGATAGTCCTGGGAGAGACTCATGAGTTATAGCATTAGACAAACATCTCACAAACTCTCAGGGCTATCCCTAGAACACTGAGAGGACGAGAAATCTCCCAAGCTCTGGGGACCAGACCTACCAGTGCAAAAGGGTTTTGGGAAGGAGAGAATAAGTATTTATATAGCACCTACTACGTACCAACCCTTTACAAATATTATCTCACTTGATCCTTACAACAACCCTGCAAAGTGCGTTGTGTTATTATTCCCATTTTACAGTTGGGGAAACTGAGGCTGATTGAGGTTAAGTGACTTGCCTGGCTTCACACGGCTAATCAGTGTCTGGGGCCATAGTTGAACTCAGGTCTTCCTGATTCCAAGTTCCACTCTCTATTCACTGCTCCACCTAGCTACCAAGAGGATATTAGAAGAGTTGCCCCAGAGCATGTAAAACACAAGCATGCTTGTCTACTTCTGTATATTACGGAAAAGAGAGTCTTAATCAGAAGACCTGACTTCAAATCTTGTCTTTGCCACTACCTATATGACCTTAGGCAAGTTACTTAATGTCTTTGGTCCCAGCTTCCGCATCTGTAAGGTGACAGGTTTGGAGGAGATGGCCTCTCTAATTCCTTCCATTTTAGATTGTTGAGCCCAGGGCTCATTGAAATAAAGCAAATTCAATAAAGGAGATAAGGTTTCACCAGTGGGTTGGGGCTCAGAGTCAAGTTCCAATTGGGGAGATCAACAAATACCCCTTAACAACAGAGCCAGGGTTGCTCTAGAGAGAAGTGGAGCTTCTTCAGTATAAAGGTCATCAGCTTTTGGTGAGCCACAGAAAGCATTGCAATTACTCAGCACTTCTTCCCAGAGGGACACGTGCAAACCCATCAAGATGAGTGTGGGACTGACTCCCCAGGCAGAGGATATGAATGCCACCTGGTGGTTAAATATACAAACTCTAAAATTAGGGACTAAAATATAAAAAAAAACAACTCTATGAAGCTACTGTTTATGCTAAGTCTCTACCTCTTCAAAAATTTAAAACCACCAGTAATAAAACTTTTAATCTCTTTGGTCCCACACTTGGTCTTCAAATATTTTGACTCCTGTGGCCAATGACAATCTGGGGAAGCCTATGAACCCTTTCTAAGAGTCAAATTTTTGAATGCATAAAATAAAATAAATGAAGTTACAAAAAACTTATTGAAATATGGTTATCAAAATACTAAATAAATAAACAATTTCATGAACCCCTTGAAATCTAGCCGCAGACCCTCTATGCTCGCAAGTAAAGAATCCCTACCCTGCAGGGACTCAAGCTACCTGGAGGCAGTCTTGATGGATAACAAGCTCTGCTGTGTAATTGTCTCTCATTTCCTCCTTCCTTCTCACACATGTTTCCATCTTACTGTGATTTTGTCACTGGCCACAATCTACGGTTGCCCAAAGAGATGGCATTTCAAGAGAATCAGAGCTTGAATCTGGATTGTAAAGAATTTCCTCTCCCTGTTTCTCTTTAGCTGTCCTTGACCACTGTGATATATTCTGCTATCAGAGGAAAAACAGTTCTATTTTGGTCTGAGCCTCTAGCAAGCTCTAGTCTGGACAGAGCCTGAAAATGCCGTCTGCTAGTTTATAGGAACACCGGCCAAGTTCAGGAGATAATAATAATAGCCTACGTTTATATAGCATCGTAAGCTGGGCAAAGCATATGTTAATTCGTTTTATCCTCACAAAAATCCAATGAGACAAGGTGCTATTGTTATCCCCATTTTACAGATGAGTATACTGGGGAAGGCTAAGTGATTTGTCTAGGGTCACGTGTAAGCTTAGGTCTTCCCGATTCAAAGTTTAGCACTCTATTCATTATACCAACTAGCCAGCTAGTTGCTAATAAATCCCCAATGCCCCTGAACACAAATCATTAGACTGTGAACTCCTTGAGAGCAGGAGTGTGTGTGTGTGTGTGTGTGTGTGTGTGTGTTCGCTCTCGAGTGCACTCCCGCACATTTCTCTGTATCCCTAGCACGTAGCACAGTGCCTGACACATAGAAGGCACTAAATAAATACTTGTTGACTGACTGACAGGTCATGAAAAAGTGATGAATCTTTCCAGTCTCGGCAGCTACTTCATGAATTTAAGAGTTAGTTGAGTTGGTAGAGGTGGTGTCTGCTATTATAACACTTCTTAGTTAAGGAGATAACCTTTGAATGGATTATCCTGTAACTAAAGGGACTGAAGGGCCAGGCCTAGCTGGTCAGAAGTTCTGGACTTTGTGAATTGCTCAGACAGCAGAGAGGTATGAGCTACAACCGATTATCTTCAACACAACACATGACAACAGCCATGAGGACTGGGGAACCAGCCAGGAGCTGCTAAGCCATTTATGTCTTTCAGCGAGGAGCCAGAACACAAGTCCCACTGGAAGGGAATGCGTTGAATGCCAGCTCCATGGGATGTACTCTAGTCCAATCATGCTACTATAGGAAAATGATGTATACACATATATGTATATATAGAGAGAGACAGAGACAGAGAGAGAGACAGAAAGACAGAGACGGACACACAGAGAGACAGAGAGACAGGGACAGATACAGATACAGAGAGAGAGAGAGAGAGAGAGAGAGAGAACTCCCCACAACAACCCTGCGAGACAGGTATAGTTTGAGTATTAATATCTTCATTTTACACATCATAGGATCATAGATTTAAAGGTGAAAGGGACCTCAGAGACCATCTTTTCCAACTCCATTTCACAGATAAAGGAAGTGAAGCTCAGAGCAGTTAAGTGACTTCCCTAGGGTCATATAGTTAATTGGTGTCTAAGACAGGATGAAACCCAGCTCTTCTGACTTTAGCATAATTTCCCCTACTCTGCCTGCCTTTCAGTAATAGTTCTTTCCCTCTCTCTCTTTCTTTTTCTCTCCCCTTCCTCTTTCCCTCTTATCTCTCTCATTCTCTTTTCTCTTCTCTTCTCTGTTTCTCCATATATTATATAAATGTGTATATATGTGTATGTATGTATGTGCATATACACATACACCCATACATATGTGTGTATATCTATATCTATATCTATATATCTATCTCAGGGGCAGAATTGATCTATAGGGCCCATTCTAGGAACCATGGGCTTGGAAGTTTTCAAGGGAAATCTGAGCACATGCTCCCTGGAATGTCTCCAATAGTCCAATTCAATCCCTACTACTCCCTTCTCTTGGTTAAATATTGGCCATCCTCTGCAAATCACCTGGGGGTGCATTTTGCACATTTGTCCATATTTCAAATTTTAGAAAGTTGTATGGGGTTCTGGGGAGGCTGGAGTGTTGTCCTTTCAAGTGCTTTCCCCAGTGCCTTGTACTAAAGTCTTGGGGCAGCTAGGTGGCGCAGTGGATAGAGCACTGGCCCTGGAGTCAGTGAACTCAGATAACATAACACTTGCTAGCTGTGTGACTCTAGGCAAGTCACTTAACCCCTGCCTCACTAAAAAAAAAAAAAAAAGAGAGAGATACTAAAGGCTTAAACAAGACATGTAGCATAATTCTTATTGGTCTGGTAAATGCCACGTAAAGAGTCTCACCATTCCATCCAGCACAGTCCTTACATACACGGTTCACAAAAATTACCAGTCTTTAGATAGAGTTCCTAGACCAAATACAACTGATTTATCTGGAGATCACAATCACTTCCAAACACGGTTATGTAAATTTAACAAACAAGAATGCTTTCTTGTCAGAAGTTATCATTTGATTAATACTTACATAATTTTGTCGTTTCTACCTTCATACTATTTCTCCTCTATGTCCCCTTCTTTCCATTCACAGAGCTGCCACCTTGGTGTAGGACATAGGTGTCACACATGGGCCCTCAACACCCTCAACTGTGGCCTGAACCAAATTAAAACTGAATTGGAAAATATTTAACAAAATAAAAATATGATTAAACATAATGTTAATAAGTGATTTTCTAGGTTAACATGTGGCTCTCAGAGACCCTTAGGTACAGTTTGGTGCCCCTCCCCCCATCTTTTCTATTTGAGTTTAACACCACCCATGTAGGCCCTCATTACCTCCCACCTGGACTTTAGCAATAGCCTTCTTTTTGGTTTACCTGACCCAAGTCCCTCCCCACTCCAGTCCATTCTTTACTTAGCTGTCAAGGGCTCTTTCTGAAATATAGGTCTATGTCACCCCCCCTCTCCTAGTAATCTTTAGTGGCTCCCTATTGCCTCCAGATTCAAATATAAAATCTGTTTGACTTTTTTATAATCTGGATCCTTTCAGTCTTCTTATACTTTATGCTCCTCCTTGTACCCTACAAATCTACAACAACCCCCCCTCCCAACTTGGTATTCCTTTGACAGACATTGGCTCTTCCTTATGCCTGGAGTGCTCTCCCTCCTCAACTCAGCCTGAAGGCCTTCCTGGCTTCCTTCTAAGACTCAATTCAATTTCCTTCTTCCAAAGGAGACCTTTGTGTTCTCTTTCCCACAACAACTTTCCTTCTGAGATGTCTTCCATCTACTCTGTGTAAGTATCACGTACATATATAGCTGTTTGTAATGTAAGCTCCTAGAGGGCAGGAACTGTGTCTTTGCCTTTTTATATGGCCCCAAGAAACAGGCTTTGGCCTCTGCATTTGTTCTCAGTTCTAGGTGAAGGGAGCTGAGTCTCCAACCCTGTGAGCTTCAAAGCTCAGAAGCAAGCCACCAGTCTTGGTTGGACACCAGACTGAAGTCTGTAGTCTGTGCTGTATTGATGCCCCAGAAACAAGAAGTAATTTTTGGGAGTACCGTTTGGACCCAGGCCAGAGAAAACTGAGATGAAGACTCATTTGACAGTAGGGTCATATCTGGACATGAACGTGGGTAGCCAAATGCTATGTAGGAACTGAGCTAAGTAATACATATGTCCCCAGATGTTGTGGGAAATGTTTGTATTTGTTCCTGCTGTATCTTTGAAATAAATATCCCTTTGTAAATGTAATTGATATTAAATAGAATGGCACTTAACAATAGAGGGAACACAGCTGGTTGATGCTAAGAAGGGATTAATTTGGGTCAGCAGAAGAAGCTACATGAATCCAGTAGTGAAAATCCAGACAAATTTTTGCAACCAGCCCAGCATCAATGTCCCAAGGAGCAAGGAGTGGTCTACTGGACCCTTTGTTAAAGCCAATTGATGTTAAGTGGTTATATGGAACTGAGCCACTGGGGAGATAGCAGCCTATGAGGGCTCCAGATGGTGGTATTAAAGAAAAGAATGCTCCTAACCCCCTTAGGATACTCCAGACATGGATGGGGAACCTGCGGCCTCAAGGCCACATGTGGCCTTCTAGGTCCTCAGGTGCAGCCTTTTGACTGAGTCCAAGTTTTACAGAACAAATTCTTTTATTAAGGGGATTTGTTCTGTGAAGTTTGGATTCAGTCAAAGGGCTGCACCTGAGGACCTAGAGGGTCACATGTGGCCTCCAGGCCGCAGGTTCCCCACCCCTGCCCTACAAGGGTGAAGAGATGGAGCCTGCTTGGCTCTGAGGAGAGTGAGTCAGAGCATATACTTAACACACACACACATATAGTCATGGACCTGTGATCTCATAGGTATTGTGAACTCTCAGGGTTGAAAGTCCTTCTGCCTTACCTTTTAGTCACTCAGTCTCAGAAAATTGCCAGGGGCACTGAGAGGTAAAATTACTTGTCCAGCGTCTCTGATCCAAAGTCCTAGGGATGTCAGAGGCAAGACCTCAATTTATGTCTTCCATCCATTACACCACACTGCATCTCGCATATGATTTAAGAATTTTTTTTCAACAGCACTGTCCTCACTTCAATTCTATACTTTATTATTCTCATTTTACAGATGAGGATTTTAAGTGGCAAGTCACAAATCACGCAACTGATATGTTTCAGCATCCATTCGGGACCTCCTGACCCCGAGTCCCATATGGTCTTCAAAGATCCAAGATGAGTATGAAAAGACATGGGAACTTCACTCGGCTCCTAACCTTCCCCGGGAGAGCGTTTGACCACCGGGCTCTCCTCGTCGCCCTAGATCCATCCTTCCTCCCTCAGAACTGGGGACAGGGTGCACCACGCACTAGGGCCTCACTTTCCAGGAAGGCCAGAGGTCTTGGGAGTGGAGGGGAATCCTTTCTGCGAGGGAAGAGGCAAATGATTTGCCCGGGGAGAAAAAAAAAATGTGCTGTGCGCTTTGTCTAAGTGCAAAGAAGGCAAAACTTATTTAGGACTTGTAGATCTTAGTTTCTCCCGATTCCTCTGAGAGCTCCGACCCCATTCCCCGCCCACCCTTTTTTTCCCCACCCCTCTCCCAGTGAGAGCCCAAAGGACCCTTTAATTCATTACTGGACGGCTCCATCCCACCACCCAGAGAAGCGGGCATCCCTGCTGGGAGATGCTGAGACTGAATTCCTAGGGCGAGGTCACTTTTTTTTTCTTTTATGCCTTTTAATTCATTCAGGATAGGGCACTCCCCAGAATTTCTGATCCCTCCTCCCTCTCTTCTTTCAGTCCCCGAAGAATTCCCTCCCCCTGCCCTCTAGATTCCTTTCCCTCTCTCCTTCCCCACCCTCTTCTCATTTTCCTCTCCTTCCTTTCCAGAAAAAGACCCCTCCCATGTCTCTTCACCCTGAGCTCGCTCCGAAGCCTGGGAGTCATTCACTTTCCTCTTCTACTTCCCTCCTCCCTTTTTTCTCCCCCTCCCTCTTCCCTCCTCCCTACCCCCCTTCTCTGGAAAGAACCACCCGGCTTCAACTTTGCCTCCTCAGTCTCCTCCAGGGCTCTTTGGTGGTGACTCCAGCCCTTGCCTATGCCCTGGTAGCCCATGGCATTGGAGCTCTCCTTTACCCACGAGGCTCCTTGACCGAAACGGTAATCCCCTAAGCCAAGTTGGGTAGCATCTCTGCGGCCGTCATTCCACTCACATTTCCGGAGCCAACAGGTAGGGAGCAAGCCACCTTTCTCATGATGCATGTGTATGACTCAGAATATCAGGTTGGGAGTCAGAGGATCTTGATTCAAATCCTGCGTCTCACTGACTTCGGTCAAGTCACTTCACTTCCTTGACCTCAGTTTCCTCATTTGTAAAATGAAGGAGAGTTGAATTACATGGTTTCTGAGGTCCCGTCAAGTTCAAAGCTGTGATTCTTTGATCCCATGACTCTAATGCATGAGAATTTTTCTCATTTTTGCTTAACTTACATTCCCATGCTCTCAAAGACCCTGGGAGGATCCCTGCAAAAGGGATGTGACTCTTGAGACAACAGAACTTTTCAGTGCTCCAAGGATGAGGACCTAGCTCAGCACCTCCAGAAATTTTCTGTTGGACAGCTTCTAGTCTGGGCAATAGAGTTGCAGAGAAGTTTTCTGCTACTACAGATGCTTTAAATATTAAGTGACAGTGTTTCATTTGGAATCCAAATGAAATTCTTGCTAGTTAAGCAGTACCGAAGGATTTGCCTCCCTTTTAATTTATGTAATTATTAACAGATGTCATTTTAAGAAAAAGGTGTAAAACCCATTCCAGGAAAGCTTACTCTTCTTGTTGAAAGTATCTTTGGCAGGTTTATAATGGGTGGTTTTCTTTTTCTCTGTTTTCCTTTTTCTATCAACCTAGCTGCACACAGACAAGCAAAAGAGCCCAGAGGGAGCATTCACAAAGTCTTGCCCATCCCCTTCATCATTTCCCCACTAGTGCCTCTGTTGGAGAGGAGAAGACTGTAAGTACAGTCTGGCTTTCTTCCCTATCTTTAATTTCCCCTACAGAGTTCTGAAATAGGAGTTGCCCCTTTTAACCTGATGGCTTTCATGCTGGGGAACAAGGGGTCCAGGGAATGAGCAAATCTGAAAATTCTTGAAAATGACTTTGCCATCTGTAGAATCGTATTTAGAATCAAACTAGCTCAATATTTGAGGGAGAAGAGAGGAGACGTCACCCACATGAGACATTTAGGCTTGAAAAGAGTAACCAAGCATTTTATAAGACTTGATTTTGATTAATAATTGTCAGAGGGTTTGAAGTCTAGAAAGGAATTGGACAGGGGAAGCAATGCTGGCAGTGTGACATTTGGTCTAGTTATAAATAAATGTTCATAGAATCATAGATTTCAAGGTGGAAAGCATCTTGGAGGCTTACTTAGGCCACTGCTTTCATTTTAAGGATGAGGAACCTGAGACCCAGAGAGGTTGAATAATTTGTCTCAGAACAAACAGGTAGTTAAATAATAGCACTAGAACTCAAACCTGTGTCCTCTGCCTCCAAATCCAGGGCTTACTTTATCTGTATTTTCTGTAGAAAGTGTTGGGAGGCAGGTGGGGGGTGGTGGTAAAGGTAATGAGTATTGGTTAGCATTGATTTTCTTCTGATTGAATGAACCATTTGTTTATTTCAACCTATCTTAGATAACCAAGTCATATTCACTGCATTTAAAACTGGTGTTTACCCACTGTGTAAGCAAATTATCTTTATAAGAAGGTATTTCTTCATCTCTAATATGCAGAGGTCAGAGTAAATGACCTCTGAGGTCCCTTCTAACTTGAAATCCTATAACACAGAACACAGAATCAGTCAATCAACAAGCATGTATTAAGTGCCTACTATTTGCTACTATTTGATGTACAAAAAGAAAAATGTAAGTTTCTGCCCTTAAGCAACTTACCTTCTATTGGAAATAAAGGACATTATTATTTTATTAAATTCATTTCAATTCAATAAGAGCCTACTATGTGTCAGACATTATGCAAAGCGCTGGCAATACAAAGACCAAAACAGTAATGATAACAATAATAATAATACCACCAACCCTAAACAGTCCACGACCTCAAGAAGTTTATATTCTATTGAAGTGATTTGTATTTCTAGATTTCATGTTCAATTCCTATTTGGTGTGACTAGTTAAAAGTGACAAGTGTCTAAGCTAAAAAGCATTGTGAGTTTAAGTAAATTGAAAAGCCTGGAAAATAGCCTACCAACAAGAATTTATGTGTTTTTTGCTTTAAGAAAACCCAGTATGCCAAAACCTAGAGGGCATGCCTTATTCATTTTGATGTTTTTTTTTTCCTCCTTATTCACTTGGCAGGAATCTTTGTTTTACAGAAGAATTCATTGCAGGATTTCTTTAATGAATAAGTTCCAGGTTAATAGATCCAAATTTCTTTGAAACAAAGCTTTCTAGAAATACACCTACTGTATATAGTGAGACTGTACTGCTAAGACTTTGAGGCACCCAAAACAATTGGAAACTTTTAAAGTGAACTGAAGTAACCATATGACTGAATCAGTCAGCTGTGCCTCTGCCATCAGCCTTCCCCCCAAACTATTGCAAAATGTCACCGACATTATTTTGTTTCCATTCTTCAAACTACATTTAAAAATAGGCCCACAGACTTTCCCAATATCAATTGGAACAGTCTTTTGCCATTTGTTTCCATAGAGAAGCCAACAAAAAGCTTAGGATTTGTTTATTGATTCAAGTATTCCTAAGTCTCGACATACATGACGTGGGGAGTGAGCTAACGAGAGTTCCCGCAGCATGATGAATGGGATGGCTGTGCAACTTTAGAAGATTCAGCAGGGATCTGGGTCAGGGGAAATCAATTGGCACAGCCCTGATGGTTGGCAAACATCTCCCAGAAAGTTGGCTGCTAACGGATAATATTATCCCTCCGTTCATCAATTCATACTATGTAGACTACATGGGAGGTTTTCTTAATGTAATACATTCCATGTGTGAGAGGCAAAGGATGGTGGATTCGACTTGGAAGTCAGGGTTCAAGTCTCACTTCCGACAGTAACTAGTTGTACAGAATCATTTAACCTTCCTGAGACTTTGTATCCTCATTTGTAAAGTGGGGATAATAGCACTTTCCTTACAGAGTTTGTCCTAAGATTTAAATGAGATGATATATTATTATATTATAATATATTATAATATCAGTTATCATGAAAGCATTTTACTCTATTACTCTGTTAACCATTTTTGTACTGAATCTTTCAAAGTAAAATATAATTCACAGCTGAGTGAAAAATAAGGAGAGGAACAGAGATAGGGCTACACCTGTGATTCATTGATTCATTGATATAGGGAATTATCTAAAAAGGCACCTCCCTCTGCCAGTGCAGGTCAGTACTTTGTACCTTAGCTTGGAAAGCCACCCAGAGCCCAAAGAGCAGGGATTTTAAACCTCAGAGCTTCCTGGTTTGGGGCCATTATTTATCCACTGTGGCACACTGAATAATAATTCAAATGAATACAGTAAGCCTCAGTTTCCTCTAGTATGAAATGAGAGAGTCAAATTGGATGACCTCTGAATTCTTCCAGCTTGAAAATTCTAAGTCCCCGAGTCAAAGTGACAAGAATCGCTATGTTCTGTCTGGTTCTGCCACCTAGTGGTCTTGAGGTATAAAGCATGAGAATTTCTAGCCAGGAACGAAAAATTGTCATGTACCCGCAAACTGGAAAATTAATGATGTTTCTCATTTAATAAGAAAATCACAGAATTTTAGAGTTAGAAGGCACTTCAGGGATCACACGAGCTAAAAATATGTCAGAGGGTTCTTCGTAGGAGGAAGTTGATATTGTTTCAATTTTCAATTTCTCTAGCAACAATTAATAAACATTTAATAATCACCTGTTATGTGCTAGGCACTGTGCTAAGTACTGAGTAACACCCTACTCTTTATGACTTTGACCTTTTCAGTCATAGAATCATAGTATATAGAGTAAAAAGGGAACTTAAGAGATTATGTAGTCTAATTTCCTCATTTCATAAATGAGGAAATAGCCTAGAGGGGTTTAGTGATTTACCCAAGGTCACGCAGGTAGTAAGCAGAGTCAGGATTTGAACCTAGGTCCTTTGACTCTAAATGCAATGTCCATGCACCACAATGCTTCCCAAACCACATGCATTTATTACGTACTTACTATTCTGTATTGTCAAAGGACTTGGGTTCCAATCATACCTCTGATGCTTACTACCTATGTGACCTTGGTCAAATCACTTAACTTTCTGGGCCCCATTTTAGAAGGATATATAAGCTCTAGGCCAATGATCTATCAATTTGAATGCCTCTGGGACAAAGACTATATCTTAGACATAAAAAGTAACTCTCTCCCCTCCGTAGGTCCTAAGTGTAGTGATATGTCCCTATGGAAAACTCAGTGAGGAAGATTTTTTTTCTTGAATACAAATTTCTAGATTTTTCTGGCCTTGGAACTGATATTTTTAGTCCCCAAGGGCATCAGGGCTTAATTGAGAGCTTTACAAGTGATGGAGACAAAACCCCTAATGCACTCCTACCCAATAATTGAGGCACATGGAACCTGACATGTTCCATGTTGAACTGTTGAATATAGGGGTTAAGAGTTAAGATTCATTTAAATATGAAGAGGAAAATAGGTTACACATGTGTAACCAATTCTGTATTTTTTTTTTTTGCAAGGCAATGGGATGAAGTGACTTGCCCAGGGTCACATAGCTAGTAATGTCAAGTGTCTGAAGCCAGATTTGAACTCAGGTCTTCCTGAATCCAGGGCCAGTGTTCTATCCACTGCACCATCTAGCTGCCTCCCAATTCTATATTTTCTATCTGTTAAAAATAAGTTATTGAAATACAAGTATCATTTAACTAATAGGAATCTGATAATCTTTTAAAAAATATCCTTGACTAGAAGAGACAAAAAAAGGGTTTTAGGGAATATATATTTGTTTACTGACATCACCAATCTGAATTTACAACTGGCTTTAACTTCAGCAAGGTGTGAAAGACAATTCTAAGCTCCTCTGTTTGACCCCAGAGGGTAAAAGTAGGAACAATGGGTGGCAGCTGCAGAGAAACAAATTTAGTTGCATGTAAGCCCCTTGGAGGCTAGTATCGTTTTTCACCTTGGCTTTGTATTCCTGGCACCTTGCACAGTATCTTGCACACAGTAGGCATTTAATGAATGCTAGTATAAGGAAAAGGAAAAACTTCCTAACGGAACTATCAGAAGTGGAATGAGTTGTCTTAAATTAGTTGAATCACTGGAGTCTACTTGTTGAAAATGTTATAGAAGCTAAAGATTGGACTAGATATAGCATAAAGAGCATTGGCTTTGGTGTCAGAGGCCCTGGATTCAAATCTCACTTCTCTCATTTGTTCCTTTACCTCTATGACATCAAGCAAGTCACTTAATCCCTCTGGGCCTCAGTTCCCTCCTCTGTAAAATTTGAGAATTGGACAAAGTGGTCCCTGGATGTCTCAAGTGCCTCTGAATCTATGATTCTATGGCCTTTGAGGTCTCTCCCAGCTCTAAGACTCCATGAAACATTTATTTGTTATTTCTAGAGCATTGTGCTGGTACCATTGCTGGAGGAGATAGGAAGATTAAAAAAAGACAGCTCTTTCCTTAGTGGAGTTTACAACCTTATAAGGAGACACAGACACAAATAACTAAAATGCAAAATGCTGCATGACACATTCCTGCAAGAAGTAAAAACTAAGTGGTATTTGAGGTATAAGGGAGGGAAGGATAGTCTGAGGATTATTAAAAGAGATTTCATGGAGGAGATATCATTTGGAATGGACCTTAAAAGATCGGTACAATATTAACAAGTGGAGGTGGGAGAGAGGGCTTCACAAAAATCTAAATGTCTATCAATATGGCTATCAGAACACAGATAATTAAAATAACCCAGTGCTGTCCTCTAACTTCAGTTAAAACCAAAACATATTATAAAACTATAAATTTTTTCAATGTGTGAATGAAGCAATAGTTATGGGGTTTCAAAAATTAAAAATAAATATTTATAAATAAAATAAATATATATTCAAAATATAACATCATAATATACTTAGAACTGGAAGGGAACATGGAGATGATTTAGTCCAGTGATAGGGAACCTGAGGCCTCAAGGCCACATGTGGCTCTCTAGGTCCTCAAGTGGACTCCTTACCCCCCCCCCTTTTTTTTTTGCTAGGTAATGGGATTAAGTGATTTGCCCAGCGTCACACAGCTAGTTAGTGTCAAGTGTCTGAGGTCAGATTTGAACTCAGGTCCTCCTGACTCCAGGGCTGGTGCTCTATCACCCAACTGCCCTGTGTGGCTTTTTGACTGAATCCAAACTTCACAGAACAAACCCCCTTTGTTCTGTGAAGTCTGAATCCAAAGGGCAGAACTTAAGGACCTAAGCTTGAATTCAGTCAAAGGGGTACACTTGACCCACATGTGGCCTCGAGGCCACAGGTTCCCTACCCCTGATCTGGTCCAATCCCTAATTTTACAGATGGGGAAATTGAGGCCCAGAGGATATAAGCTATTTGCCCAAGATCACATAGTTAATAAATGGCAATCAATGAGCCAACAAGAATTTATTTAGAACCTATTAGGCACTAGAGATATAAAAACAAAACCAAAATGATCTCTGCCCTCGAAGAGCTTACATTCTATTAATAGAGATCATATGCTAAAATACAAAATGCATGTAAAGAGAGTTTTGGGGTCAGGGAGGCCCTAGCAGTTAGTAATGGGAGGTAGAAATCAGGAAGGGCCTCATTTAGGAGGTGGTATTTGAGCTGAGCTTTGAAGGGAGCTAGGAACTCCAAGAAGCAGATCTGAGGAGAAAATGTGTTCCAGGAATGGAGGACAGCATGGATGGAGGCGTAGAAATAGGATATGGAATATTGGTTGTGTGCAGCACAGCTGAGCTGGGATAAGACAATTGAAAAAACAAAACAAAACAAAGGGGCAGTTAGGTGGTGAAATGGATAGAGCACCCACCCTGGAGTCAGGAGGACCTGAGTTCAAATTTGACCTCAGACACTTAACACTAGCTGTGTGACCCTGGGCAAGTCACTTAACCCCAACTGCCTAAAAAACAAAAAACTAATAGGAAGATAAAAATTAAGTATACAAACAAAATTTAATGCCCCTTTAGAAGGAAATTTGGACACTTTTTGGTATTGGTAGGTCATGGACAAATATCATTTCATAGACTCATAATTGTGCCATCACTAACTGACGTCAGACTACAAATATGAGTAATAATAATAATAATGAATAATAATAGCTCATGTATATAGTGCTTCCAGGTTTGCAAAGCACTTATATATGTATATATGCACATATACTTACATACATATTATGTATACATATATGTGTGTGTATTTATATATGTGTGTGTATATATTTTATATGTATTTATACTGTATATATATATATATTCTCATTTAATTCCTGTAAGCCGCTCCCTTTCCCCATGTTCCCATCTGTGATTTGCCCACCCCATAATCAGCTGTGTAGGCTGACTCACAGCAGAGCATGACTGCTTTGACCTCAGCCTTGTTATCCAAGGCTGGGGTTTGGAACAGACGCCTCTGGTCCTTTGGAAAGTCAGAATGGAGTGCATGGTTACATAGAAGGCTGGATGAAGAAAAGGGAATGGGAGAAGGCAGGGTGCCTACACCTGAGCCTTCAGTGTATGCCAGCCCCCACCTCCCAGGATGCGACTGCTTTGAAAGAATGAATGTCACTTGCAGGCTCTGTGAAGACAGGCTCCAGGGTTGCTTCTTTCATCAGCACCAGCTATCACTGATGTTGCATTTAAATTTCACCACAAGGCAAACTCAGATTTTCCAAAGTAAAGTGTTCTTCAGTATTCATCCTATTTTAAAATACGCTTAATTATAGGCTAAATTAGAAAGGTTAACCAAATGTATGGTCTCTAATTGCTTTGATTTTGAGGTCACATTATAAGGCCCTGTCTTTTGCAAGCTGACCATGATATTTCTAGACTTGGTTGTGTGTTTTAGTAATATTGGACATTCTCAAATATTGTCACGTAGCTGACAAGTGACATTTATTATGTCATGGTTTTAAAAGACTGAAAGTAATAATCTATGGAGTGGCAAAATTTACTAAGCATTCACTTGAAACTATTTTAAAAAGTTATTCCTTATTAAATATGTTTAGTACTCAAATTTCCAGCTACTTAATGTAGTTAAAAAAAGAATCAAAACCTGGATTAAATTCAGATGCAATAAAACAACAGGGTGTTGTAGTGGAAAGAGCATTAAATTAAAAACTGGGAAACCTGAGTTCTAGTGCTGCATCTGTCTCCAATTAGCTGTGTGGCCTTTACCTTTTTAGGTGTGAATTCCTCACTTCTTCAGGAAGATTCATCTTCCTGAGTTCAATTCTGGCCTCAGACACTTACTACCTGTGTGACCCTTGAGAAAGTCACTTAACCCTGTTTGTCTCAGTTTCCTCTTGTATAAAATGAACTGCAGATGGAAATGACAAACTACTCTAGTATCTTTGCCAAGAAAACCCCAAATGGGATCATGAAGAGTCAGACATGACTGAAAAATGATTGAACAACAACATTCCTCACTTATAAAATAAGACATTTGGATTAGGTGATTTCTGATGTTTCTTTCAGCTCTAAGATTCTGTGATTCCATAATCATTGTTTTTTAAATCCAAGCTCAAAGAAGGCAAAAAACTGTGTTTTATTTACATGCAGCACAGAAACCTCCCCTCACCCTAGGCAGAGGGAAGCTATCCCAGGTGTGAGATTACTGGGTTAGTATTCACTCAAAATCACAGCTCCCACGCTCCCACAGATGGTTCCCCCTCCCCCCACCCCAGACAACCAGAAGATACAGAAGTTGGAAGGAAAAGACATTTGGTATAGTCAAATAAACTACAAGAAAGATGCCCCCACCCCCAAGCACACACAGGTACACTTTCCCACAGTTGGTGTCAACTATTTGGGAAAGAGGACGTAGAGGTAATACCTGAGAAGAGGCAGAAGACATAATATAAGTCAGAGAATGTGAGTGGCCACAATGATTCATACCTTCAATGCTTCAAAGCCATCAGTGTCCTCTAATGATGCCATCTTAGCTTTGCACAGTGCTTGGCACACAGTAAGTGCTTAATAAATGCCCATTCATTCATCCCTTGGTTATACTGAGATGATTTGTTCTCTATCAGCCATCTCTGCTGAACTGCTCTCTGCTGCCACCTTCAGGTCTTCAGTTAGTAAAAAAAATCTCTTCTCTTAAGGTGGAAAGATCACCCAGCTTTTCGGTTTATACACCCCAGGGGCTACCTTTACATCTTCAGCCAAGTAGACCCCAGTGAGCAGTACCCAGTGAGCTAACTATAGAAGACTTAGTCGTTCTTAGACATGTTTTTTGAACCCTTTTTTCCTCCTGCTTTCAATCTAAATATTTACCTGAATTCTTATGATCAAAAATTTCTTTAAACTATTACACTACTGGGTCATCGGGGGCCATCCTCAGTCATCCTGATCTATATGTTGCCACTAGACCCAGACAGCTCCGGAGGAGAAAGTAAGGCTGATGCCTTTGCACAGCCCTGACTCACTTAAATCCAATTCACTTGTAAGTCATGGCATCACCTTCCTGATGCCACAGTCCTCTTTGAGAATGAAGGGCAAACAACAACAATAACAACTGCGTCAGACATCAGGGTCCCCTTCAACTCATTCTAGGGACTCCACTTGGCAAATCTGCAAAGGAGCTGAGTGGGGTGAGAGTGAGAAGATTCTTTTCAACCCCCATAATGTCCTTGGTTTCCATGCAAATCAGCTCAGGAACAAGACCAGAAAGGGCTAGGTGGACCTGGTGAAGGTGGTGACCTTTTTCTTATTATTTCCATTTCCCCTTCCTCCCCACAGCAATCAAAATCACTTCGAAAACTTTGTCTCCTATAGTGCCTAGCATAGTGTGTTGGTATTAAGCATATTAGGCACTCAATAAAAGTTTGTTGAATTGAATCACCATCCTTTATGTTTTAAAATGATGCATTAGGTGGTGATTGTTATTTTTGTGTAGAAACAGCTGAAATGATCACTCTTTCCAGAGTAAAGTGTCAGTAAACACTTTTTTCCAAAGCAGATGGGCAGTTTTTTACATGTATGCTGCTATTCAGATGAATGAATGAAAAAGCATTTATTAAATGCTTGCTATGTGTAAGGCACTATGCTAAGTGCCAGAGATAGAAGTAGAAAAGCTGATACAGTTCTTACTCTCTAAGAGCCCACAATCTAATAGAGGGAGGCAACACGTATAAGAAAATTCAGCTTCCAAGTCAGCCTGAAAGGTTCAGTGGTCCTTGATGACAAGAAGCAGGCTTAAATTTGGTTCTGTACCCACAAGGGACTGGAATATGGAGGAGTGAGCCGGTAAATGTTTACCAGCTGGCTTTCTGGGGAAAAAATGTACTTACATCATACTTTTAAGTTCAACCTTCATTATTAACATTTTCTTCATCATTTTTTAAAGTCGAGACAATCAGCAAAACAATAAATAAAGCCCTTGTTTGTAGCATTTGCCAATTTCCAACCTGTAAATAAATGCTCACATTGAAAATTTAGCAGTTGTCTCTCAGGAGCTGTTTGAACAGGCTCCAGAACACTCCTGAGTATATGTTTTCTTGTTGAATATTTACATAAAATAGTTTTACTAACAACCTTGCTCTACCTGTGACAATAACAGAGCAAAAAGTGCAGTTGACTTGTAGGGTAAGGAAGAAAGCAAGAGGGAACCAGCCCTGGGCCTTGCTGATCTAAGCCAGCATCTCTTTGCTTCCGGTTTCAGTGATTTCACCACTACTTAATAATATCCTATCCCCAACCCCACCCCTTCCACTGCCTGATCACTGAACTCCCAACTTGAGACAAAATTTCTCCTGAATTCTACTGGTCCTGAAGCTGCTTAGCTCCATGGGTTTGGAGATATGTAACCAATCCATAATTCCCTTTCCCCTGTTCTCCTGCCACTGCCACCGTAACTAGATGCCCAATTCTGGCATCTGCTTCCTCTTTCCTTTCTACTCCATTTCTAGACCACAAGAGTATGTTTTCTAAAGTTTATTTATAAGAGAAAAGAAAATACGGTATACAAATTCAAAAATAATATGCCGGAGCAAGATAATTAGAAGTGAAGATATAAATAAAACTCTCCATTCTTGGACTGGGTAGTACTTAGCTTTTATGTTCTTCTCTATAGCTACTGTCCTTGAATCTAGTTTGGCCTTTACGCCCATTGTGATTTTTCACAGTCAGAAGCGTCTTTTTCCTCATGGACTCCATGGGCAGGGAACTCTTCTACCCCCCAAATACCACTACCAACAACATCCTTTAGCCAATTTGGAATTGGTCCTTCTGGATACTCCCTATCAAACTAATTGGTCAAGTCTACAATGCTTGACTCAATTCAGCCAATGAGAAATCCTCTTGATTGTGTGATAGACTTTTGGTACTCTACGCACTTCTGGTTATCTAAATTTATTTTTTTATTTAGTCACTGACTATTTAAATTTCACTTCTTCCTACCAAGAGGAAGACAAAGAAATATACACTGATACCAAATAAGTCACTCCCTCCTAAAGTTTGCAGTAGAAGAGAGAAAAGCTAGAGAATTATCTGACATTCACCCAAAATTTGAAGATAGCAGATTTCAAAGGATTCAAAGGAAGGATAGGGAAGATCTATGGACTAAAACTTCTTTAGGGGAAGTCAGCCCAAGGCGAATAAGAAACTCTCAAAGATGAAATTCTGAAGACATTAAGAGAAGTAATTCTAATAAGGAGAAAAAACATGAGTTGTCTGATGAACAAGAAGTGATGTGGCTGCATAGGCAGCTCCCCAATGAATTTAGATTTTCTGAGGATATGTACAGAAGATGCAAACAAAGTAAGGTAACAGAGAATGAGTAAAAAAATGTGGCGATGTAAGAGAATCATTAAAACTCAGAATGATCTGAAACTTGAAAGCTAAAGACATCAGAAAGGGGACATGTTGTTGTTTTTAAGTTATAGAAGAAAAGAGAAGGCTCAGGGGAGGAAGAGGACCATGGCTTTTGGGTGGATGGGATGATGACAAACAGCAATAGAGAAGGCAGTGCTGTTCAGTTTTTTCTTCAGTTTTCTCTGCTAGGAGAATGACCTTTGGACTAGAGAGGAAAGAACAAGAATGTCTAATAGGGAATTGGTGCTCTGGATGTAAGCAAGGTAGCACCTGACCACCCTTGGTGAATTCAAGTCACCTTGCCTTGATGAACTATATTCTGAGGTACTGAAAGAACTGGTGATTGAAATTGTTGAGCCCCCATTAGTGATGTTGCAATGTCGTGGAGGACAGAGAGAGGCGCTGTAGGACTAGAGAAGAGTACATGTTATGATTTTCTTTTTTTTTTCCAAGCAATTGGGGTTAAGTGACTTGCCCAGGGTCACACAGCTAGTGTTATGTGTCTGAGGCTGGATTTGAACTCAGATCCTCCTGATGCAGGGCCGGTGCTCTATCCACTGCGCCACCTAGCTGCCCCCATGTTATGATTTTCAAAAAAGGTTATGGAATAGTCTGAAAACTAGAGGCCACTGAGTTTGATTTTAAATCCTAATGGAATTATTAAAAGGATGATTAGTGAAAACCTTGAAAAGTTAGCAGTTATCACAAAGAGCAGCCATTACTTTATTTAAGAAAAGGTCATTCTAGACTTAGAGATAGGCAGGATAAGATAATCTCTAATAATCCTTAGAAGACAGCAAGTGTTGTGAAGTCAGGAAATACCTGGGTTCAAATCTTATGTCTGAGGTTTACTCACTTTGTGACCATAGACATGTTAGAGCCAATGTGGCATAGTGTACAGAATGACGGATAGGGAGTCAGGAAAACCTGGTTCAAATCTTACCTCATATACTTACCTACTGGTTGATGCTGACTGAGTCATTTAATTTCTTTGAGCCTCAGTTTCCTCATTTGTCAACTGTATATAATAATATCTCTATCACTGACCTTCTATCATTGTTATGGCCATCAAATGAGATAATTTAAGAATTTAAGTAAGTCTCAGCAATTTTATTCCTTTACCTTTCTAAGCCTTGTTTTCCTCAACTGTAAAATGAGATTTATAGTACCTGTGTTATTTTTATAGTTATTTTGCCACTTTGTAATTGAAATGAAAATAAAAAAAGAATTACAATATGCTACCACACAGGATCGTTGTGTAAAAATGGCTTTGAAAACCTTAATGTACTATAGAAATGGGAGTTAGCAAATTACTAATTATTATTCTACCTCTAACACTGGCATATAATTAAGCTGTTGCTTAATTGGTGATTTCTACAACAAAAGTTCTACTTTGCTCCTTCTCATCATTCTCATACTCATTCTGCAACATCAGCAGATATATGAGAGGAGTAATTCTCCTCAATGCTTAAGTACATGGATACCCCACTAAAGTCAGCCTCTGCTTTGCTTCCTAGTGTCCTGACGTGTCCCCAAACTCTTTCGGTCCTTAGCAGCTCAGTTTTATTGTTAGACCTATTTTTCTAATAATAACAGAACATTGGTAATACAGTATGACCCCTGTGTACATCATTGTATAGTGCATCTCTACTCCTATGACACATACAGAAGGACTAAGGTGTGGGTCTAATTTTTATAGTGCTATTTATTCACATCAACACTGCAAACAAGAGATGGTTTAATTCTGATTAAAAAAAAAAATCAAATTTTGCCACCTAGAGGTCATAGAACAACATTGTGATCTGCGACTGTTTCAGATTCCTGCACAGGCACTGGAACCTCAGATACTGATTCATGAGAAGTCTTAAGTGATTTTATTTTTACTCCCCTGGAACTATAACTATAAAAGATCTAGGAAAGTACCTCTGACTACCATTGCTGGGTCCCTGTGCTATGATGTTGGAAGGGAGGTTATGATTGTTTCTTTGGTGCTTTGGGAGAGACTAAGGGGGAATGTATGGAAAAGGATAATGCTTTATCTCTAACTTGTAAGTTTACTAATTTTCTGGCCAGCAATCAGATAGACAAATAAAAAAAATCACTTATAAACTCTCAACATACTTGGAAAGATAAAAAAAATGGGATTGCTGCTACCTTTTAGTGAAATTTGATGAGTATCTTTAGACAATAAAAAACTAACCCTTCTCTTTTTCCTTTTGAAGGACAAGTTTGAGTTGTACTATCAAAATGGAAAATCTACTTTTCTGGCTGATCTTTTCTACCCCTGCATGGACCATCATCGGTGGCTCTGAAACAGAACAGGATTTTACCTGGCACTTACGAAAAATACCTCGGGTAGTCAGTGAAAGAACTTTGCATCTTTCCAGCCCCAAATTTGAAGCAGATGCCAAATTGGTGCTAAATGGAATATGTGGTATTGAATGCCAGAAGGAACTGCCAGTGCCAAGCCTTTCTGAGTTGGAGGAGTCCCTCTCCTATGAGACTATCTTTGAGAATGGCACTCGAACCTTGACCCAAGTAAATGTCCAGGGACTGATGCTCGAGCCTACTCAGAACACTACAAGAAAAATAACACCCAGGAGAAAGCGACAGGTCTATGGCATTGATAGTCGCTTCAGTATCTTGGACAAGCGATTTGTAACCAATTTCCCTTTCAGCACAGCAGTGAAGCTCTCCACAGGTTGTAGTGGTATTCTCGTCTCCCCTAACCACGTCTTAACAGCAGCTCACTGTATTCATGATGGACGGGACTATGTCAAAGGGGGCAAAAAACTAAGGGTGGGGATGCTCAAGATGAGGTCCAAGAGGAATGGCAAGAAACCCAGAGGTTCTAAGAGGAGTCGACGAGAAGCTGAGTATGTAGATCCACCCCAGGGTACCCAAGAGGAGCTGAATATGAGATCCAAGGGAAGGAGAAGAAAGAAAGAATCAGGAAAGGGTCAGAGAGGTTCTGAGGGTAATCCCTCTTTCCAGTGGACCAGGGTCAAGACAACCCACATTCCCAAAGGCTGGGTTAAAGGAGTAAGTGGAAATGTTGCTCTGGATTATGACTATGCTCTTCTTGAATTGAAACGCCCCCACAAAAAGAAGTATATGGAGTTGGGCATCAGCCCAACCATCAAGAAGATGCCTGGGAGTATGATTCATTTCTCAGGTTTTGACAATGATAGATCTGGGCAACTGGTCTACCGGTTTTGTAGCGTGTCAGATGAATCCAATGACCTCTTCTACCAGTACTGTGACGCGGAACCTGGCTCTACAGGATCTGGCATCTATCTCCGCCTAAAGGACCCAGACAAGAAGAAGTGGAAGCGCAAGATCATTGCTATCTATTCAGGCCACCAGCAGATGGACGTCAATGGAGTCCAGAAGGATTATAATGTTGCTGTACGCATCACTCCTCTCAAGTATGCACAGATTTGCCTGTGGATCCATGGAAATGATGCTGATTGTACTTATGGCTAACTGTGCCCACCCCAAAAAGCCACATTCCCAAAACACAGCAAAAACCAATCTCACGTTACTACAACAGCACCTCATCTCAGGTTATGTTTGACTTTGACATCTATCATCAGCATTTCAGCATTTTGGAAATTATTCCTAAAAGACAATGAGAATATTTTCATAATTTTTTAAAGGAGAATTTTAAGTCTGTGTAGCTACTAAAGTGGAACAAGCACCCCAGTGCTAAAGTTTATACTGTTCTTTAAATTGTGGTCATTTTAAATTGTTTGTGACTAAATGTGTTTCCTTCTGCCTTAAAAAAAATTAGGCAAATTTTGAAGCCTCAAACTGGTACTATTTAATAATAGGTAATTTCTCAATAGACATGTTTTCAGGGTTCTGCTCTAGTTAGTATCTAAGGTAATGGACACTCCATAGAACTTGTGGAACTGTATCTGCAGAAACAGGTAAACCACGACGGACAGTATTTAAAATAGGTCAGCTGAGAAATACTAAGAACCCGATGAGTATAAACACTGTATTAATCTGTATTATTAGGTGCTATTTTTTCTCAAAGTAGAAATTCCGTTACTCTCCCTCCCCAAGAAACAATTATTTTTTTCTGACAAATATTATTAGCTTTCTGTCACATATGCCAGTTCTTCGGCATCTATTCTATTTTTAATATTCTCTGTTTCTATGTAAAAAATCATGTTTTTGAATGAACTGGCCATTCTAATCAGATCATCTCCTTACTGGGAGCATCCATATTAATTCACCCAAGTTCAAGTAACACAACTCAGAGCGGGTATGGTCTTGGGACCCATTTGGTAAGAAAGTTAACCAAGTTAAGGATCTCCTAACTAAGAAGCAAATAGCCCAGGTAAGACTTGTGGGTTTATGAGCCTTAGTTGGCATCTGGAAGATATTGCTATGCTTCCCTCACTCCCCTAACTTTCACCCAATTCATACTTTGCTTAGCATAGAAATATTTTTGTTTTTCCTTCTAAGGAGACCTAGGTATACCTTTATACCATTGCACAAGCTGTATGTTTGAATCCTGAAATGCAGGATTCAGAGGAATCAACTTAAATACAGTTCCAGCTCACATTCTTTTGTACTGTGTGTGAACTTGTGTGAAATAATTATATGTGTTTGCTAATTGGTGCTTTATTGCTGGTGCTCCATCGAGTACAAGAATGCATCATTACGGAGCCAACAACTAAAAATCTTTTCTTGGCCATCTTCTATATGATAATAACAGATCTGAGGGAAATAAACATTTTTGTGGTTAGATATATTCAAACTAGGCAAAAGGAAGTAGGATATAGTGGCTAGGTGGCTGGCCATGTAGTCAGGAAGACCTGAATGCAAGTCTCACCTCAGACACATGCTGGCTGTGTGTCACTGGGTGGGCCATTCAATCTCTCAGTGCCACAGGGAATTTTCTAAGACTGCAAATTAAAGACAAGTGTATTGGTAGAGGGTGTTCTTCATCAGGAGCTCCTCACATCTATGAAATCACAGGCCCTACTTTAAAAAAGGCGGGGGGTAGGTGCTTAAGGTTAAATGTATTGTATTCATGTACATTGGGGCAGCTAGGTGGCATAGTGGATAGAACACTAGGCCTGCAGTGTGAAGATTCATCTTCCTGAGTTCAAATCTGGCCTCAGAACTTACTAGTTATATGACCCTGGACAAGTCACTTAACCCTGTCTGCCTCAGTTTCCTCATCTGTAAAATGAGGACAAGGAAATGGCAAACCCTGCTTTAGTATTTTTGCCAAGAAAACTCCAAATGGGGTCATAAAATGCCTGAACAACAAGATTTATGTATTGCTCTGAGGTCATACAGTCCACCCTTTTCCTTAACAAGATTCAGCTCCACAAGACCCATATCATTTGATGTCAACCTGGAGAGAAGTCTTTCCTTAAGTGCTACTGGGCTTTTCCCTTGGCTTTCTTCTGTTCAATGTTTTTATCAATAATTTTGACAAAAATATAAATCATACAGTCACAGTTATAGAGCTGGAAAGGACTTAGGAAGTCATTTATTATATCCTCATTTTGTAGATGTCTCATCTATAAAACAGAGGCCCAGAGAGTTCAAGGAACTTGTTCAAGGTCACACAAATAGTAAATAGGAGAATCAGGACTTGAATTCAGGACCTCTGATTCCAAATCCATAATTCTTTCCATTCTGCATCCCATGGTGGACTTGTCAAATTTGTGGATGACACAAAGCTAGAAGGAAGAGCTAATGCACTGGGTGACAGAACTGGCAAAAATCTACTAAGATGAAATTTAATAGAGGTGAACATAAAGCTATACATTGGGGTTCAAAATATCAGCGGCATCCGTATAGAAATGGGGTGATGGGAAGGAAACATGGGTCAACAACAGTTCATAGGAAAAAAAAACCCTAGGTTCCTAGTAGACTTCAAGCTCAATACAAGTCAGCAGGGTGACACATCAGCCAGAAAGAAAGTAGGGCAATCTTGGGCTGCATCAATAGATGCATGTGGGGGGTGGGGGGTGGGGGAGGGCTGTAATTTATTGTTGGGATAATTCCATTACCACAGGACAGTCACTTGAACCTGACTATCAGTGAGCTTGTCTATTCAGGGGTTTAGGGTAATATAGCATGGGATTCAGAATAAGGGAATCAATCAGTTGTACCACTATAATCTGCCTTAATCAGACCACATTTAGAATATTTGGTCCATTTCTAGGTGCTCTAATATAGGAAGCACATTTATCAATGTCCTTGATGTTGTCTGTTGACACGTCCAAAGCTTATCAGCTAGACTGTATGAGAACAAAGGTAACCAAGATGGTGCACTCACACTCACATCTTGAAACCATGCTGCCTGAAGTTTGGTTGAAGGAACTAGGAATGTTTAGCTTGGAGAAAAAAAAAAGACTTATAGGAGGCATGCCTGCTGACATTAAAAATATTTTTAGGGGATATCATGTATAAGACAGATTAGACTTATTTTGCTTGAAGGGGTAGAATTAAATGGAGGATAATTTTAGTTTGCTATAAGGAAAAATTTCCTAATAATCAGACCTACCTCAGAATGATATGGAGGCAGCTAGGTGTCACAGTGGATAAAGTGCTGGACTTGTAGTCAGGAAGACCTGAGTTCAAACTTTGCCCCAGACTCTTATGAGCTGTATGACTCTGTGCAATTCAGTTGACCCATCCCAGCCTCAGTTTCATCATCTGTAAAAGGAGGGTAATGATAGCAATCACTTCACAGTTGTTATGAAGATCAAATCAAATAAGACAACACACACAAAGTGCTTGGAAAACCTGCAAGTGCTATACAAATGCTAGTTATTATTGTTGTTGTTTTTGTTGGGACATAGAGAGTCCCTATCACTACAGATCTTCAAATAGAGACTCAGCTCTCCCTGGTTGGGACTTGCAAGTCATGGCATCGTATTTCTGATGTCATGGTCCTCTTTGAGGACAAAGGACAAACCACAATCACAACCACACACAAAGACACAGGATAGAGGAGAATCTTGATGAAGTAGATGACTCCTGAATTTTCGGGTCCCTTGCCACTCTGAGAGCTTGTGATTATAGGAATATCCTTTAGAAATTACTTCCCTTTTTACCAATCAGTTGTACCCACATAGTAAGTTCTAAGCTACAGCTTAATCCTATCTCTACTGAAAATGTTTTGGGAACCTTAGTAACCAAGTCAAAGACTGTACAGCTTGCTGCACTTCTCAAAAGCCTTAGAGCTATTGTGTTAACATAATCAAATGCCTCAAAAATAATTCATGGTAACTTGAATATAGTATTAACCTCAATTTAACACTGAAGCCAGGAATGCTGGTACATACCTGTAATCTTTGCTACTGGGGAGGCTGAGGCTGGTGGATGGTTGAGTTCAGGGGTTCCAAGCTATAATACAGCTAAAGCCGGAGCTAAGACTGACACTAACATGAGGAGCCCATAGGAGCAGAGTGCTACCAGGCTGCCTAACAAGGGGGCAAACCAGCCCAGATCAGAAGAATGGAGCAGATCAAAGCTTCTATATGAATTAGTATTGGAACTGGGCCAGTGAGTGGTGACTGCATTTGAGCCTGGTTGAGATAGGGAGACCCATGGGTTGTGTGTGTGTATTTATATGTATATGTATAATTTATATATATATATATATGTATATGTATACACATATGTAATACAAGATATCCCCAAAATCTTACATTTTAAGGTTAATAGCTTAAAACTACACTAATACTTTTGGGACACCTTATATATAGAGATATAACTTGGAAATTAGTGCTACCAGTTTGCAGTTTGTTGTAATTCTATAGTAAATTGCTTGATTTATCTGTGGTCACTAAAAATCACACTTTAATTTGGAAAAAAAGCATAGTTAAACATTTTGAATGGCTTTTTATTTAATTTGAATCTGTCACCTATTTTAATGAATTTCATTAAAACACCTGAGTTGTATCCTTTTTTGAAACAGACGATTTAGCATTTTGATTTGCATCTTCTTCATGATTAAAAGACCCGTGATTTTACCAGGCAAGAGACTCCCTCCAACAATGTGAATTGGGATGCCCCACATGCCATGGGATCACAGGCTCATAGACTTAACAATCAATCAATCAGTCAGCAAGTATTCATTAAGTGCTTGCTAGTGTCCCAAGAGCTCTGCTAGATGCTGGAGATTCAAAGACAGAAATAAAGCAGTCTTTGCCCTCAAGGAGCTTACAGTCTATAGTATATAGTTTTAGTATGAGAGCATGGACTTAGGGCTAAAGAGACTTCAGAGGCCATCTAGCATAACCCTCTCACTTTACAGATGAGGCAACTGAGGCCCACAGAGGAACGTGACTTGCCCAGTGACCCAGGTAAATGTCACAGGCAAATGCCACAGGCAAGACATGAATTCAGGTACCACCCTGCCTCCTACTATTCAGGGACAGCTTTGTAACATCAGAGGAAAATAAACTCAGGAAATCCCATTCTATAACATTCCCTTCTCCATTTGTGGCCTTCACATTTAAGTTCTTAAATGACATGTAAATACACACATCTGCTTGAGGAACAAAGCAGTTCCCAGCTGAAAGACAAGTCATTTGGAAAATCAACCAGAAATCTAATTCAATTCAATTAACACATATTAACTACCTACTATGTGCCAGGCACAGTGCTATACTAAGAAATCAATCTCAAAGTGTAAATCCAAACAAGTGTTTAAGTATGTAATTCAAACTTGTCCTGCTTTAGTTCTGTTTTTCTTTTTCCAAATCATGCAGGGGAATCCCCTGGTTTAGTAAAGAGGGCACTACTTCTGGAATAAGATGGATGGAAATCCTGGCTCTGCCTTTTTACTGCCCGCTAGATGGTGAGTTCCTCAAGGAACTTTTGCCTTTCTTTGTATCACCAGTGCTTAGCACAGTGCCGGGCACATAGTAGGTGCTTAATAAATACCCTTTGACTGACTAATGGGCTGACCCTAGAAAAGTTACTTCATCTCACTGGGTCTCAGTTTCTTCATCTGTAAAATGAGGGAACTGGACTGGGTAATCTCTGGGGCCTCTTCCAGTGCCTATCCCAAGGCCTGGTACATACATAGTAAGCACTTAGTAAGTGCTAATTGATTGATTGATTCTGGCTCTAAATTCCACAATTCTGTGAACTCTTTTTCTCTCTCTCCCTCCTCCTTGTAGAGATGGTTATGGACACAGTTTTACTATGTTCCCCCTACCCCTCCTCCTTCTGATGTATTTCTTAAGGTCTCATTTTCTCAATTAAGAAAGAATTGATAATTCTTGTATAATAATTAAATAATGCCAGGATTGGGGCTCTTGACACTTCCATGCCCTTATGTACAGAGCTCAATAATGTCTTTAAAATGCTTATTTTCACTTCTAAAATATTATCCAGTTATTAAAACAAGTAAGATAAGAAAAATAGAAATTATATATTTGCACTGCATATGTGTTGTACGATTTTCATTGAAAGCTTTTTGGTTTTTCTATAGAGCCAGAATTGACTCACAGAGACTTTTCATGCTTCTTCATGAATGATAGTGGAATTAATTAGATGCAGTGTGGTATAGTGAATGGAATACTGGACTTCTATTAAAGAAGACATGAGTTCAAATCCCACTTCCGACATTTTCTAGTTATGTAACACATGGACAAGTCATTTAATATCTGAACCTTGTAAGTCTTATAAGAGTTGCCCAATTTTTATAGCTAGGTTATCATCTACCTGGGTGGAGGGAGATCCCACACTGATGAACTCATAGATCCTGGATATATTCATGAAGGAGCTGAGAGACACTATTTGATTTTTATATGTTTCTGTGAAAAAGAACCTAGAATTGAGCCTGTGCATTCCAAGGACAGGAGATATAGTTATTTGGAGTCATCATTTGACCTCAGAGTTGGTTAAATTAAGGCCCAAGAGGTTAAGTGACTTGCCCAGTGATTGAACATAGTAGGTGCATAATAAGTGCTCATTGATTGATTGCCAGAGGTCACAGAGGTAAGTGGCTGAGCCAGGATTTGCACCCAGATCTGAAGCACTTTCCTTTGTACCACACTGTTATATAGTGTTAAGTGAGCTCAAGTTAAGAGAACTGATCATTATGAAACTAGAACTCAAGGTTAGACGACTAATAGAAAGAGAGTACACTGCCATCTACAGATATGGAAGCTAATGAAGCATGTAAAACCATCACAGGTCCAGAGAGGGACATTGGAATTATATTTCTTTACCCTTCTCTATTATTTTGGGACCTAGTGGGTAATCCTATATTAAAGAAATGCATTCTGCTGTCACTATGGTGAAAAATCTAGTTGCTATCCATTAGCCTTTTTTGTTACTCTTTTACTCTTTTCATAACCTGAATTTCACTAAATTTGTCTGGCTTAAACTTTTACAGATAATCACTGCAACAGATTTTGAAATAAAGTTGTTCTTCTACTCATCTCTCTATGCCTACTTCTTAGCCCTCCCCCTCTCCGAGACATCATGTTTCTTTTTGTACAAAATGTTGGCTTAACCATAAAGGTTGTAAAGACCTCAAAGCACACAGTATAATTTGTGGCAAAACCATGTTTGAGTCACCTACTCTTTTTACCTCAAATCCCCTCAGGAGGTTCATAGTATATGGTAATGACCACCTTTGGATTTACTACAGAGAGCAAAAACCCATTACGGTGAGAGAAATGCATTGCATTGCATTTAAAAAATATGTTTAGAGAAAGAGATCCCACAATCATCTCCTTTCTCAATGAAGTAGCCCACTGCCTCACTTGATCAGCTCAGTTAGTTGGAGAATCATGTATTCATATATATAAACGTATATGCATTTATAAATATATACATAAAACACACATGTGCACCTCTTACATGTATATATGTATATGCAGATATGTTTACGTGTATGTACATACAGTGTTCCAAAAGTCTTAGTGTGATTTAAAGCTTTAATAGTGCTTAAAATTGTACTAAGAAACAGTATGTATGTATCTAAATGTAAATACATATGTATATAGAGGTATATATATATATATGTGCATGTATACACAAATATAGGTGTATATATACATGTACATACAAATGCACAAACATGGTATCTACATGCATACACACCCGATATATTTGTGCATGTATGCATATATGCATATATGTGTATGCACACATATATCCACATATATGTAGGTGCATTTTTTCCCTTGGCATTTGCCTTTTTTATAGTAGTTATCTTTTTCCCCCTATAAAAATATAATAGAGAATCATTCACTTGAGAGATAGTGTTTCAGGCAGAGAAAGAATCTATGCTGTGGTCCCAGCTCTCCCGCTTCCGAATGTTTCCAGGCTTCATGGGTCTTGGTCAAGTGTTGTGACTGGGTACACCAGTGTCCAGTTCCATTAAGTCTCCATCTTTCTGGTCCATTTCTCCTGCTATAGAATAATCTACTGTTCTATTAGGTCAAAGCTTCAGTGTGGGGCCAGGCTCTTTGTCTAGACACCACTCCTGGGATGTTTTCATCTTTTTGGAAGTCTAGCAAAGCTAATATAGAACTGAAGATCATTGGAAATTCATAGAGAAGGAAAGTTGCAGTATAGTTTCCAGTGCTGTCTACCAGCCATCCTGTGATGGGCAGGCTCACACACAAGAGTGTAGGTATGTATTTACACATAGGTATATATGTATGTATGTGTATGTGCGCATGTGCGCGCGCGCGCACACACACACACACACACACACACACACACCTGTCTCCCACAAGGGCTTCACTTCTGGGTTCAGTAGGACTTAGGTTCAATCCTGACCTCAAAAAAGAGTCTTTTCCTCACATTTTTTGATTCATTATACTCCCGTCACAGAGTCCTGGAGAAATCTCTTAAATAAAGCTAAAGTTTGGCTCATGTTTATGGTCTCCCCAACGGGTGTTAACAAGGTCCTTCCTAGAAAAGCTACTCATTGTATAAACTAGCAGATATCAGGTATAGGGAAGCTATTTATTCTCCCTTCCCCTCCCAAAGCACGCGTAAATCATGAACGACTTAAATACACATCGATACATACTTAAAATGCATAATCCATGTCTTCCATTCATCAGGACTAATAAACAAATATTTCATTCACTTTGGAACTTGACCTTCCAAACAATAACTCTAGGTCCATATTTTCTTCTAGGCCAGGAATGATGTATGGCTTATCTTGTTCTATGAAAAAGATGTAGTTACAGAGAACACCTTCCACTGAGCATCCAGTACCCAATTCAATGACTCCTTCTACAGGAAGCCTTCCCCAACCCCTCTTAATTCCACTGTTTCCTCTTTTAATTATTTCCTATTTATCCTGTATATAGCTTGCTTTATTTATATTTCTTTGCATGTTCTCTCCCCCATTGGAGTGTAAGTTCCTTGAGGGCAGGGACTGTCTTTTGCTTTTTATAACCCCAGCACCTAGCACAGTGCCTGGCACATAGCAAGTGTTTAATAATTATTTATTGTTTGGTTGGAGCTTACAAGGTAGCTGCTAAAGCTGGAAACATCCATCTTGCTGGTTTGCTGTTTAGTAACTTCTGCTCATGGAGAGAAACACACAACAGACAAGGGCTAGGGACTTGAGGTCCACTCTCAATTTTTTCCAGACCCTATCACATTCCCATTACCATATGCGAAAAGTGTCAACCAACAGAGTTTGATCTAAGAAAGACAAATGAATTAGGTTGTCTGCATGTTTATTTTCTCTCAAGATGGCATCTCGCATGCAAGCGGAGCAAGGGTCTTGGGGTACGTGGCTTAGGTCACCTAAATCTTGGCCAAAGAGGCATCAATTTCCATATCTCTTGTCCTGACAACAGGGAGAATCAACATTTTCTTTCTTTTTTTTTTCAGGATTATTTTCTTTGTATTTTCCTGTTTTTTTTTTTAATTCCTTTTTATACATACAAGCCATCACTGGGAACTTAATATAGAAACTCCCAACATTCATTCAACCAACTCCAACCAATCAACTCTTAAGGATTTCCCTGAGACACGCAAGTATTAAGTGACTCGCCCAGTGTACATACAATTAGTTGCATCAAAGGCAGAATCTGAACACAAGTGGTACAGAAGAGGGAATGCTAGATTTGAAGTCAGAGATCTCAGGTTCAAATCTGGTCTCTGCCATGTGCAAATGATTTCACCTCTTTGGGCCTCAGTTTCCTCATCTGTAATGGACTAGATGACAGCCCTAGATCCTTCTGATTCCAATCCCAGCACTCCATGAACAGTTGTCTCTAAAATCTCCGTGATGTTTTAATATTTTGAAGCCTCTTTTGAAATAGGGATTGTATTTTCTTTGACCAATGTAATAACCATCTCTCAAAGCATGTAATATAAGGGGCAGTTAGGTGGCGCAGTAGATAGAGCACTGGCCCTGGGAGAATCAACATTTTCTAGACCCGTCTGAGCAAACACAATGAGCTGGAATACACCCGTGAACCCAGACTTAAGTTTCTTCCTCCGTCTGCCCACACTGGTTAGTTTCTGGATAATTGTCCTTTCGGAGGAAATTCATGGTTTAGCAAACACTGCAAGGAATGCAGTCATGGCCAGCGTGATGGGTGCTCGGTCTGCCTCCTGATAAGATGATTCTACTTCAGTTCAGCTGAATTCAAGGAAGCTCAAGGAGATCAAGGTGGTTAGTGAGATCATCAACCATGACACTTTCACAATGTTCGTAATTTTTACAATAGTCATTAGAGCTGGGGCTAGTCAGGGGAAAATGGAGAGGGGAGAAAAATCCCATTTATGCCTCACTACCACCAATACTGGAAGCCCAAGCTGGTTGAATCCCAAGGGACAAACTTGAAAAGAGGAGAAGGTTTTCTTTTCAATCCCTCATCTAATCTACTGTCATCTTTGATTTAGCTTCCCCCATTATGGTGACCAAGGAACCAGCCAGGAGTCATGCGTGTTATTTAGTAAAGGGCCGGGGCTTGTGTGTCCCTAGAAAGGCACAGCTCCACGGGAAGAGCTCCAGTCCAATCACCTGCTACACTCATGTATACATATATGGCATATGTATATATGGAGTGTCTTAGCCATAGGACACATTAAATCAAAAGAAAAGATATTTAGTCAAATAATATGAGTTGGCTGATCTATTCAAGTTTATACCTAAGTCTAGTAAGTACTACCGTCCCTCCCTAAGGGCACATGAATCAATCCAGTCAGAGGACCCCAGGCTGTTTGCCCATTGTTTTGTCAGCCTGTGTCTAGGGCTGATTCTGAGTCTACTGTCCCAGACAGCAGTCTGACAGTGTTACAAAATTTCTTGTAATTTCCACTTAACCCCTGATGGGGAGGCTAGGCTCCCGAAGCCCGTTTTAGGAAGCTCTGACAAAACAAAACAACAAAACAAAAATATTGGAATTGTGTTGGGACTGAGACTACAAAGTCCACTTTGCTTCAAAGATCCTGCCTGAATTGGCATGCAAATGAATCTAAGAAAGCACAAAATCTAAGAAAATAGCTAGCATTTGATTTTTGTTTTTTATTTTTTTGGTGAGGCAATTGGGGTTAAGTGACTTGCCCAAGGTCACACAGCTAGTACATGTCAAGTATTTGGTCTGAGGTCAGATTTGAACTCAGGTCTTTCTGACTTCAGGGCTGGTGCTCTATCCACTGCGCCACCTAGCTGCCCCCAATAGCTAGCATTTGAAAACAGAGCTTTTTCCTCTCCACTCTCTTGATCCCCACATTCTTTTCTTTATTATGTTATACCTTCTATTAACCACTGTCAAATCAAGTCACAAGGTGAGTGAGTTAACAAAATGAACAATTCTCACCTCCCACCAATGAAAGGGAGTTTTGCTTTGTTTGGGAAATTAGTGGTTGGTTGGTGGTATAATGGATAGAGTGGTCAGAAAGATGTAAGTTCGGATCCCACCTCAGACACTTATTGTGACTCTGGGCAAGTCCCTGAACTTCTTCTAGCCTCAGTTTCCTTCTCTGTAAAACGATGAAGATTGTAATAGCACCTACCTCACAGGGGTTGTTGTGATAATAAGATAATATTAAATAAGATAATATGTTAAGTGATTTGCAAACCTTAAACCACTATACAAAAGTTAACTAATATTATGATTTTATATTTGTGGCTAATTTGTTTTTTGTTGTTCAGTTGTTTTTCAGTCATGTCTGACTCTTCATGACCCCATTTGGAGTTTTTCTTTCCTTTCTTTCTTTCTTTTTTTTGTATTTAATTAAATAATTTTTAATTTTCAACATTCACTTCCATAAGATTTTGAGTTTTAAATTTTTTCCCCCTCCCACTCCCTCCCCCCAGGGTGTGCAATCTGATATAGGCTCTACTTATATTCATAGTAAGCATATTTTCCCATTAGTCATGATGTAAAGAACAATTAGAACTAATGGGAGGAGCCATGAGAATGAAGCAATAAAACAAAACAACAAAGGAAAAGGAGAGCAAATAGTGTGCTTCCATCTGCATTCAGACTCCAGACTTCCAGACTTCCTCTGTGTATAAAATGTGGCTGGGGATGTTGCTTACGCATATCACTCATCAGGGTGTGGATGCCTACGTGACAGCACACTGGAGAGCATTGGAGTCAGTTTAAAACGGGTTTGAGGTCTGTGAGAAATAGCTAGTTTTCATTTCCACAAAGTCACCTGAAACCTAAAATGCAATCTAAAGGTTAGATGGAATTTGAGCAAAGCAAGCCATAAATTAGAATAAGAAAACACTGTTGGTAGGTAAATAAATACACTAATCGGCTGAAAACCTGTTAGGTATAGATTAACATCAAAAGGAGTGTTCCCAAATAAGAGCAAAAGTGGATGGGGCCTGGGTCCCTGAATTGTGGGGAGTGGGAGATGTAATTAGGGGTGGAGGTTCATGTGGGAAAATCAGGTGCTTCAAGGAGGCTGTAATCTCTATAGTACCCAAGCCAAGGGGGAAACAGGGGAGGGAAATTCGAATAGGGAATAAAGAATAAAAAGGGGTGTATTTGTCTGATGTGTGTGTGTGTGTATGTGTGTGTGTGTGTGTGTGTCCACACGTGAACACCTGCTCTGACCAGGTTTGGCCAGGTCATTAATAAAGTTTCTTCCTGGTTCAATCAATGGCTTCATGGAATTCGTGGTAAGACCTTTTGCTGCTAACAACTGGATGTGGATAGCAATTTCCCACCTGAGTCTTTTGGAGTTGTCTTAGATTCTTGCATTGCTGTGAAGAGCCAAGTCTATCAAAGTCAGTCATTGCACAGTGTGGCTGTTATTGTATACAGTGTTCTCCTGGTTCTGCTCATTTCACTCTGCATCAGTTCATGTAAGTCTTTCCAGGTTTTTTTGAGTCTGCCTGCTCATCATTTCTTACAGCATAATAGTATTCCATTACATTCATATACCACAACTCTCAATCTCCAATTCTTTGCCACCACAAAAAGAGCTGCTATATATTTTTGTGTACATGTGGATCCTTTTCCAGTTTTTATGATGTCTTTGGGCTACAGACCCAGAAGTGGTATTGCTGAGTCAAATGGAGTTTTCTTGCCAAAGATACTGGAGGAGTTTGCTACTTCTTCCTTGAGCTCATTATGCAGATGAGGAAACTGAGGCAAACAGGATCAAATGACTTGCCCAGAGTCACATAGCTAGTAAATGTCTGAGGACAGATTTGAACTCAGGAAGATGAGTCTTCTCTACTCCAGGCCCATCACTCTATCCACTGTGCCACCTAATTGCCTCATGGCTAATCTACCTCATTGATATAGCAGAGCCATAACTCCACTCTAATGAGGTAGCACAAAAGGACTTATTGACTGAGCAGTGCTCTGGATAGAACTCACCACCAGCTCCAGTCCTGCTTAGCATTAGGGCCTCTCTCCCAATTTACTATAACATAGTGGCCAGTAAGTCTTCAGGGAGGAAGGATGCTTCCTTAAGAATTGGCTACTGTGCCCACAAATTGGTTCAAATTAGGAACTATACATCTAAGTGCAATATGTGGTTAAATAGAAGCGAGAGAATTTGAATGCTCCAGAAAAGCAATCTGAACTAGAAGATGGTCAAAGAGCTGCTGTTTCATCTAGACTAAACAGTGAATGGCTCAAGGATTGTCTCATAAGCCAAGGCTGTCCACATGGCATCACACTACCCTTGAGTCACCAGAGATGTATCTTTAATTTCAATGTGCTAGGTGGGAACCTTGCAATTTTTGCAAAGACTGCCCCGACTGAATGCACTTTCTGTATCTGTTGATGGAACCACGTTGGTTAAATATTGCTCTGGATTGAAATGACAAGTATCAAATTGAAGACTTCAGTTAGCATATGCCATTTTTCCAACCACAATGATGGTCTTATTCAGCATATCTTCTAAGTTCAATGGTAAATTCAAAATTTAGTGTCATCTTCAAAACCAACCTTAATTTGAAGTATTTAATCAGTGCTACTTTTTTCTTGGCAATAGAGCCCTCACATCAAGCAAATCCTAGTTTAAAAAAAAAAGCCTGTATAAATGGTTGCAGGAAGAATATGAGATGAAGTAGAAATGACTTTTATCCTCCAAAACTCCTTCCATAAGAGGATGGCTTGAAGGAACTGAGAAGGTTTAGCCTGGAGAAGACAAGACTTAAGGTGGACATTAGAGATGTCTTCCGGAGTTTGAAGGGCTGTTGCAGGTTTCAAACTAAGCTCCTTAAATTCTAAACCTGCAACAGATTGGTGGCGCACCGGTCTGCTTGGCCCTCCAGAGGGCAGAACTCGGAGTGATGGGTGTTGATTTTAGGTTTAACTTTCTAAAATTGGAGCTATCCGGAAGAAAAAGAAAATGCCTCAGGAGTTAGCAGGTTCTTCCTCATTGGAAGTCTTCAAGCAAAGACCTTTCAGGTAGAGGAGATTCTTCTTCAGGTATGGGTTGGACTAGATGACCTCTGAGTTAACTGCTAACTACATGACTCTGTGTGTATCTGCTGAATTGAGTTGAGTCTCACCCAACCACCTCATTTTACAGATCTGAAGACACCAAAGCCCAGAAAAAGAGAGTGATTTAAATGCCCAAGGTCACACAGTTAGTAACAGATCCAGGCACAGAAGTCAAGCCTTTTTACTTCCAGCAAAGCACTCTTTTCCACCATATAACCTCTCTGGAGGAGTGTATCCTTCTCACCAGGAATAGTACAAAAACCACACGTATTCCATAATTCCGTGAATGAATTTCAAACCCTGGTCCACTGCCTGTAGGGCTGCATTTTTAACTCAAATCCCTTTGTGACAGTATGCATTTCTGTGAGACAGATGGTTAAGGTCAGGAATTTGATCTGGGTCAAGGTATAGAATTTTTCTCAGTACAAAACTAACTGGAGCAAATGGGAAGAATATAAAAGAAAACAAACCAAGCACCTATGACTGACCTCATTGGCACAATGAGCTACAAGTTCCTTCCTTTACTATTGGAGCATATAACAGGATGATGATTTGTTTTCTTTTTTCTCTTCCTTCCTTCCTTTCTTTCTTCCTTCCTTCCTTCCTTCCTTCCTTCCTTCCTTCCTTTCTTTCTTTCTTTCTTTCTTTCTTTCTTTCTTTCTTTCTTTCTTTCTTTCTTTCTTTCTTTCTTTCTTTCTTTCTTTCTTTCTTTCTTTCTTCCTCCCTCCTTCCCTTCTTCCCTTCCTCTTTACCTCCCTTCCTCCCTCCCTCCCTTCCTTCCTTCCT
>NW_020940360.1:6183816-6378768 GCF_900497805.2 Vombatus ursinus
CTTCCTCCCTCCTTCCCTTCTTCCCTTCCTCTTTACCTCCCTTCCTCCCTCCCTCCCTTCCTTCCTTCCTTCCTTTCTTTCTTTCTTTCTTTCTTTCTTTCTTTCTTTCTTTCTTTCTTTCTTTCTTTCTTCCTTCCTTCCTCCCTCCTTCCCTTCTTCCCTTCCTCTTTACCTCCCTTCCTCCCTCCCTCCCTTCCTTCCTTCCTTCCTTTCTTCCTTCCTTCCTTCCTTTCTTTCTTCCTTCCTTTCTTTCTTTCTTTCTTTCTTTCTTTCTTTCTTTCTTTCTTTCTTTCTTTCTTTCTTCCTTCCTTCGTTTCTTTCTTTCTTAGAATAAAATCCAGTGAAAACCATCGACCTCAGCTTAGTTATAGCTATAATTTCTCTCATCCTGGCCACTATCCATTATACTAAATGGCATCTGGCTATAAATAAGTTTTTCTTGAGCCACTTCAACCATAAATCTCATGTTTTCAAGGGTTCTGATATTTCAGTGACTTTTGGTCCAGAATAGTTCTGCATTTGACATGTGTCTGCTGTAGATACCAATTTCCTTTGCCCAATTTTTACACTTTGCTAGGTGACTTAGCTAGCTATTAATTGAATCTACTGTCTGATAATCAGTGGGGGCTTAGGGCATGACAACCTCTAGCTCCATCACTGTTGGGGACCTTTTTGGTCTATCTTCATCTCCCCCTTTCATATAACAGCTTAAACTAGGGGAGTAGCCCTCAAGGATATCTATTTCTCTGAGCCATGCATTGATCTAGTTCAACCTTTTCATTTTGCAGATGAGAAAATGGAGGGCTAGGAAGGTTTAGTGACTTGCCCAAGATCATAGAGCTAGTTAGTGGCAAAAGGAGGATTCCAACATTGGTCAACAATCAGTGTTCATGCAATCCCACAAGCAGAGTTTGGGTCCCTAGAAGGTATGACTACTTCTCAGGGTTCTTGGGTTAACCCTGAGAGTTTGGGGATTCTAATCCTGTTGCTCATGAGATCCCATCCAATGTACTTCCTAATAATTATCAGCCAGTAGACTCAATCAATTTTTAAGGGAAAATAACGATATTTACTAATACAGTATCATGAGAATAGTTGGCATGAAAACATCTGCCATCCCCAAGCTCTAGAGCACGGTCTTCCACAAATATACACTCAGGTCTATGGGAAGATCATGCTCAAACTTACAGTGAAATGGTGGTGAGGCCAACATAAAAGATAGGATACATACGTGGCAAAGAGGCAATTCACTGCTTCAGGTTACTGGAAATTTTTTTCTCCCTTTGCAGAGCCTTCATGAATTTTTCCTTAGATATCTCTCTTTTTAGACCTGAGGATCGGAGTCAGCATTTCTTATAAAGTCTTGGAACTGCCTGTCCTCACTGTGCTTAGCTTGTTCTTGATGCGTCTCAGCTCCCTGGTGGATGTATTATCTCCTACTTGTCCAGTCTCTAATGTCATGGTCAGCTGGGAAAGTGTAACACTCCCTCTGGTCTTACTTCCCCTCTCTTTTGCTGCCCTCTGGTACAGGTGCAATGGCTTGCTTTCTCAAGGTGCTCCTGAACCTGGAAGTTCCCAGAGCTTGACTACTTTGTTTTGAATTGCCCAAGTCTGAACTGGCTTTCTTTATTATATGTAAGCCCAGGGGTGCATCTGATTTTTCAGTCAATCAAAAGGTATTTCCTGTTTGGTTACTATTTGCTTTCATCGATGATCAATGCACTTCACTCCTCCCAAACTGAACAAAGACTTGTTCATACATAACTTTAATTGATTTGTTGATTGATCCAATCAAGAAATCTGAACCTTTTGTTTTTACACTAATCAATGTGGAGGTTTTCACCCCCCCCCTTACACTAACAAATTGATGAAGTCAGATTTAAATGATGAAAACAAAAGATGAAATGAGGGTCCTATAAGTAAATGAAAATGAAGAATTGCCTTTTGCAAGAATACTTTCAGGAAGGTTAGCTAAGATGTTGAAACTTGTGTAAAAAGCTAAGAACAATGAGAAAGACTTGTAAAAAATATTCAGAGCAAGAAGCAGCTCGGTGACACGGTGGATAAAGCACTGGCCCTAGAGTCAGGAGGACCTCAGTTCAAATCTGGCCTCAGATACTTATTAGTTTCATGATCCCGGGCAAATCACTTAACCCCATTGCCTCCTCCCCCAAAATACTCACAGCAAGAAGAAGATAGGCTCACTGCTTAGAGGAAGATCAGATAAGGCTAAGAAGTTTTTAAAAATGTAGACTTTTAATTTTCATTTTGTTTTTGGTTATTGTTTTGCCAAAAAAGAGCATTATTCAAACTAGAAACAGAGTAAACATTATCATTCTGGATAAAAACTCAAGTTAAAAGCTCTGATAATTATGGAAATTAGAGCTGATAATAAGAGGGTAATCTACTTTCTACAGATGTGGAGCTAATGAGACATGTAAAATCATCACGGGTCAGGGAGAAACACTGGAGTCATCTTCTATTACCCTTACCCATTGTCTTGGGACCTACCTATTAAATTATCCTGTATCCTTCAATTAGCCAAATTTGGATATGTAAGTTATACATTGACCTCTGCTTTCACTTTTTAGCCGGGTGGTGATAATGATTACTACATAACTATCCATTTAGAGAACATTTGCTGCTAAATGTTGAGAGGAATGAGCAGGAGAGACTTGGCATCTCTCTGGCTTCTCAAATTATCTCCTCCAACCTAGGACAGAGAGGGGCAATGCGTATATACTTCTTAATTCCTTCCGAAGTCAATGTCTCTTTGAGTTCAAATTCTCTATAATTGGTCCAAATTGATTATGGCAGGGAAGCTGTCTACAGAGAAATACTTCTCTCTCCCATAATACCTTAGCACTGTAGAATTTTTATGGTTCCTAGTTGGTAATGATTCTATATGCCACATAAAATGGTTTGTCATAAGTAGGATGTTGATTATAAAATTTAAAAAAAGATAAAAATATGATAAAATATGATTAAAAATATCATAAACACAAGTTCCTCAAACTTGCTTTTATTTGGATGCTCCAAGAATGCATTATGAGCACTTTTCTTTGAACACATAGTATACAAATGACACACTTCTTACTGCCATCTGCTGTCATCTTGTGTCAATAGATATGGTTTAGTCTCAGTTAAGAACTCTAGAGACACTGTCATCCAAAATCATCATGTAGTACTTTCATGGCCATAGATGGAAATGCGTTGGTAGCACAACTGCCTGGTTCCATGTGGAGAAACAATTACAGAATGGTACAAATCAGTTGTCATCTTTTGAATACAGGTTAGCTCTAATGGGAAGAGGCAACCTGGAAGCATATAGAGTACAAGGAGACCAGTCTGTGATTAAACACTGGTTTCAGGTAAGTTAGGAGTGAGAGTTATTCAACTCATCCATCATGAGTTAGCTATATGGTCTTGCCTTTATTAGAAAAAGTTCCCGTTCAGAGTGTTGCTGGAAGAGGATGTATAACTAGCAATCTTATACATTTTACCTTACCCTCCTTTGGGTTACTCCAGGTGCCATTTGGAAGGCTTATTGATGTTCATGCTGGTAGCCAGCGTTCTTAATAGATTCCCCTCAGGCCCTCAAAAGGAGCCAATCCTTTTCTGTTGGACCACCATGGTGGTCCATTTAGTTTTGGTATTTCCAGACAATTTGCTCCTCCTCCTCCTCTTCCTTCTTCTCCTCCTCTTCCTTCTCCTCTTCCTCTTCTTCTTCTTCTTCTTCTCCTTTTCCTCCTTCTCCTTCTCCTTCTCCTTCTCCTCCTCCTTCTCCTCCTCTTTCTCCTTCTCTTCTTCTACTTCTCCTCCTCCTCCTTCTTCCTGTGCCACTTAGCTGACCCCTTGTATTATTTTTTGCATTATGGAGTTGAGATTATTTTTTTTTAACATGTCCAACAATTTCTGAAATGGCCCTAAACAGAACTGGAAGAGCTACTTGGAGTGCAATCTCTGTGTGAGTCACCAGGTGGTGCTTAAGCTGTGTTACCATCTTGAGTCCTTTTGTGTAGGTACCTACAGGAACTCCTCACCTTATCCAGTGCCTTACCCAGGTTCTGTCTCATATAGTCTTGGGTATGGAAGTATGGAATAGTATGGAAACTTTTGACTATAATTCATAACATGATTTTCTTGCCTTATCTCCATTCTCATTAAGATTCGCATGGCCATCATCAAGTTCAATGTGACCCAAAAGGACTGCTCACTTAATCCTTCTACTCATTGTTGTTCAGTCATTTTTCAGTTGTGTCCAACTCTTCACAGCCCTATTTGAGGTTTTCTTGGCAAAGATCCTGCAGTGGTTTGCCATTTCCTTCTCCAAATCATTTTACAGATAAGGAAAATGAGGCAAACAGGGTTAAGTGACTTGCCCAGGTTCACACAGCTAGTACTTGTCTGAGGCTGGATTTGAGCCTTCCTGATTCCAAGCCCAGTGCTCTATCCACTGTGCCACCTAGCTGCCCAATACTGCTACTAAAACATCAACAAAATGAGCCATATTGGATTTGTTATAACAACAAATGACAATGATCTGTTGTTCTTTGTAAGATATAAAATCTCAACTCCCCACCTACACTTTTGTGCCGGGTGTTTTCACCCACAGACTCTGTTGGTGGAGAGACTAATCCTGAAGCATTTTCAGACTTAGAAGTCAAAGGGTGAGGTATGGAACTACCTCTAGGCTCACCACAATAACCTCACACTGTCTCATTGTATGGTGGATGACATTCATCTGTCCCCAATACCTGCAGGAGTGACATTTGCTTCTTGGTCAATTGCCAGGTAAGTCACCTGGTCCATTGGTCCAATCACTGGTTCATGGTTAGGATCAGATGACTGGGAGTCATCTTTCATGTTACCTCTAATAAATAATAATCAATAAATGCTTGTTGATTAATTGGTTATGTATCTTATACATATCTATTTATGTACACATCTTCCCCATTAGAATGTAAGCTCCATGAGGGGAGGGACTTAAAAAAAACAACTCCAGGGGCAGCTAGGTAGTGCAGTGGATAGAGCACTGGCCCTGAAGTCAGGAGGACCTGAGTTCAAATCCGACCTCAGACACCTAACACTCACTAGCTGTGTGACTCTGGGCAAGTCACTTTACCCCAATTGCCTCACCAAAAAAAAAAAAAATACTGGGAAAACTTTCAAATACAAGTTACTTGAAAATCTTAGATTATTATTTGGCTTGGTTTTGAATGTTTTACTTCTAAAACTAAGTACAACTATTAAAAAAGGCTCTGCCACACAACTGCTTCTTCCATTCTATTTAGTTTTATTGTAAAAAGGAGCTATGAACTAAGCCACGTGAGTGACAAAGCAGAGAATACAGACAGTCATTGCATCAGATCTCATGGTCACGTTTCCTATAAGGCGTAGAGACCCGATCTTTGCTTTTTAAGGTCTCCACATAAAATCACTTTATGCAGCTGCTTTTAGGTCAAAATGACCCAGGCAATTCATCTTCTGGCCCTATATTTTCTGTTCTTTTCTGGTACCTAAAAGGACAGGAAATTACAGAGGAGAAAACCTAAGCTATTTCAAACATGAATTATACATATGTAGCAAACAACCCATAGACCTGTTAAAATATCTTCAAGGTAAATGCTTGACAAGTATTAACTTATCATCATTTTAAATTGGAGTAGATGTGGAGTGTTATAGTTAGAAGGTCTCATTTGAGCACAAATAAGAGTTACATAATTGGCACAATGGAGATAATTTCATTTGAAAATTCATTTTCCCCACACTTAAAAATTTTTTTATTCATTTTGAATTTAAATACAAAAAGAAAAAGAACATTTTCCCCCATACTTCTGATTAATGCTTTGCTTTATTATAGACTAATGCAAAAATTCTCTATTCACCACTAGCTTGTATATTTATAATGGTAGGAAAATCAGAAGGGGAGAGGGAGAATATTTAATAGCTCATAAAATATAGGAAGTTTTTTCCAGAAGTATTTGAGTTGACTCAGGCCTCCATCAAATGCCACTTTTCTAGCTTTTAACTTTGCATAGGAAAGGCAGTGCTACACAGGGGTCAGAATATTGGCTTCTGGAATCAGGAAGACCTGGGTTTAAATCCCTCCTCAGACACTGTGCAATCTTTGGTGTATCACTGTGTCACTCCTCTTAGCTTCAGTTTTCTAATCTATAAAACGGAGAGAATTTCTGAGGTACTTATGTCAAAGGGTTGGTGTTACGTTCAAATGTGATCATATATGTAAAATGCTTTGCAGATATTAAATTGTGCTATACATGCCAACTAGTTATTATGGTTATTTTTTCTTTCAAAGGGCATTTGATGATTTTTATTAGATGTCAATTAGCCAAGTCCTAGTTTGTTCCAAATCTTCACTTTTGCCACTTGCCAAAATGGCATGAAGAGATATGTGACAGAGGGAGAAATAGGTCCTGTTGCTTTGAACTTGGAATATTTGAATAACAATAATAATAATAATCATCTTTTATTTTTTTCCCCAATTACATGCTAAAACAATTAAAAAAATTTTTTTTTCAAGTTTTGAGTTCCAAATTCTATCACTCTCTCCCTTCTTCCCTTCCCCTCCCCTAGGAGGTAAGCAATCAGATATAGATTATATTTATGCAATCATGTAAAACATTTTCATGTTAGTAATTTTGTATAAGAAGTATTGAATAAAAAAATGAAAGAAAGAAAGAAAAAAAATGAAAATAGCATGTTTCAGTCTGTATTCAGACAGTATCAGTTCTTTCTCTTGAAGTGGATAGCATTTTTCATCATGAGTCCTTTGGGATTGTCTTGGATCATTGTATTGCTGAGAATAGCTAAGTCGTTCATAGTTCTTCATTGTACAATATTGCTGTTACTGTGTACAACATTCTCCTGGTTCTGTTCACTTCACTATGCATCATGTAAGTCATTTAAGTCTTTCCAGGATTTTCTGAAATTATCCTGCTCATCCTTTGTTGTAATATTCCATCATAATCATATACCAAAACTTGTTCAGTCATTCCCCAATTGATGGGCATGCCTTTGATTTCCAATTCTTAGCCACCACAAAAAGAGCTGCTATGAATATTTTTGTACAAATAAGTCCTTTTCCTCTTTTTTTATGTCTTTGGGAAATAGATCCTGCTGGATCAAAGAGTATGCACAGTTTTATAACTTGGAAGTTTTTCAATGAAGTTGTCAAAGATTCCTTCACATAGCTCCAGAATATCACAGTCTCTCACCTTCCTGAAGCCAGAGATGGCCAGAATTATCAAAGAAGTAAATGCATGGTCAGTAGGGCTATAGATATAGGGAAACTTTCTTGAAGATGGTATGGATCCTGAGATTAAAAATAAAAGAACCCCTCAAAAACCACAATAACCAAAATAAAGATTAATGTGGCTTTTCAACTAAGATAAACAGTAATTCTGATGTGCACATGATATACTGGCTCTAAGATGCAGTAATCATTGCTGAACAATCATGCCTCAGTTTTATCCTCTCACAATCTTAGGGAGGCACCTTAATGATATGGATAGTATTAAGGTTGCTATTAAGAACAGCCAAATGGGGCCCTAGGCCCTTATTTTCAGTTCCCTTCCCTTCTCATTTCCTAGTCCTTTATTCACTCGCATGACTCCTCTACCCCATCAACAACAAAAATCTTGATCATTTTGCTAAATTCAATAAACAACATTGAAAAACCTTCATTTTGTCTTAGGTCCAGTGGGGTTTAAACAGACCACAGATGCAATGACCACCCAGAATGGTATGCTAACAATTCAAACAAATTAGCTTAATTGGCAGTCCTTTTGTAACACTGGCATCAACAAACTTCTCTGCTGACAAAGATGAGATGAATAAAAAGCCAGAGAGTTGGAGTTTCTGGGTAATTAATAATCAATGTATAATTAGGCTAGCTGATAATAAACTGATGGTCAGTGGTTTCTCTCGGTAACCAAAGACAAAACCATGGAGATAACTAAATGGTTAAATACCTTTGGAAAATGAGGCGCCCCTGACAAGTGAAAAATCAACCCTGACTGATGTCAGTTAATAAGGGGGTAGACATATTAATGAGGAAATGGGCTGAAAGTCTTCAGCTCCTCCTGCTGAGAATGTGACTTGATCTTGAGACTCAGCTGCCTTCATCAATATGGATAAAGGGATCCATCTCTACCCCTACCACTCTGATTGATTTTCTCCTTCACAAGCTGAGTTCCCCTAGACTGCAATGGAGGGGTGCAAGGGCATGAATCAATGCTTTAGGGCTGAAATGCACCTAGATTAGATTCTGTAGATCACTCTAAACAGAAATAAGGTCCCCTAGTTGGGTGGGGTTTGCCCAAGTCTGAGGAGCATGTACCCAGAATGACCTACCAGGGCTGGTCCTTGAATGAGGATAGATGATGGAAAAACCTTAATCCTAATTTGATAATTGGTTATTAATATAATAGAAAAATAATCACTTCACTCAAAGAACAAGAGGTATGTTAAGTATTACTTAAAAGAGAGTAGCTAGGTAGCGCAGTGGAGAGTACCGGCCCTGAAATCAGGAGGACCTGAGTTCAAATCTGGCCTTAGACCAAACACTTAACTCTTACCAGCTGTGTGCTCCTGGGCAAGTCACTTAACCCCAATTGCCTAAAAATTAAAAAAAAAAAAAAAAGGTAGTGTCCCTTAGCAAAACTGTTCTCTAATCCTCTGCAGGATGAGGCCTAAACTAAAATTGTAAGGAAGCCTACCAATGGGCCAATTAGAAAAAAAAAAAGAGATCTCAGGCTATACCTTTATTCATTGGGTCAAGAAATAGTACTGACATCCAGGACTTAAATCAGATGATTTCAGGCAGGATGTTATTTTTACTTAATAAAAAATCTGATTTTTTTCTCCCTATATAGTAGGGCAATGTGGTGCAGTGTATAGAGTTCAGAATTGGGAGCCAGTGAAATTGAGTTTGAATCCTAGCTGAATGTAAGCAAATCTGTATCTTGTAAAATGTACTCTGTAGTACTTTTTACTGCTGTAAATTGGATTAGGTTATCTTTAGGGGCCTTTCAACTCAAAATCTATGATACCATAAACTAGTTTACTTCTTTGCTCCTGGTTCTGTGGCAAATACTGAAAGCCATGGGATTTAATCCCTGGTGGATGCTGCCCTCCTTAGTTATCCCCAGAAACTCTTTTTGTTTGGCAGTTGGAAATTATTAATTCAGGTTAGGATATGATAGACATGCCCTGAATCATCCATAGTGAGGAGAACTTAGAAGGCTGGGTTATTTCTAGGGATAGTAGTGCAGTTTAGGCTTATTTAGGGGTGAGCTTAGGAACACTGCATACCTTAGCAGTGATTGTTCGCCACACCTAGAACATGCTCACTTTTCATCTCTGGCTTGTAGATTCTCTTATTTTCTTTTTTTTTTTTAAATTTTAATTTTTTTTTTATTTTTAGTTTTCAACATTTATTTCCACAAGATTTTGAGTTCCAATTTTTCACCCCATCTTGCCCCTCTCCCCACCCCAAGATGGCATGCATTCTGAATACCCCTTCCCCTAGTCTGCTATCCCTGCTATCTCTCCCCCCTTCCCCTTCTATTTTCCTGTAGGGCAGGATAGATTTCTGTACCCCATTTCCTATACTTCTTATTTCCCAGTTGCATGTGAAAACATTTTTTTTAAACATGTGTTTTTTTAAACTTTGGGTTCCAAATTTTCTCCCTTCCTCCCTCCCTACCCACCCTCATTGAAAAGGCAAGCAACTCAATATAGGCTATACTTGTGCGGTTATGCAAAACACTTCCATAGTAGACATGCTGTGAAAAACTAACTCTATTTCCCTTAATCCTATCCCGCCCCCCCCACTTATTCTATTCTTTCTTTTGACCCTGTCCTTCCTCAGAAGTATTAGCTTCTGATTACCCCCTTTCCCAATCTGCCCTCCTCTCCATCATCCCCCTACTCTCTTATCCCCTTCCCCTCCTATTTTCCTGTAGGGTAAGACAGATTTCCATACCCAATTGAGTGTGTATGTTATACCCTCCTTAAGTCAAATCCTATGAGAATAAGATTCTTTCATTTCATCTCACCTTTCCCCGGTTCCCTTCCACTGTAAGAGCCTTTTCTTTTCTGCTTTTTTTTGTGAGATAATTTACCCCAATCTACCTTTCCCTTTCTCTTTCTCCTAGTATAATCCTCTCTCACCCCTTAATTTTATTCTCCAGATATGACCCCTTCATCTTCAACTCACCCTGTGCCCTCTATCTGTCTATCTATCTATATATACATACATATAATTTTTCCCTCCAACTACCCTAATACTGACAAAGGTCTCATGAGTTACAAATATCATCTTTCCATGCAGGAATGTAAACAGTTCAACCTTAATAAGTCTCTTATGATTTCTCTTTCCTGTTTAACTTTATGTTTTCCACTTGATTCTTGTATTGGAAAGTCAAATTTTCTATTCAGCTCTGGTCTTTTCATCAAGAATGCTTGAAAGTCCTCTATTTCACTGAATGACCATTTTTTCCCCTGAAGAATTATACTCAGTTTTGATGGGTAGGTGATTCTTGGTTGTAATCCTATCTCCTTTGCCCTCCGGAATATTATATTCCATGCCCTGCGGTCCCTTAATGTAGAAGCAGCTAAATCTTGTGTTATCCTAATTGTGTTTCCACAGTACTTGAATTGTTTCTTTCTGGATGCTTGTAATATTTTCTCCTTGACCTGGGAACTCTGGAATTTGGCTACAATATTCCTAGGAGTTTTCCTCTGGGGATCTCTTTCAGGAGGAGATTGGTGGATTCTTTCAATTTCTATTTTGCCCTCTGGTTCTAAAATATCAGGGAAGTTTTCCTTGATCATTTCTTGAAAGATGATGTCTAGGCTCTTTTTTTGATCATGGCTTTCAGATAGTCCAATAATTTTTAAATTCTCTCTCCTGGATCTATTTTCCAGGTCAGTTGTTTTTTCAATGAGATATTTCACATTGTTTTCTAATTTTTCATTCTTTTGGATTTGTTTGACAGTATCTTGATTTCTCATAAAGTCACCAGCTTCCAATTGCTCTATTCTAATTTTTAAGGAAGTATTTTCTTCAGTAATCTTTTGGACTTCCTTTTCCATTTGTCCAATTTTGTTCTTTAGGGCATTCTTTTCTTCATTGGCTTTTTTGGACCTCTTTTGCCATTTGGGTTAGGCTATTTTTTAAGGTGTTATTTTCTTCAGTATTTTTTTGTGTCTCCTTTAGCAAGCAGTTAACTTGCTTTTCATGATTTTCTTGCATCACTCTCACTTCTCTTCCTAGTTTTTCCTCTGCTTCTCTTACTTGCTTCTCAAAATCCCTTTTGAGCTCTTTCAAGGCCTGGGACCGATTCATATTTTTCTTGGAAGTTTTGGATGTAGAGGCTTTGACTTTGTTTTCCTCTTCTGGTTGTATGTTTTGATCTTCTTTGTCACCAAAGTAAGATAATATAGTCTGACTCTTTTTGCTCTGCTTGCTCATGATCCCAACCACTTACTTGAGTTTTAAATTCTTTGTTAAGGTAAGAGTCTGTTTCCAATGTGGAGAATGTACTGTCCCAAGCTTCGGGGGTTTGTACAGCTGTTTTCAGAGGTACTTCTTGTAAATTTTCAGTTCTTCCAAGGTGGTATGATAAGGGGCGAGGTGTTTCCTCTCCACTGCCACAACAAGCTGCACCATGCCAGCGTTCCTCCTCGCCCCAGGACCGCCCCTCAGAACTGTAACCTAGATCCAAGCACCAGTAAAGCAAGAGATTCCTTCCTCGGCCCTGGCAAAGAGATCCCTGCAATCCCCCTCTGATCAGCTACTTGATTCCCCCTTAGTCTGTGGGCTGGAATCTCAGAAGCCAGCTGCTGCCCTCAGGGTGGCTGAGATCTAGCTTCTTCTTTCACCATAGTAACAGACTTTTCCCACTGACCTTCTAAGTTGTCTTTGGCATTTGTGGGTTGAGAAGTCTGGAAACCACCACTGCTGCCCGTGATTCGGTCCTCTAAGGCCTGCTCTAGTGTAGCTGCGGCCCTTGCCGAACTGCGCTCCTCTCCCCGCCCAGCGCGATATACCTTTCCGATCAGCCATCCAGTTTGTCTTGGACTGGAAATTTGTTTTACTCTGTTTTTTTGTAGGTTCTGCTGCTTTAGAATTTGTTTAGAGCCATTTTTTGTAGGTATTTGGAGGGGTTTGGGGGAGAGCTCTAGCAAGTCGCTGCTTTCCCTCCACCATCTTGGCTCCGCCCCCTCTTATTTTCTTTAAGGCAGTTCAAACACCATTTTTCTTCATGAAACCTTTGCTCCCATCCCCCCCCCCCCCCCCCCCCCGCCAACTGCTAGTGTTCTCCTTGCAAAAACTACTTTATATTTACTTTTATTTATTCTATATACAGGGGCAGCTAGGTGGTGCAGTGGATAGAGTGCCAGGCCTGAAGCCAGGAAGACTCATCTTCCTCAGTTCAAATCTGGCTTTAGACATTTACTAGCTGAGTGACTCTGTTTGTCTCATTTTTCTCATCTGTCAAATGAACTGGAGAAGGAAATGTCAAACTACTCCAGTATCTCTGCTAAGAGAACCCTAAATGGGGTCATGAAGAGTCTGACAGGACTAAAGAACAGCAACATTCTTATATACTCATATACGTACATGTTGTCTCCTCTCATAGAATGTAAACTCCTTCAAGGCAGGGACTGACTTTGTTTTTGTCTTTTTTTTTTTTTTTGTATTCCTAGGGCCTGGCAGTGCCTGGTACACAAAAGGCACTTAAGAAATAATTATAAATTAATTCTAGATCCCACTGTAATAATAATAATAATAATAATAATAGTTATCATTTACATAGAGCTCTAAGGTTTGCAAAATGTGTTACAAATATTAACTCATTTTCTCCCCACAACAATCCTGGAATATAGGTGCTACTATTATCCCCATTTTACAAATGAAGAAACTGAGGCAGCCAGAGGTTAAATGACTTTCTCATGGTCACACAGGTAGTAAGTGTTTGAGGCTGTTTTTGAACTTAGGTCTTTCTGACTCAAGACTCAGAGCTCTATTGCCTGACCTAGTGGCCTTTTATTCAACATGTGGTCAAGAATCAATCAAACTTTCTGAGGGTCCTCGAGATGAATGGACTTCATATCTATACCCCAATATGGGCATGGATACAGCTGAGTCTGAGGCTACCATTTCCAGGGTGACCAGGTATGACTTGGAGTTGTTTATTTGCAAAGTGAAGACAGTCTGCTGGGGATAATTCAGGTATTCAGAATGACTGTCCAGGCATTATGCTTTGGGATCCTTGTGCCGCTGGTCAGTGGGGCAGATTGAAGACAATTTAGGGGCAGACAGAAGGCAAGTAATGGGTTAATACAAAAAATAAGACACTTAAATAACTCAACCCAACTCAACCAACATTTATTTATTAAACACTACATGTAGAACATGGTGACATTAAGGGAGGCAACACCCTTAAATGAGTCCTTAAGTCTCTTAAGATCTTTAAGATGGTCCAGGAGGATATGAGGTGCATGTAAGTGCATTGGAGAAGTGCAAAAAGACAAAACTGCTGTTTGAAGTCAGAAAAGGAAAAAATTCATTATTGACTTAGGTGGATGTGGAGATCGGAAATGGCTTCCTACAGGGGATCGCACTTGAGTGGGCAGGCATAAGTACAACATAAACCATCTTTTGGAAAGCACATGTCATTTTTGGAGGAGGGAGAAGGGACAGAGGAATCAAAGAACCCTTAAGGGGGTTGCTTCATCATCCCATAGCACAAGACTTTCAGTGTTGAGCATGTGTCCTCCCTGTAAATGGCTGGGGGCTTGTTCCCAGTGATTTCTAGAATGGCTGGACCAAGGTACACCAACAGTGCATCAATAAGCTTGTTTTCCTACAGTGCCCCCTAACCCCCAAATTTGTCATTTTCTTTTTTTGTCAATTTTGACAATCTAATGGGTATGGGTAGAGCTTCAGAGTTGCTTTAATTTGTATTTGTCTAATTATTAGTGATTTGGACAAGTAGGATTTCTTTTTTCATCTGAAAACTCCCTGTTTATATCCTTTGACCATATATCAACTGGAGAATGGTTCTTGTTCTTATAAATTTGAATCCTCTATATATCTTGGAAAAATATATCAGAAAAACTTGCTACAAAGATTTTCCCCGGTTGTCTCTTCTAATTTTAGCTGCTTCAGCTTTATTTGTGCAAAAAAATTTTAAATTTTATGTAATGAAAATTGTCCATTTATCTTCTGTGAATCTTCCCCTATCCACAGACCTGAAAGATAATTTCTTCCTTGTTCCTTTAGTTCATTTATGATGTGTCCTTTTAAGTATGAAGTCATGTAACAATTTGGAGCTTATCTTGTTATATGGTGTGAGATGTTGGTCTATATCTAGTTTCTTCCAGACTGCTGTCCAGTTTCCCCAGCAGTTTTTGTCAAATAGTGAATTCTTACCCCAATATTGGGTGTCTTTAGGTTTATCAAGCATTTGGTTACTTTGCTTTCTTTTACTTTGGCATATCAAGTACAAAATTTGTTTTGCCAAGCAAACTGTTTCTTAGTACCAAATGGTTTTGATTATAACTGCTTTGCAGTATAATTTGAGGTCTGAGTTTGCTAGTCATTCTTCTTTCACATTTTTTTCATTATGTTTCAAGAGATTCTTACCTTTTATTCTTTCAGGTGAATGTGGTTATTATTTTATCCAGCTCTATAAATATAATTTGTATAGTTTGATTGGTATGGCATGGAATAAGTAAATTGATTTACATAGCACTGTTGTGGTCATTTCTTACACTGACTCAGCTTACCAATGAACAATTAATATTTCTCCAGTTATTTAGGTCTGTCTTTATTTTAAAGAGAGTTTTAGAATTGTTCTCATACAGTTCATGTATGTTTTGACAAGTAATCTTTCAAGTGTTTTATGTATTCTGTATTTTAAATGGATTTCTATGTTTATTTCTTCCTGTTAGTTTTTGTTGGAAACATACAGAAATGCTGATGATTTATCTGAGTTTATTTTATATACTGAAACTTTGCTGAAGTTATTGCTTCAATTAATTCTTTAGTTGACTCTCTAAAGTTACCAAAACAGGTCACATCATCTTCAAAAACTGATAATTTTGTTTTCTTTTTGCCTATGCTTCTTCTCTCAATTTTTTCCCTTAATGCTATAGCTAGCATTTCTAATACTCCATTAAACAGTAGTGATAATAATGGACATCCTTGTTTTACCCTTGATCTTATTGGAAAGGACTTCAGTTTATCCCCATTACATATAACTCTGCATCTTGATTTTAGATATTATTAGGTTAAGGAAAGATCCATTTGTTCCGATGTTCCCTAGCATTTTTTAAAAAATAGGAATGGGTATTGTACCTTGTCAAAAGATTTTTCTAGATCTATTAATAGTCATTTGATTTTCTTGTGTCCTTATGATAAATTTGGTCAATCGTGTTTACAATTTTCCTAATAATAAACCAGTCCTACATTTCTGGTATAAATCCAACCATGTCATCATGAATAATCTTTGGGATATGCTACTATAGCCTCTTTGCTAATATTTCATTTAAATTATTTGTGCCAAAGTTCATTAAGAATATCAGTCTGTAGTTTTCTTTCTCTGTTTAGGTCCTCCCTAGTTTATGTATCAAGACCATATTTGTGTTATAAAAGGAATTTTAGTAGGTTTCTTTCTTTTCCTATTTTTTTTAAACAATGAATTGTTGTTTAATTTTTTTGGCAGAATTTGCTTGTAAATCCATCTGAACCTGTGTTTTTTTTTTTTCCTTGTGGGGCATTCATTTATGACTTGCTCAATTTCTTTTTCTAAGATATGTTTATATTATAGTGAATTCTTACCCCAATTCTATTTCCTGTTGTGTTAATCTGAACAATTTATATTTTTGTAAATATTCATCCATTTTATTTAATCAGTTTTATTGGCATATAATTTGGTGAAATAGCTTCTAATAATTGCTTTTGTTTCTCCATTGGTTACAAATTCACCTTTAAATTTTTTTTGACATTGGCATTTTGGTTTTCTCTTTTTTCCCCCATCAAATTAGCTAATATCTTATCTGTTTTGTTGTTCTTGTTTACTTTAAATTTTGTTAAAATCTCTTGGTTTTTGAGATTTCTATTTTGGTTTTTAATTGGGGGTTTTAAAGTTTTCAGTTTTCTAGTTTTTTTTTTTGGTTGCATGCTCAGTTTGTTGATTTACTCTTCCTCTATTTTATTCAAGAAAGCATTTAAGGATAGAATATTTTCCCTAAGTACTTTGGCTGCATCCCATAAATTTTGGCATGTTGTCTCATTATTGTAATTATCTTTAATGAAATTACTGATTATTTTTATAATTTGTTCTTTGATCCACTCATTCTTCAGGATTAAGTTATTTAGTTTCTAATTCATTTTTATTATTTCCTTCAAAAACCTTTTGTTGAATGTAATTTTTATTATATTATGGCCAGTAAAAGGTACACTTAATATTTCTGCTTTGCTGCATTTGTGAGGTTTTATGCCCTACCTAATACAGTCAATTTTTGTGAAGGTGCCAAGTATAACTGAGAAAACAACAGCTCTTGATTATGATCCCTTCTCTCCTCTGACACTGTTCTCACCCTGATACAGACATTCATCACCTCATGCCTCGATTATTGCAATGGCTTTCCGGTTGGCCTCGCTTATTCAAATCTCTCCCTACTTCACTCCATCCTCCACTCCACTATCAAATTGATCTTTCTAAAGTACAAGTCGCATCCTTATCAATAAACTCCAGTGGCTCCCAATTACTTCCAGGATCAAATCCTTGATTTGATCAAATTCCTTCCGTTCAAATCCCACCTTCTGCCCAAGCCTGTTCCTGGAATGCACTAGCCTTTTCTCTGAAGATAAACCTTCAATTTACCCTGAATAGACTGGTTGTAGGTTTTTTTTTTTTCATCCTGTTTTTCCCCGTTAGATTGTGAGCTCCCTGAGGGCAGAGGTTGTTTATGCCTTTCATTGTATCCCTAGTGCTTAGCACAAAAATGAAAAGTTCTTAATCAATGCTTGTTTACTTGACTTGCATGTTCTGAAAGAAAAAGAAAACCTGCTTTATGAACACTGAAAGAGAGGATTATATCCATTTAGTTGGCTTACCTGGTGAATATTTTTAACCACATGAATGAGATTAGCTTCTCCATTCAAGGTCCTGAAGTCATTTTATGGATGCTATTGAAAAATGACAAACTTTTTTGGCTAAGGTGTCAATATGGAAGACTAGAAGAGCTTAAAATTGTGCTAAGAATTCACTCCATATATAGTAGTTGAAAAAAATCCATTCCTTTTTCTCCCTCTGATTTTCTTCTGATTTTCTCTACTGCATTTGAGCAATAAAACACATGCTATTAATGCACTACCACTAATATTACTAATATTAATGCAAAACCATTAATGTTAACTACAATTATGATACCATCATGACCGTAGCTAGAATTTACATAGGGTTTTAAGGTTTGCAATGCACTTTACATATATTATCTTAATGGCTCTTCTTTGATTTAAGTTTTACATATATTATCTCATTTGGTCCTCACAATAACCCTGTGAGGTAGGTGTTATTATTATCTTCATTTTGAAATTATTAGTGCACTTGAAGACACACACACTTACACACACATACATATACACAAATATATACACAAACATGAAAAAACCCCAAATACAGAAAGCAAATATACTCCTGTGAGGTGGACACTCGGGGAACAGGCACATGTCTCTTGAAAGAGAGAGACAATGAGAAGAGGGAGAAGAATGAAGAATCACCAGCCTTGGCCTCAGAAGTTCGAAGAGTTTCAGTAAATCCAGTATCTGCTGCGTCTCTGTTATATGGCTCCATCACAGAGTCCCTGTGCTGTAGAACAGTGCTGAGGGTCCCATAGCTCATACTCTCCTTCCATGGGCTTCCCAGGGGCTCTTCTCACTCCCCAATACAGATAACAATAATGGCAGCAGTAACTCTGGTTCTGCCTATCAGGGGCACCATGTACCTGCCTCTTAGTCTGGCCTATATGCCCCTGTGGTGCTGCTTTCCTCTCCACATTGTGGTTTTTGCCTTCCTCCTCTGTTAGGAATAGAAGTGGCTAGTTTGTCAGTCATAATCTGGCCCCAGTCTGTCACCGGGTCAAGGGAGTTCCATGGGAGATTGATTAGAGGGATACTGGAGATTTCTATCCACCAGTGGACATTCTCTAGTGTCTTGTTACATTATCAAAATAAAGAAGAAAACATTACACAAACTCTTTATTATTTAAGAAGGTAGAACCAAATTAATTTAATACCTAAAGGAAATGGTGGAATTTGTGGACTGTAGAAAAAAAAAGCACTGCTTCTGTAGAGGAGCGGGGTTCAAATTTCACTCTTGGTGCTTATTATCTTTGTGACCTTGGGCAAGTCACAACATCCCTGTTCCTTAATTTCATCATCTACAAAATTAGGGCATTGGACCAAATGTTTTGCTACATTTAACTTTATTTCCTTTTCCCTTTTTATATCAATCTATATACAAGTCTGATTTTGATTTCAGTTACTTCACAAAGGTCTTTCCATAAATTTCTTACATGCTTCACATTTATATATCCAGCCATTTTTCAAATGTTGAAAATAAAAAGTTGCTTTCATTTAAAAAAAAATTAATTAATTTTTTTTTTTTTACAAATGGGGCCACTATGAATGATTTTGTACAATTTTTTTTTTTTTTTGGCAATTTGGGTTAAGTGACTTGCCTAGGGTCACAGCTGGTAAGTGTCAAGTGTTTGCTCTGGGGCCAGATTTGAACTCAGGTCCTTTTGACTTCAGGGCCAGTGCACTATCCACTGTGCCACCTAGCTGCTCCTAGATATTTTTTATGATGTTTTGAAGGAATAAAGTTCTCCAAATGAAAACACTGGGGTGAAAGGCATGATTACTTTTGTGGCTATTATTGAATATTGCCCTACTACTCATCTCTAAAATGTTTACACCAATCTATACATCTCCTGATGATGAAGGCACTTCTCCTTGCCAAGCTAACCCCCTCTAACTTTTGTTCTTTATTCTATTTCTTAATAGGTTTTGCTCCCCTCCCTTTCATTACTTCATTTCTGTCTCATTTTCAATCTCTCCTTCTTCTCTACTCTAGCAAATATATCCAGGTTTGCCCCATTTTTATATTCTCCAGGTTATCCTCAAGATGACTTTCTGAAAACTATATCTAGGTTTAAGGTACCCATTGGGTCAGCATCTGTTCAAAACCACTGCTCATGGCTGCCTTCCCATCTGATGCTTTCCTTTTATCCGCCCAATCCATCAGACAAAGAACAGCAAAAATCCTTCCATATACAAGAGCACATTCTCCCACAGATTCCTACGCCACCAGTAAGGGAGGGAATTTTTATAGTTTGAAAAACTCACGTCCTTAAGATTGCTTCCTAGATTTAGAGACTCCATTTCCAAATCTACTTGTTGCTTTCCCAGAGATGATGACGGCATCTGCTGGACCGCTTTCTCAGCTGTGCTGCTGCTGCCACCTGTTGATCATCCAATGAATTGCCACTAGGTAGTTTCTTTCATCTGCTATTTTCCCTCCAAATTGCTGCAAGGCTTCTCCCCAAAGACAGTCAGAGGTGCATAGCTTCAGAGCTATTTCAGGTCTTCCACGAGAGAGATAGAATCACTGTCAAACCCCACCAGTGTGGCAGAATTTCTGAGTTAAGTCTGTATTTTAAAAAGTGACCCCAATTTCCAATTTAAAAAATGACTTCCAATATCAGCAGGATCTCCCCTGGATCAGCTTCATAATTGGCCTGGGATGAATTTCTTTCAGCTCCCATAATGCATATGGTGGTAGTGTCAAGGGCATGCAGATTAACCCAGTGGTCTTATGACCCCTTTATACTCTTAAAAATTATTGAAGACCACCACCCCCTACCCACACCCTCCAAGAGCTTTTGTTTGTGTGGGTTATAGCTATTGATATTTACAATATTAGAAATTAAAATACCTTAGTTTTTTGTGAAAATAGTTTTGACTTCACAAATTCCCCTAAAGGGTCTCAGGGAACCCCAGATCACAATTTGACCTAAAGCTTCAGTTAGTCATGTGGGAGGGATGGATTGAAGGGGGAGAGAAGGAAATAAACATTAAATAGCACCTACTCTGTGCCAGGCACCGCGCTAAGCATTTTACAAATATCTCATTTGATCCTCACAATAATCTTGTGAGGTGGATGCTGTTATCTCCATTTTACAGGAGAGGAAACTGAGGTTAGGAGATTGTCCAGGGTCATATGTCTGAGGCTGTGTTCCTGACTCCACACTTATCTGTTACTCCACCTAGCTTGCTGTTGTGTTGCATTTCTACAACTATACTCTAACTGCTGTTCTTAGATTTCTAAGGCCTTCACTTCATTTACCCTGCCATCCCCTGAAACTAACACCCCTCAAAGTCAGTCTCCCAAAGTCATTTATACTTATTGCCTTCATTTACTTGTTTCTCAATACATTGCAATTTATTTTCCAACCCCAGCATTCTATTGAAACTGCTCACTCCAAGGTTAACAATGATTTAAATGCTAAATTCAATGGTCCATGGTATTTGACCCATCTCCGCAATTTATTGTAATTGTTGTCCATCCTCTCTTGCCCTGCTTTCTTGTTTTTTCTCCTTTCCATCTGTTTGATCACTCAGTCTCCTTTGTTGGATCAATATTGCTCTCTTCTCCACCAACTTTGGGTGTCTCACTGAGAATCTATTCTGGGCATTTTTCTTTTTTCTCTGTACACTTTCATAGTGATCTCTATGATCTTCTGGGTTCAACAGTATACACTTAATTCCCAAATCTGTATGATGTTTTAATCTTTCCTGAACTCCTGTTATGTATATGTAACTGCTGTCCCAAAGCCCATTGGTATGGAATTCTCCCCTTATTGGAGGAGATAAATGCCTGCCTTGCAAAAGAGGCAGAGTTGGTGAGAGCCCCAAAGAGCTTCAGTTCTCAGCCAATCTTTGACAGGACTCTGAGAGTTGAGTCCCTTCAGGGGCTTCTGGTTTCCAGCTTCAAGAAAGAAGTTAGAAGAGGCCAACCCCTTTTCAGGTTGCTGAAGGAAAATACTCTGGGAAAACATGAGAAGCTCTTCAGCTGGCAGTCTTCATCATGTTCCCACCCCTAGTTTGATATAGTAGAGACTTTAGTGAGTTACCCCCTTCAAGGACACTCTCTCTTACTCAAGTTCCCAGTAGGAAAGCACTGTGTATTACTGTCTGGCATATATTCTCCTATGTATATCTTCTCTGATTTCTGTTTTGCTATGATTTGGATAAATGGTTTTTTTTCCTTTGCTATTTGCTACGTTCATTGTGGAATTGGTATTTGGTGGGAAAGGGATCAAGCCTTGGGTATAGAACTTGGGGTCCCATTCTTTTAATCATGACAAAGTAATCAGAAGTTAGATTGGACCTGATCACATCCACTAGAATAAAAATATTTAAGGGAGCTGTTAGATATAATTTAGCCCAGTCTCCCCTCCCTCTCAGGAGAGCAGTGTGGCTTCTGCCCCCAACTTCCTCTTCCTTTTCCAGGCAAATCTCCCCTGGAGAAGAGGCCGCTCAACTACAAACCTTGCCACACAGGGGCTTTGCCGCACGTCGGGTCCACTTTTGTTACATATAACCAATGGCTTTCTCTCTATCTCCACCTATGTGGCTCATTGGTATCTCAAACTCATAACTTCCAAAATGGAACTCATTCTTTTTTCTCCAAATTTCCCTATTTCTACAGAGTAAACCAACATCCTTCCAGTTAACCTGGTTTATAACTTTGGAGTCATTCTTGAATCATGCCTTTCTTGCACCTCCCCAACCTCCATGTCCAATCAATTGTCAGATCTACACATTGTTCAATAGCTGCCATAATCTTCCTCTCTACTAAAAAATACTACCTTAGTTCAGGTCTTCATCATTTCTCACCTGAACTATTGCAGTCATCTCTTAATTGGTCTACCTCCTTAAGTCTTTCCTTTCCAATCCATCTTCTACTTGGTTGCCAAATTAATATGCCGAAAACAGTGTAACTTCCCTACTAAAAATCTTCAGTAGCTCACTATTGCCTCTGTGATAAAATACTGCCTCCTTAGCCTGGCATTAAAGCCATCCACGTTATAGACCCCATCTCCTTCCTAGACTTACTTCATATCATCCTCCTTCACACATTCTATATTCCAGTCCCCAAACTCAATTCCCACAGTTACAGTTCAGTTTGCAACAGTCTTTCCCCATGTCACCTCCCCTCCTTCAATAAAACAAAAGAAGCATGAATTCTGTTCACATTTTCTTTGTTCAAGGTGTTTATTGCATCTCAGAGGGCATACATACATGCATTGGGTTTTTAAACCAAAATACAAAGAAAAGCTGTTTTGAAATTAGCTTCATGTTATTTTTTCCCCCATTACAGTGTATGTTATTCCCACAGTAAATTCAGATACAACCACTTGTAAATGGTACCATACATCGATTAAATAATTTGAAAGACTTAGGTGAACATCTTTCCAACCCAATATGCTTTCACAAAGCGCTGCCAAGCTACTTGTAACACTGATCAACAGTGACCTCATTTCTGCATTGAAATCTTCAGCCAAGCCATCAGCACAAACAGTATGAAAAAAAGAAAAAAACAAAAAAGGGGAAAATACAATATATACAGTGAAAGAGCATATTCATTGAATTAGTTTAAATCCTAATTATAAATGGTACAAAAGAAAAAACCCTACTCAGAGCTCATTTTAGGAATGGAGAAACATTAGTCTATGATAAACACACACACGCACACACACACACACAAAAATACTAAACAGATGTACATGAAAGGTGAAGTAAAAATAACAATCTTTGCAGTAATATTCTGACTACCTACATACCAAAGAGTGCCTCCACAATAACTTTAAATCCCTTATGAAAGAGCACAATTATGGTTGCTTTTTTTCAACTACACGAGGAGAAACTGACCATTTACTTATTCTTCAGTGCTTTTAAGCAAAACTGGACAAATAAGCCAATTTAGATGCAAAACTGGACAAATAAGCCAATTTAGATGCAAAACTGGACAAATAAGCCAATTTAGATGCAAAACTTGTCAAATATAATTAAAATATGTATTTTAAAATATTACAATGATAGATACGGTATTCTTTTCAATATGATTCTTCATTCTTGGTAAGGTAGCTTCAAGGAGAAGTGTTTATTATGGAAGTTAACCTTTATATTCCTTTAAATAATAATATTTCTCAACATATACAGTGCCACAAAAATAAACATTTCTCACAACAATTGAAATTCCTGTGATTGGAAAAATGTACTCCACACCAAAAAAAGAGTTTTGTATATTTAAGAGTGTTTTCCTTATCATCTGATATTATCACATATGCCTTGTAACAGAGATACAGAAGGAAACAGAACTTATGGAGAAAGTTTTAGGGTTTGTCCAAAAGTTATATACATTGAAACCTTCAAAAAACACAGACACATCGCTCCAAACAGCTCACCATACAACAGCTGCATAATCTGTCCCACAGGAGGTTCAGAAAAGCACTAAAGGCATCAGAAACATACATCCATTGTTTAAATTGTAAAACACACAAATAACCCAATACACTAAAAGTGAATAGAGTTGGGATAACAGCTAAGGTAGTACACATTCCTAATGTTCACTTTCACAGCTGGGCTACACGTTTTGGAAGAGAAGATATGAAGAAGCACTGGGTGTGGTACTGGTGGCTCACTTTGAAACTCTGAGCATCAAACTTTTTTGTAGTCTCCAAACTCACTTTCCCCATTGGTCAGTCACAAAAACTGCAGCTGTGGAGACCCAAAAAAAAAAAAAATACTTCAATTAGAAAGTAGAATGTAATAGTATCTTCCAAAGTACACCTCAGATTTGTTTAGGTTTCCTCAAAGTCTCACATCAATATGGCTAAACCAAAATCTATATTCCTCTTAGATCATCAATTTAGAGCTGGAAGAAACTTGGGAGGTTACTTAGTTCAACACCTTTCATTTTTTAGATGGGGAAATAAAGCCTGAATTTTCCTTTGAACTTATATATCACTGAAAATTTCTCCCCATACCTCCCCAAAGCTCCAATAGAACATGTTTTTAATTATGAAAATGAGCAGAAAAACAATTGCAACTAGGATTAAAAAACTTCTTAAAAAATATACTGGGGGGGGCGGCGCTAGGTGGCGCAGTGGATAGAACATCGGCTGTGGAGTCAGGAGGACCTGAGCTCAAATCCGACCTCAGACACCTAACACTCACTAGCTGTGTGACTCTGGGGAAGTCACTTTACCCCAATTGCCTCACCAAAAAAAAAAAAATACTGGGGAAACTTTCAAATATAAGTTACTTGAAAATCTTAGATTATTATTTAGCTTGGTTTTGAATGTTTTACTTCTAAAACTAAGTACAACTATTAAAAACAGCTCTGCCATACAACTGCTTCTTCCATTCTATTTAGTTTTATTGTAAAAAGGAGCTATGAACTAAGCCAAGTGACAAAGCAGAGAATACAGAGAGTCATTGCACCAAATCTCAATGTGATAAAAGGCTTGTCTGAAATAACGGTGTTAAAAAGGAAGGCAGCACAGATCCTGGTGCTCCTCTCCTTAAACCTTTGAATGGGAGTGAAAGTTGTCCTCAGTGTCTCCCTCTTAATCCAGTCCAAACCAGACCACGTGAAAGCAGAGGGAACTGGAGGGAAATGATACCTGGGTGCTAAGGGCATCAAATTTGGTCATTATTTTGCCCAGTGACTGATGAATTTAGGTACAGAGTTGACACCAAATAAAGAAATATGAGTGCATAAAAACATAAAGCAGGAGCCCCCCAATGCTGAAAATTTACAACATATAGTAAACAGATTTTAATAAACATTTTCTAAACAGTGCAAATTTCCCTTAGTGCAAATGCCCATCATTAATTTTTCATAAGATATAACTTTAAAAAATGATACAAATATTCCTGAAGAGATTTAAGGGGGGAGGTTTTAAGTTACGACTGATAAAATGAAAATAAGATTACTCAAAATCCAAATAGTTAAATAATTAAATATGTTTTTAGAATAAAATGTATTATCTAATTATAACATTGTAAGTTTTAATTTTCTGTAATTCCTATGTCAAATATGTGATCAAAGTGCTCATTTTTTTTTTTTTGGTGAGGCAATCCTTACCTAGGGTCACACAGCTAGTAAAGTACTCATATTTTTTAAACAACTTGTGGAAAATGTCATTTGTGCTTTAGCTATGTAACCTTGGAGTATAAAGTCTGGAGAATAATCCTGTTATTATTTAAATTAAAGAAAGTTAAATAATTAACTGATAGCTTTTGTAAGATTTTGTTCCATCCTTATCATGGCATAAAGGTGGCTCTGGGTTCTAGAAAGTTATGCTAGTGCACATATGCTTTGTCAGGTCCCACCAACGACAGACCGAGTGCCTATTATTTGAGGACCGATGTTGTTTGGTGCAGAAAGACTCATTACTAATAGATTGGTCACAGAGTGATGAATTTTTTTTTATTACAAAAATTGAAAAAACCATCTTCTAAAGTATGGAGTAGGTGTGATCTATATGGCTAGAGGGAACTACCACACCAACAACTCATGGATCTTTTGTAGCAATATAATTACATTATATAAAGTGTTCCAAAAAGTCTTAGTTCAGTTTTAAGCATTACTAGGTTTCTCAGTAATATTATATGGGTTTCTACATCATTTAAATGTGATGATTTGAACACAAGAAATAGTTAAACACTATGTGATTACTGCAAACAAACCCACAAAAAGGCTCAATATTATATACCTTAAGTTGTTTATAAGAAATCCTTGATGTTAAGATCCGCTAGTGGGTCCTTTGCTGGAGGTTTCTTGGGGCTCTGAGTGGCAGGTGTAGGGCTTGGAGAAAGCTAATGGAAGAAAAGCCAGTCAAAGAAAGCAGGCATAGAAAGCAAACCGGGATTAAGAGCATTAGGTAGAACACAAACTACTGCGCAGAACCAACATGCAAAAGATTAGATACCTAAAGTTTACAAAAAACAAAACAAAACAAGAACAAAATACCAAGACCCACAATACTTTGTTCTACTTAGTCAAAATATAATATTTGATTTGAGATTGGATGAATATGTAGTTTATATAACTTCAAACACATCAATACTGGGTTTTGAAGAAAAATAAAATTTGGGGACTTTGGCAGAACAAGCTTCAGTCATTGTAGGGGTGATGTAAACAACTAAACTTGTCTAGTAAGACATGTACACACACTTATATCAAAAGTATATAGTCAAAACCCATTTCTCTGCATGAAGGAATTTTTATATCAAGATATTAATATCACTAAGCTAAGAAAGTTGAATGGATTTTTTCCATAGCAAGAATGAGTTTGCAGAAAGTTAAGTGATTAGTAAAGTGTTCTTAGGATTTCATATTAACAACTGCTAATCAAAAATAAGCAAGTTTATTCTAATTGGATAAACTTATCCAGATAAATCCTGTCTCTAAAAGCAATTTACTGTTATCTCTTGGCCAGTTAATTTTATTTTTTTAGCCTTTAAGACAGAAGAGATTAAAGTTGATTAGTAATAGTAAAATGAACATCTCTTAATTTTATAGGTAAATATCCATATAGAATTTGAAAGAAAAAGCTGGACTCTGTTCTTGTGCAGTTGCCACCTAAGTCATTTTATGATGTGCCTGGACCAGAGATGAGGGCTCAGGAACTTGGCAGTTCTTTGTTTCCTTTTTGCTAAGGGAAATGGGAAAAAACAAAACAAAACAAATTCCTTGTTTGTAGAATACAAATATGCTAAATGACATTTGTGTAGTTTTATAACTTTTGTCATGGGGGACAAGCAAGTTAGATGTGTCTTTTATGTTATATCAAATAATCAAAGTTTCAGAGAAACAAGAAAGGGGATTAATCAAGTGGAAAGAAGATTGTTCAGATACATTATTACAGCCAAGTTTATCTCTCAGTTTACCAATTTTAAAGTAGGAACAATGTCTTATGAAAGGTAGTATAGATCCGTAGATAAAAGATCAATCTTAGAATTAGGAAGACTTGAGTTCATGTCTCTAGGGTATACCAGCCATGCAACTATGGACAAATCACACCTTAATAAATGCATGTTGACTTGTTGGCTGGACAATCTCTTAATGCCCCCAGGCAATCCTCTGAGGTTCCAAATGAGAGGATTTGCTAATCTGTATTGGTGGAGAGAGTTTCCATACTGGGACTCCCCATGCTGATGAAATCGTAGGTTTGGACAACTCAAAACTTTTTACATGAAGATAAATGCTGGGTTTAGAGTTATTTAGACAATAAGGTCTATTGAAACTCAGGGTATCATTTTATTATGAACAACTTCAAGTGAGATGTAATCTTAACAATTGAACTGAATTGGAGAAGAAACCAAAAAAGAACTAATATTGATGCAGAAAAAGTTGTTAGAAATTTTAATAGCTCACATTTGTATAGCACATTATTATTTACAAAGTACTTTCCTCAAAACAACCCTGGGAGGTAGGTATTGAAGAGATTATTATCCCCATTTGACAGATAAGGGAACTGAGGCTCGGAGAGGTTACCATTAATATTAGGGAAGAAGAGGTGGTTTAAAGTTCTGCCTCCATTCCTGACCGGCTGGTGTGACTATGGGCAAGTCATTTATTTTTTCCTAGCCTTGATTTCCTCATTTGTAAAAAGGGTTAATACTGTAGCACTGATGCCATAGATTTTGACACTCAAATGAGATAATTTAAACAAAGCACTTAATCTTTTAAGCATTATATGTCAGCTGTTAGTATTATTCTCTGTCATATTCAGATTTCTGCTCTTTTTTAGGATATAGGGAAAACAATTCAAAGTTTCCCACCAATCAGGGCAAAACTACAACATAGAAGTTTACTACATAATCACGTTATAAGAAGAATCTTACCAACCTATTTTTTTTTGTTAAATTTGATCGTAGATAAGGAAGCCCTTTCCTTTCTCTTGATTATCATGTAGTACCTGTTCCAAATCTTCTCTCTGCTTACAAGCCCTTATGTCATCCTCACCCTCTATCTCTCTTCCTGAAGTATATGTCTGTTTTTACCTTTATACAGAAAGTTAGGGTCATTTATGGTGAATGAGTTCCCTCATTTCCTCCTCTCCATCTCTCAAAATATTCTTTCTGCTTTTGCTGAAGTCTGGTTCTTTCTCCTTGCCAAGACAAATCTATTTTTTTGTACTTCTCATACCAATTCCTCTTATCTCTTTGCCCTGTGATTATTCCTTCTCTCTCCCATCTTGAATCTCTTCCTATTCAATGACTCTTGTTGCCTATGGACATTCCTAGGTCTTCCCCATCCTTAAAATCCCATCATTTGATCCCTTCTTTCCCTGAAGCTATCATATATTTTTCATATCTCTTCTTCATTTCACTGCCGAACTCCTAGAAAAGCCATAGCTCTAATGTCTCCAATTTCTCCTCACCGCTCAGTTCTTAGCTCTTAGCAATGTGGACTCTAATCCAACCAACCTACTGAAATTGTTCTCTCCAAGATCAGCCGTGAGCCCAGCTACTAAATTCAGTGGCTTTTCTCTTCAGTCTTCCATCTCCAATCTCTTTGATCTTTCTGCCACTTCAGATTCTGCTAAATACTGCCTCTCCCTAGACTCCTCTCTTGGCTTCGGTGACAAGGCTCCCTCTCTCTGCCTGTCTTCTTTGCTGACTCCAATTATGGATGAATTTAATTGCTGATTTTTAACACCACCCCTTGGGTTCAAGTATCTTCAATATACAGACGAATTCCATAGGTGTATATTCAGCCCTAATCATTCTTCTGAGACCCGGTCCTGAATCACCAACTGCTTGCATGTATCTACACCTGTATGTCCCACTGACATCTCAAGTTCAATATACCCAAAGGAGAACTCATTATTTTCTCCAAAACCCATCTCTTCTCTAAACTTCCCTTTTTATTTTGAGGATTCCATAATCCTAGTCACTCAGTTTCACAACCCTGGAGCTGTCTTTAACTTTTCCTTTTTCCTCATGCCACTGACCTAGTCAGTTGCCAGGTCTTGGCAATGTTACTTCCAGAACACTTCACTCCGTTTGCTACAGTTTCCTCATTGTACAATGGAGATAATAATAGAACCTCCCTCCTGGGTTGTTGTGAAGATCAAATGAAATAATAAGTGTAAAGAGCTTAGCACAGTGCTAGGATATAGTAGGTACCATATAAATATACTTGCTAATACTATTTTTGATTTCTCTAAATACATACACACATATATGTATTTATACATAAACATATACACATATGCATGCATATACATCTGTGTATATGTAGTATACCCCAGTAAACTTTAAGCTTCTTGAGAGAAGAGATTGTTTTTCTCTTTGTCATTGTATCTTCAACATCTAGCAAACGAATTGGCTTGAGAAGTGATGAACTTAATTCTATAAGGCTTACTTATCTCAATCAGCTCTGTTGGATGGAGCATGATGCTAACAAGGGTAAGACTGAGGGCTGTACTAGTTAGCTATGTACAAAGAAGATTAAACTTTAGTGTTATTATTATCCTGGTTCAACATTTTAAAATGTAGAATGTCAGTCATGAAGGACACAGAGAATTTAGCAAAATCCACTCTTGAAAAACAGTTCCAAGGTCACGTATTATTCTGTCTTTGTAGATAAAGAGAACATATCTTGTGAGATACAAAGAGATGAAACTCTTTTCTGTAGGATTATACTAGTGTGTAACCTCCAATTTAGCAACCTTGTTGCTCCCTACCATGATGACCCTTTTAGAAGAATGGGAAGTCAGGTTTGTACCAAGTGCAACTCTGCCACTATTTATACACTTTTCTTCAAATAGTCTCAAATGTCCTTCTTACCCTTGCTGCCAGGTTGCTCTTATATTTGAAGTTGTAAGAAGAGATCTGGGAAGGTAAATGTTTTTTAAATTGTTTGCATGGCAATTAATATTCTTGCAACTTTATGTTACTATTTCATTAAAAAATAATAAAAACTTACCTGTGCACCAGGTACAGAGGCAGCTCCAAATGGTGGCCTCATCATAGGTTGTGCAAACATAACTGGCTGCTGTGGCATCATGGGCACACCCGTTCCAGCAGAAGGCTGAAATATTATTTAAAACTTAAGAACATGAAACTGAATCTATTATGCAGAGAAATTTAATTAAGTTGATCTCTTACCATTCCAAATCCTGTTCCTGGCTGTCCGACAGGTGGCGCACCAGCAACAGGAGGAACTGTGCTAGCTCCTTGCTAAAAACATGCAAAATGTGCACACAATTTTAAAGCTCATAGAGTATGATTTCAAAATGAATGACTTAATAGTATGTGAATTATATATTTTATCTCTCAGACTTCACAACTAAATATCAGACCTAACCACAAAAAAGTTCCTACCTTTGTGGTTTGATGGTACACAACATCACATTACCAGTTGACATGTGGCATCTCCTCACCAGTTTTTTTCTCCCTTCTCATTCTCACATTTATTACTGATACACAACTCCCTTCTACCTTATTTTAACCTTTTCACTTTATATATTTGCCCTACACATGACAACCCTCCCTACCCCCTCTAGGGATTCAAGAGAGGAAGACAGTATAGAATTGAACTGGTTCACCAAGGGGTCAAGATGGGGAAAAGAAAAAATTTAGAGTAAGGTCTGAATTCTCCCAAAGTAATATTTTATTTTCTAGTCTTCAATTGGAAAGACAAATACCCTAACATGTCTAATATATTCTCTCTTATTCTTTTATTAACATAAATTAAGTTATTGTATCCAAATTCCTATTAAGGAGAGTATTTCAGTCTTAAGGAGGGTCTCCTAGATTGATCCCCATCTGAAAAGAAGTCTCCTTTATACCATCCTTGACAGGTTATCATTAAGTGTTTGCTTGAACACTTCCTGAAGTGTGAAGATCAGTACCTCATAAGTCTCATTCTATATATAGAAAGCTATAGTTGGGAAAAAGTTCTAAGGAGCTAAAAATTCTTTCTTCCTCTAACTTGAACCCACTGAATCTACAGTTCTGACCTCTATGATGAATGACACCTAAGTCCACTCTCCTCTAGGTCACACCATCCTTAAAAAAAACCTTCACTTGACCTTACACCACTTTAAGCTGTCATTCTATATCTCTTTTTTTCATTGCCAAATTCCTAGAATAAGTTGTCTACTACTCTCATTATTTCCATTTTCCTTACCTCTTACTAATTTCTCAATCTCCTGCAATTTCCATTTTGACCCTGCCATTTGACAATGACCTCTTGAAAGATAAATTTTTTTATTAGAAACTTAACTGAATATCAAAACCACTAGCCTCACTTTCTTAGTAGTTATAAAATAATTGCAACACAAATATCATAACAATTTTTCAGTCATTCCCTCCAAGTATCCTCAAAATTATTTGTCTATTTACTTTCCCTTTAACACGTGCAATCAATTAACAAGCATTTTTAAAATGGCTACTATGTACTAAGCATGCTAAGGATACAAAGGTGAAAAGTAAAATATTCTCTGTTCTCAAGTAGCTTACAATCCAATAATACATTATCTGCATATGTATAAACACACTCAAAATAGAGTTGGTTCTTTTTTATCTTATTTTTGATTATACTTTCAAAGTATATTACTGATGGGGCAGCTAGGTGGCGCAGTGGATAGAGCACTGGCCCTGGAGTCAGGAGGACATGAGTTCAATTCTGGCCTCAGACACTTGACTTACTAGCTGTGTGACCCTGGGCAAGTCACTTAACCCCATTGTCTAGCAAAAAACAAAACAAACAACAAACAAACAAAAAGCATATTACTGACAATGGGATTACTGGTTCAAAAGGAACAGCTATTTTTGTAATTTTAATTATGCACTGCCAGATTATTTTCTAAAAAAAATTACTCAATTGCAATTCCACTTGTAATGGATGGTTGTCCCTATTTTCCCACAATCTTGCAACCCTTTAGTTCTGCCATTTAAATTATTTTGAATAATCTGAAGTTATTTTCATTTGAATCACTGATAATCAGTAAGGTTTAGAATTTTTATAAGTAATTATTAACAATTTGCTTTCTCTTTTGAAAGATCTCATCAGCTCCCATGGATTTAACTATCATCTCTATCTATAAAGATGACTTTCACTATCTGTTTGTCCTACCCTAACTTCTCTCCTGACTTCTAGTTTCAAATCTACGACTGCCTGTGGAAATCTCAAACTGGATGTCTTGTAGAATTAACTTAAATTCAACATATCCCAAAACGAACTCATTATTTTCCCCTCCAAACACTCATCTTTGAAATTTCATTATTACTGTTGTGGGCCCTGTCATCTTCTTAGTCACCCATGCTAACAATCTAGGTGTCACATCCTTGCATCTCTCACTTTCTCTCATCCTCCTATCTAATCTCTTGCTAAATCCTATCAGTTCTACCTTAACAACCTATCTAGTATATACTTCCTTCTCTCCTCTTATACTGCCACTGACCTGGTGCAGGTCCTTATCATCTCATACCTAGACTATTTTAACAGCCTGACACTGGTCTCCCTGCCTCATCTTTCTTCTCTCTAGTCTACCCGCTACTTAGCTGTAAAACTGGTCTTCCTAAAGCAAAGGTCTGATCATATCACCCTGCCTGCCCACTCTACCTCTCCCCCTTCCCCCATTGCCTCTAGGATCAGATACAAAATCTCCCATTTGACTGGTAAAGCCCTCCCTAAGCTAGCCCCCCTCTACCTTTCCAGTCTTTTTACACCTTACTCCCCACTATGTACCTGGTAACTTAGCAACACTTGCCTCTTTGATGTTCCTCATACACAAAAACACGATCTCCCAACTGAGCATTTTCACTGTATATCACCCATGTCTGGAATTTCCTTCTCCATCTCCTTGTATCTTGGCTTACTTCAAATTTCAGCTAAAGTTCCACATTCTGCAAGAAGCCTTTCTCAGTCCTCCTTAATCTTAGTGACTTTTTTTCTGAAATGATCTCCAATTTATCCGGTATATATCTTGTTTGTACATAATTATTTGTATATTATCTCCCCCATCAGACTGCGAGGTGCTTGAAACCAGGGATGACGACTTCTTCTTCTTCTCCTTCTCCTCCTCCTCCTCCTACTACCACCACCACCACCATTAGTTCTTCTTGTTCTTGTTCTTCCCTTTTCTTGTCTCTTCAGAACTTAGTACAGTGCCTGGCCTGGCATATTGTGGACACTTAATAAAGGCTTGTTGACTTGATATCCTTTTATAATTTATCCTCTATGTACTAAGTGTTAGCAGCAACTTTTCCTTATAGAATTTTAGATGTTGAAGTTTGTTCTGTCCCATCTGCTACAAATATTCATACTAGTTACTGATAATGAACTCTGTTGCCTTGAACTACCTTCTTCTTGCTCTACTCTGAGACATTACCATTTCCTCTCCACTCACACAGCTACTTCATCACCTCTTGCCTGGACTATTTTGATAAGTTTCTAATTAGTCTCTCTGCCTCAAGTCTTCCTCTCCTCCAGTCTATGTCCCCATTAATTATCAAAGTGATTATTCTGAAGCTTAGGTCTGACCATGTCATATACTATTCAATAAACTCCAGTGGGTCCCTATTATTCCAGATATAAAAAACCCTCTATTTGTTATATAAAGTTCTTCACAACTTTTATTTTTTTTACATTTTATTCCCTCCCACACAAGCCAGCCTTTTTGCTATTTCTCTCACATGATAATTCCTCTCCCATCTGTATGTCTTTGCCTGAAATGCTCTCCCTCTTAACTTCTGTTCCATAGAATACCTGGCTTCCTTAAAGACTCAGTTTAAGTGTCATTTATTGCAACCTGGTCCAAGAAGCTGCTGGTACCTTCTAAGGAAATGTGTGTGTGTGTGTGTGTGTGCACATGCATATACGTATGTATGTCATATACACACATTTATCTATCTGTCGCTCTACCTATCTATCTCTTTATCTCTCTATCATCTCTCCCATTAGAATGTAAGCTCCTTGAGACCAGGGACTGTCTACTTTTTCTTCATATTCCTAGTGCTTAGTATGGTGCCTAACTTACAGAAATCACTTAAATGCTTACTGATGGACTGAATGATTTCAGACTGCCTTTCCTAGACCACAGCATCTCGCTGGCACAATGTCCTGCACTAGGCTGGTTTAACTAGAACTATATAGATTTAGAGTTGGAAGGTTCCTTAGAGTTAATCTAATCTAATTCTAGCATTTTAAAGGTGAGAAAACTAAGATCCAGAGAGGTGAAGAGCTTGGGAGAGAACACAGTACAGTAGATAAACAGCTGGACTTGGAGTAGGGAAGACCTAGAGTTGAACCCTACCTCATACACTGACTAGTTGCGTGACTGTTGGCAAGCTGCCACGTCGCCTAATCTCATTTTGTCTATCTGCAAAATGGTGATAAAAATAGCGTCTACCTTAAAAGGTTGTTGTGAGGCTCTAATAAGGTAATGAATGTAAAGTTCTTTACAAACCCTAAAGTTTTATATAAATGTTACCTATTATTATTATTGTTGTTGTTGTTGCACAGAGTCATGCAGTGGCAGAACCAGAGTAGAAAAATCCAGGTCCCTGCCTCCAAGCCCAGTATGTGCTCACCATACCATGCTGATTTTTAGTGTGGCTGATGTCCACAGACCCCAGCTGGGTCTTCCCTTGGCTTTACTCAAGGCCAGAGCCATGGAGAACATAAGAGGTTCACTGATGATGGTATAAGATCCATAGGTCTTAAGGACCTCTCTTAACTTTCTTTAAATAGACCTTTCCAGTTCTTTGATTCTCAAGAGGAATGGAAGGGCAGCTAGATGGCACAGTGGATAGAGCACAGGCCCTGAATTCAGGAGGACCTGAGTTTAAATCCGGCCTCAGACCAAACACTTGACACTTACTTAGCTGTGTGACCCTGGGCAAGTCACTTAACCCCAATTGCCTAAAAATAAATAAATAAAATAAAATGGCAACTTAAAAAAAATGGAAAAAGGTTGAAGTGTGTTTGTTTCTTTGTTCCTTTTCCTCTATTTATACCGACTGCTGGGCTGATTGGGTCGACTAGGCAGGTATTCTTTCCCATCCTCATTACACCACACATATGCCTTCAAAAGTGAAGCACTTTGTAGAAAAGCCAACTTTCCCAAAAAGTAATCAGTGGGATTTAGGGGTTAATTTCTTTGGAACTGGTATTTCATAAAATAATTCCCACCAATCTGTCTACACTAGAGGTATGTTCTTATTGTACTCTCAAATCTTTTAGGGGAACAATGACTAGTAAATCAAGCCTGTAGTATTTATAATATTATGCTATCATAGAATGACACCAGTAATATATTAAATCTAGCAGCAAAGATGTTATACTCTCAAATTTAGTAAAAAATTTAGTAAGCAGAATTAGTAGAACTTTAAAATGAAAATTCACTTACATAATAGAAAATTGCCCAACCCTTATGGTAGAAAAAGTTTTAACTACAACTAAGATAAACAAGTAAAAAAAATGCATTGTTACAGTTATAATGAATAAGATATTAAATGAAAACCTCCAAAATAATGAATTCTACTAAAATACTTCCAGAAAGTTTTGTCAATATATGAATGTTTTAATATTTGACTCTATTAAAACATTATGTTTAACATAAAGCACTATGCCCATATTATTTCTCCTTGTTAAATAAAACTAATGAAATTAAGATGCTAGTGAATTAAGTGTCTTGTTCACTTTGTTCATAGTTCATGGTTGAAAAGTGGTAGAATGTTGCATGAAAGAATTTAAGGAGAAGTACAAGAGTCTGTATTTTGGAAATATTCTACTAAATCAGAGGTTTGGATGAGGATATACAGTGCAACATACCAAGGGGCCACTTGGTGGGACACTAGTAGACCACGTTGCTGGTGCTACTTTTGGTTGCCAGTTAGCTCCTCCAGTCAGTTTCCTTTCTCCAGCATTCCATTGAAGATCTCCCCTAAAGTATCATGTGTAAATGGAATAAGCTAGTCAGAAAATAATTATAACTGAAATTTGTAATATGTTAAAACTTAGAGCTAGGAGGATCCCACTTAAGTGTCTATTATATATATATATATATATATATATATATAATTTAATAGGATTTGAAAAAAATATGTATGTTATAGGATCTCTGCTTCCTATTTCAGAATATTCCAATTTGCCAGTTAATTAAACTACATGGTCACATCTCTCACTGGTTATAAACATGCCAAAACAACTATAGGAAATACTGCATATGCTGTTCAATGGGTAGCACTTAAAATTAATAATCCAAAATAAAACTAAATTTTTTAAACTAACGATAAGTGATACCTCCCAATCATGGAACCAGATACTTTTATTCCCATAAAGTACACATTTATAGGGTGAATAGTTAATATTTTTTCCAATCTTATGCTTAAAAGGACCTAATTTTAGAATGAATAAACTTCACATTCACCCTAAAAAAGCAATGAACTCCTTCACATTATCACTTAATGTACAAAAAGTAGAAGTTTACTTTGTTGGTTGCCCATAACATTTTATGTATTTTCATAGTGAATAGCTGAATTAATTATAGACTATGGTTATTCCAAGAAAAATGCTTTAACACTGTCCTTTCACTCCTCAGTTTAGTACAAAACAAAAAAAAGTATGGTTTACAGCACTTACTTTTTTGATGTGGTACCAGAAATCCCAAGATCTGCAATTAGATAAGAGGATAAAATATTTACAACTTCAAAAAAATTTTAAATGGAATCATCTCACAATACATAAAACATAGCTTTAGAGACTGTTACTTTGCTCCAAGAAAAAAACTGCTTTCAAATCATCAAAGAGCTGCATTACGCAGCATACATACTTGTTAACTTAGATGGATGTTTTTTTCCAAGCTTCAGAATTTATTCTCAAAATGTTATTGTTTAATTACTGCCAAATAATTAACAATAGGATTAATAACTGATTGTTAATATTACTTTTTGTCAATTCCTGATATTACAAAATAGGATTAGGTGTTTACAATAGCAGTCAAAGAACAATAACTATATAAGTAAACTTGAGACAACTGAGCTTGAAGAGAAAGGCAATTTTGTAACGGTCTAATAGTATAAGATAATTTCCCCCCTGGAATACCAGGGGAGGGGAACCTGTGGTCTCAAGTCCACATGTGGCCCTCTAGGTCCTCAAGTGCAGTCCTTTGACTGAATCCAAACTTCACAGAACCAAGCCCCTTAATAAAAGGATTTGTTCTGTAAAACTTGGACTCAGTCAAAAGGCCGCACCCAAGGACCTAGAAGGCCACATATGGCCTCAAGGTCGCAGGTTCCCCACCCAATAGCTGCTCGAATACTCAAAGTATTTATTTATGCTTGTATATAAGAAGTAGACTGTGCTTTAAGGACCGTCATTCTTAAAAAAATAATCTTTCTATTTGTATATACTAGATTACTATAGTAAATAGTAGACTAGATACATCTCTTCATTGTATTACTATTCTGATACCAGAACCATGATGAATCTATATCTATTGTAATCCCAGACATAGATTAATAGTGTCAATATTTGGGCTATGACAGGTTTCTCCCCAGCCTCTCCACCAAAACATAGCATTAAGTGTTTACTCTCTCTCTCTCTCTCTCTCTTTCTGTATATATATATATATATACACATACACACACACACACACACACACACACACACACATAGACACACACCAAGCACTATGTGTGCTAAGTATTGGGGATACAAAAGGATAATAGTCCTTGCCCTCAAGGATCTCACATTCTAATGCAGGAAACATCTAAAAAAACCTAGGTACATACAAGATATATACAGATGGGAGGTAACTTTTGATCTGATTATGAGGTCTTTAAATTGGGGGCAGAGCCAAGATGGCAGAGTAAAAGTAGTGACTTGCTTGAGTTCTCCTGCTTTCTTCCTGCTTTTCAAAATGGGAACATATAAAACTGTTAGAACACACATAAGTTTTAGGTTGAGTCTGTTTTCTAGATGAAATAACTTTGATAATAATAATAATAATGGCTAATGTTTATATAGCATTTTAATGGTTGCAAAGCACATAACATATCATCTCATTTGACTTTCACAAATCTTGGAAGGTAGGTGCTATTATTATGGCAACTTAACAGATGAGGAAACTGAGGCACAGAAAGGTTAAGTGCATCGAGGACATGCAGTTAGTGAATGTCTGAGGCAGGATTTGAATACAGGTCTTCTGGACACTAAGTCTAATACTCTTTCTACTACGCCACCTAGCTTATAAAGACTTAAGAACAAAGAGGAAAGGACTAATGGGAAGTAGGAAATGTTCTTTATGAGGAAATTGGTGGCAAAGAAAGGTCAGTTTTTTAATTTAGCAATAAGCTGATAAAAATAGGCACAAAAAGAAAGATTTGGAAAAAAATTGCAAAATGAAACAAGGAAAAGTTTTTTTTAACTATAAGATCAAATTCATTCTTTTTTCTCCAGCAACTCAATTTTATTTTTCAGTTCCAAATTCTGTCCTTCTCTCCACTCCCTCCCTTACCCATTGAGAAGGCAAGAAAAACAAAGTCTTGTAAGTATGTATAATCATCAAAACAAATTCTTGCATTAGTCATGTCCCACTCCCTATCCCCCCCCCCCACCAAAAATAAAAGAAAGAGAAGGAAATATGCTTCAGTCTGTACTTTGAGTTCATTTGTGCATGCTGTCTCTCTCTGGAGGTGGATAGAGTGTTTTATCACGAGTTCTCTGGAACTGTGGTCGGTCGGTCATTGGACTAGTACTCATGAGTACTACTACATGAGTCATTCAAAATTGATTATCTTTACATTACTGCTGTTACTGTATAAATTATTGTCCTAGTTTTATTCACTTATTTTACATTAGTTCATATAAGTCTTCCTAAGTTTTTCTGAAACTATCTACTTTCATCATTTCTCATGGCACAAAAGTATTCCATTGCATTCATATATTATAACTTGTTCAGCCATTCCACAATTGATGGGCATCCCCTCCTCTTTCAATTCTTTGCTACCACAAAAAGAGCTGCTATAGATATTTTTGTGGATATGAGCTTTTTTCTTTTTTCTTTGATCTCTTTAGGTTATAGACCTAGTGTGATATCGCTGGGTCAAAAGAAATGCACAGTTTTAATAGTTTTGGGGTATAGTTCCAAATTGCTTTCCAGAATGGATGAACTCAGCTCTACCACTAATGCATTAGTGTACCTGTTTTTTCCCTTTTTGTCATCTTAGCCAATATGATAGGTGTGAGGTAGTACTCTCAGAGTTGTTTTAATTTGTATTCCTCTCATTATTACTGAATTAGAGCATTTTACCACATAGTTATTGAGAGCTTGGATTTCTTCCTCTGAAAACTTCCTATTCATATCCTTTGACTATTTATCAATTGGGAAATGGCTCTTATTCTTTAAATTGGACTCAGTTTTTTTATATATCTTTGAAATGAAACCTTTATCTGAGAAACTTGCTGCAAAGGTTTTTCCCCCTGTTCCCTGATTCTCTTATAGAAAGATGTTATATAAAGGAAAGAAGAACCATGAATCATCTTTGACTCTTTCCATAAGGGATGTATGTATCTCTCCAGATAAAGAAGTTAGAAATTCCCTATTACGCAAAATGAGAAGGATCCACAAATGCCAGTAAGTCCAAGGAAATGTTTTACTAGTTTCAAGAAGGAAAAAAAAAAGGTATTAATTGAGGCAGTAGGTAGGTGACTTACTGCTACAGGATATAGAATCAGCTATAGGTATGGCTGAAAAGACAAGTCAGGAGTTAGTAATGCTGTCTTCCCAGGCCATGCACTTAGAAAATGACAAAGAATATCCCAACATTTTATATGAGGATGAATGATACTGGCACAAGAAACCTGGAAAGAATTAAATTATAAGAAGGAAACCAAAAACTCTGGAGTATAGGTATTCTTTTTAGCATTACTTCCAAATGATATATTATATATTAGGAAAAATATTAGAAGAACAAGGAGAATCAGGAAATTAACAGCTCACTAATAAGATGATGTCAGGATTTGTAATTTAGGTTTTTGGACTATGGTTCAAGATGATGGAATGGGGAACTATCGAGTAGGGATGAAATGCATTTAAGAAGAAGCAGGAAAAAGATTTTCTGGAGACTTGCTGATCTGATTATGAGGTCTTTAAATTGGGGGCAGAGCCAAGATGGCAGAGTAAAAGTAGTGACTTGCTTGAGTTCTCCCACAAACCCTTCCAAATACCTGTAAAAATGGCTCTAAACAAATTCTAAAGCAGCAGAACCCACAAAAAGATAGAGTGAAACAAATTTCCAGCCCAAGACAACCTGGATTGTTGATCAGAAAGGTATATCGCACTGGGTGGGGAGAGAAACGCAGTTTGGTGTGGGCACGCAGGCAAAACAGGTCTCAGTGAACCTGGAGCAGCCCTCAGAGGACTGAATCATGGGCAGCTGTGGCCGTTTCCAGACTTCTCAACTCACGAATGCCAAAGACAACTTAGGAGGTCAGTAGGAAAAGTCTGTGACTGCAGTGAGAGAGAAGTTTGGACCCAGCCCCAGTCCCAGGGTGGAGGGAGAGCTGCTGCTTCCGGAGCTCCAAGCCCACAGACTAAGGGGGAATCAAATGACTAATCAGAGAGGGATTGCAGTGATCTCTTTGCTGGTGCTGGGGCAGGATTCTCTTGCTTTTCCTGTGCTTGAATCTGAGTCACAGCTCTGGGTGGTGGTCCTGAGGCAAGGAGGAGTGCTGGTGTGGTAGAGCTTGTAGTGGTGGTGGAGAGGAAATCCTCAGTTCCAAGGCAGAAAAGAGTGCTTGTGGTCACTCATAGACCAGAGCACAGGCCAGGAAAGTAATAAACACTTCGCTTCTTATCATACTACCTTGGAAGAACTGAAAATTTACAGGTCCCTAGAAGTATCTCTGAAAACAGCTGCACAAAACCCCTGAAGCTTGGAACAGTACATTCTTCACACTGGAAGCAGACCCCTACCTTAACAAAGAGTTTTATAACTCAACTAATTGCTTCAGATCATGACAAAACCTCGCAAAAAAAGTCAGACCATAGAATCTTTTTTTGGTGACAAAGAAGATCTAAACATACCACCAGAAGTAGACAACAAAGTCAAAGCTCCTACATCCAAAGCCTCCAAGAAAAATATGAATTGGTCCCAGGTCATAGAAGAGCTCAAAAAGGATTTTGAGAAGCAAGTAAGAGAAGTAGAGGAAAAAGTGGGAAGAGAAATGAGAGTGATGCAAGAAAATCATGAAAAACAAGTCAACAGCTTGCTAAAGGAGACCCCAAAAAAATACTGAAGAAAATAATACCTTGGGGCAGCTAGGTGGCGCAGTGGATAGAGTACCGGCCCTGAAGTCAGAAGGACCTGCGTTCAAATCCGGCCTCAGATCAAACACTTGATGCATACTAGCTGTATGACCTTGGGCAAATCACTAAAAACAAAACAAACAAACAAACAAACAAAAAAGAAAATAACACCTTAAAAATGGCCTAACCCAAATGGCAAAAGAGGTCTAAAAAGTCAATGAGGAGAAGAATGTCTTAAAAAGCAAAATAGGTCAAATGGAAAAGGAAGTCCAAAAACTTACTGAAGAAAATGCTTCCTTAAAAATTAGAATGGAGCAACTGGAAGCTAGTGGCTTTATGAGAAATCAAGACACTGTAAAACAAATCCAAAAGAATGAAAAAATAGAAAATATCTCATTGGAAAAAACAACTGACCTGGAAAATAGATCGAGGAGAGAGAATTTAAAAATTATCGGACTAGCTGAAAGCCATGATCAAAAAAAGAGCCTAGACATCATCTTTCAATAAATTATCAAGGAAAACTGCCCTGATATTCTAGAACCAGAGGGTAAAATAGAAATTGAAATAATCTACTGATCACCTCCTGAAAGAGATGCCAGAAGGAAAACTCCTAACAATATTGTAGCCAAATTCCAGAGTTCCTAGATCAAGGAAAAAATATTGCAAGCAGCCAGAAAGAAACAATTCAAATATTGTGGAAACACAATCAGGATAACACAAAATTTAGCAGCTTCTACATTAAAGGATTGGAGGGCTTGGAATATAATATTCTGGAGGGCAAAGGAGATGGGATTACAACCAAGAATCAGCTACCCAGAAAACTGAGTGTAATCCTTCAGGTGAAAAAATAGATATTCAGTGAAATAGAGGACTTTCAAGGATTCTTGATGAAAAGACCAGAGCTGAATAGAAAATTGGACTTTCAAATACAAGACTCAAGAGAAGCATGAAGAGGTAAACAGGAAAGAGAAATCATAAGAGACTTATTAAGGTTGGACTGTTTACAATCCTGCATGGAAATATGATATTTGTAACTCATTTGTCAGTATTAGGGTAGTTGGAGGGAAAAAATTATATGTATGTCTATAGACAGATAAATAGATAGAGGGCACACGGTGAGTTGAAGATGAAGGGGTGATATCTGGAGAATAAAATTAAGGGGTGAGAGAGGATTATACTGGGAGAAGGAGAAAGGGAGAGGTAGAATGGGTTAAATTATCTCACATAAAACAGACAAGAAAAGGCTTTTACAGTGGAGGGGAAGTGGGGGAAGGTAAGAGGGAATAAGTGAATCTTATTCTCATCGGATTTGGTTTAAGGAGGGAATAACAAACACACTCAATTAGGTATGAAAATCTATCTTACCCTACAGGAAAATGGGGGGAGAGGAAGAGGACAAGAGAGCAAGAGGATGATAGGGAGACGGCAGATTGAGGGAGGAGGTAATCAGAAGCATACACTTCTAAGGAGGGACAGGGTCAAAAGAGAGAATAGAATAAATGGGGGGCAGGATAGGATTAAGGGAAATATACTTAGTTTTTCACAACATGACTAGTATGGAAGTGTTTTGCATGACTACACATGTATAACCTGTATTGAATTACTTGCCTTCTCAATGAGGGTGGGTGGGGAGGGAGGAAAGGAGAAAATTTGGAAACCAAAGTTTTAAAAACAAATATTAAAAAAAATTGTTTTCACATGCAACTGGGAAATAAGATATACAGGAAACGGGATATAGAAATCTATCCTGCCCTACAGGAAAATTGAAGGGGAAGGTGATGAGAGAAGGTGAGGAGAGATAGAAGGGAGGGCAGATTAGGGGAAGGGGTATTCAGAATGCATGCCATCTTGGGGTGGGGGGAGGGATGAGATGGGGAGAAAATTGGGAACTCAAAATCTTGTGGAAGTGAATGTTGAGAACTAAAAGTAAATAAATTAATAAAAAAAGAAAAAAAAGAGGTCTTTAAATTGAATATGAAGGGGCAGTAATAACTATATCAGACACCATGTAGAACATAAGTGACAGAAAAAGAAGAAAAGTTGTATAAAGTAATTCACAAAAGAGGAGGAGCAAATGTGATCATTCATGGTTTCAAATATGTATATACCAACCTGTAAAGAATAAAACGAACATGAGTTGTTTTTTTTTAAAAGAAGTTTTTATTGATGTCTTTTTGTTTTGTTTTGTTTTGGTGAGGCAATTGGGATTAAGTGACTTGCCCAGGGTCACACAGTTAGTGTCAAGTGTCTGAGGCTGGATTTGAACTAAGGTTCTCCTGACTCCAAGGCTGGAGCTCTATCCACTGTGCCACCTAGCTGCCCCTATTGATGTCCTTTTAAAAAAAAAGTCATTATAGTTATCCCCATTATTCCCCTCTCTCCTATCCAGAGAGTCATCCCATATAGCAAATGGTATTTTTAAAGACAAAAAAGAAAAATAAGAGGATAAAAATCAGCAAACTGATTAACATATCGGAAAATATCTGAAAATGTGTATATATGTAACACCTGTGAACTTTCCACCTCCACCAAAGGGTACGTTGGATGTGGTCTCTCTTAATACTGCAATCCAGTTATGCTTGGTCTTTATAGTTTTGCTATATTTACATCTGGTGTGTGTGTGTGTGTGTGTGTGTGTGTGTGTGTGTGTGTGTGTGTATGGTTCTTTTTTCCATTTACATTGCTGTAATTATGGTGTATATTGTTTTCATGGCTCTGCTTATTTTTACTCTGTGTAAGTTCATGCAGATATTTTCATGCTTATCTGTATTTGGCACATATATAATTTCTTACAACACAGTAATATTCCATTACATTTATGTATCACAAAGTATTTCAATATATTCGTTTAGCCACTAACCAATTAATGGGCATCTATTTCATTTCTAATTCTTTGCTATCACAAAAGTGCTACTATAAATATTTTGGTATATATGGGGACTTTCTTCTTACCAGTGACTTCCTTGGGGTATAAAGCCCAGTATCTGTTTGTTTATATCTGAAGGACATGCTCATTTTCTTTAGTTATGAACTATTTGTTCATATCCATACTTATCTATTGGGAACAGGCTATTAAATTTATATCTATATATCTATATATATCTATATATATATCTATGTATACACTTATTGATTGTTTCGATATCTTGGATACCAAATCCTTATTGGAGAAATTTGACACAAAGATGTTTTCTTATCCTAGGTGCATTAATTTTGTCTGTGGCAAAGCATTCCAGTTTCAAGTAATCAAAGTTATCTATTTCATTTTTTGTAATTGTCTCTATCTCTTATTTGGTTAAGACTACATCCCCTACCCAGAGCTGTGAGAGGTCCATAATCTGCTTTTCTTCTATTTTTTAATAGTATGATCTTTAATATTAAAGTCAGGTATCAATTTGGACTGTATTGTGGAATGTAGCATAATATGTTGGCTTAAGCATGAGTTCTGCCAGACTGCATTCCAGTTTTCCCAACAGTTTTTTATTAAATAAGGAGGTTTCTTTCCCCTCTTGGTAATTTATATTTTCTACTTTATTAAATACTGGGTTATTGAGTTGCACTGTTTCTGATTCTCCGTTGTCTAGTCTGTTCTACTGGTTTATCTCTGCATTTTAAAACCAATACCAGATGATTTAGCTCACTTTTGCTTTTGATAAAGTTTGAAGTTTGGAAGTACTAATTCTTTTTCATTCTTACTTCTTTTCATCATTTCCTCTAATCTGTTTGTGTGTGAGAATATTACATATATATATATATATATATATATGTCCTCTTTTCTCCAAGAGCATTTTATTATTTTATCAAGTTCTATAAAGTATCCCCTGGTAATTTGATTAGAATAACATTAAAAATATAAAGCAATTTAAGTAGTATTGTCATTTTTATTATATTGGTATGATCTAGCCTTGAGCACTGCATATTCTCCCAGTTACATTAATATTCTTCTCCAGTCTCATTTAGAAGACACCTTAAATCTTTTAACTTTAGTTTCTCCAGTGATTTGTTCAGTTCCATATTTCCCCTTCTGTTTTTCTGTTAGATTTATACAAAACTGAGAGAAGGATATTGAAGCCTTCTGTCATTATTGTGCTACTGTCTTCTTGTAGCTCAGTTAATGAATGTTTCCTTTGTGAATTTAGATGCTAAGGCATTTGGAGTGAATAAGTTTGTTACTGATATTGGTTTGTTGTCTATGGTTCCTTTCAGTATGATGTAGTTTCCTTGTTTTTTGAATGTTTGTTTTTGCTTTGTCAGATAGCATGATTGCAATGCTTGTTTTTTTTGGATTCACATGATGGGTAGTGAATTGTATTTCCATCTTCTCAGTTTTATTTTGTGTATGTCTTTGGTTTTTTGCATATGTTTCTTGTTAAGCAACAGATTGTTGTATAGTTTAAATCATTCATATTTAAAGTTATGAGAGTTAACTTTATATTTTCCTCTATTGTCTAATATTATTTTTTCCCCAAAGTATGATTTTTCCTCTTCTTCTGTTGTAAACATAGTTCTATGTGTCTTCAGATACTTTAGCTTAGTGGTGGCCCTGCTCTCACTAGCTCTGTTCCTTTTAGCTCTGGTCCTCTCTCCAATTTGTTAATCCTTTCTTTTGGAGCTTTCCTTATTAATTCATAGGAAGAATATGAGAGGTCTAAGAGTCTGATGTGGGTGCTGTAAAAGTTCTAAAATGATCTGAGATTTTATCAGGTCATAGACCAAAGATAGAAGCCAGGGCAGGTAATGCAGGAAAAAAAAAAAACAATGGAAGGGCATGATCCCATAAGAATAAAAACAGGAAAGCTAAAGCTAAAGTTGAGGCTTGTGAAAACTGTTAAAGATTACAGAAATAGCTAGGGGTGTGTTTGTGTTGTTTTTTTAAGCTTTGCTGGGAGCCAAGAACTATAAGAGAAGAATAGGTCTGCTGTTTGGGTAGATAGGATTAAGGTCAAGGAGAAGTATGTTCAAATGACTAAGAGGTAATTGAAACCAGTAATGAGCTAATAAGAAAATGAGATAGTAAAAAAAAACCTTCCTGCCCTAAATGAGTTCAAGCTACCTGGTAGAGATCAATTACTGCTCATACATTAAAATAATTTGCAAAAATGACTATGGAACCAATATCTGATCTTTTCAGAATCCTGGAGAATGAGTGAAGATACAGAAGATTGTAAACAATGATCCAGTTTTCAAAAAGGACAAGGTAGATTTTTGCCAACTTTTAGTTGATGGCCCAATATTCATTTATGGAAAAATTCTAGGATGGATTATTAAAGAAACTGTGTGTGAGCATTTAGGAAAGGAAATAGTTATCACTAGAGTCAGTATGGGTTCATTAATAATTCCAGACTATTTCTTTTCCTTTATGGACAGGGAAGCTAAACCAGATCAAGAAAATAACACAGATATGGAGTAGCTGATTTTTAGTAAGGCATTAAGCAAAGTCCCATCATAGCCTGGTGGACAAAACAGAGATACAGGTGAGAATATAATAGCACAGACAGGAGAATCAGACTTAGTTGAATGACTAGACCCAACGAGTGCCAAACTTTGTTGAATCAGAGGAAGGTCTTTAGTGGAGTGCAACAAAATGCAGTCTTTGGCCCTGAACTGGTGAAAACTTTTATCAATGACTTGTGTGAAGACATAAGAGTGATATTAACAAAATTTGGTGATAATGAAGAGCTGTGAGGGATAGCAAATACATTGGGTGTCATCTCAAAAGAGCTTGACAGCCAGGAAAAGTGTGATCTATTAAGATGAAATTTTTATAGAGCTAACATAAAATCCTATACTTGGGTTAAAAAACTCAATGACATAATTATGGAATAGGGGAGATATAACTAGCTAGCAGCTATGATAGATGGAGAAGTACAGTTTTTTTGCGTTCTACACTTGTCAGACCAAATCTGGATTATATGTCCAATTAGGAAGCACACAGGCAATCTAGAAAGGCATTTCCCTTCTAGCCAAGGGAAATCATGATAGATAGTGAGATCACTAAAAACCCTAAGAGCATCAGATGAAGAAACTGGGACTATTCCTTACAGAAGATTTTGGGAAGACATGATTGCTGGCTCAGAATAGGCAAAGCCTTGTTAAGTGAGAGTGGAATTAAGCTATTCTATTTCACTCTAGTAGGGAGGGGGGGGGGGGGAACTAAGACAATTAGATGAAAGTTACAGAGAAACAGATTTTTTAAAAATTAAAGAAAAACTTTCCCAATAATTTCAGTGCAACTTCTAAAATAAAATTGGCTACTTTTGAAAGCCATTAGTTCCTCATCCGTCTTAGAGGTCCTCAAGTGGAAGCTGGATGACTGCTTGCTATAGAGATATATCACATTTCAAATACAGACCAGATTAGATGACCTCTAAATTCTCTTCCAATTCTGAGATCCTATGAAATAGTGTGTGCATATTTTGGTACCACATTTATTCTCTACTACTAAAAATGGAAAATATATGACCTTGAATGCCAGTGACTGAGAAGAGGTATCATTGGGTAGCAGTTTGGGGGAGCTGAGTACGTTTAACAAGGCAACATGGAAGAAAACTTACTCATGAGGAAGAAAAATGGGATTGTAAGTAGAACAGAATGGAGAGCAGTCCCCAAGCAAGAGTGGAAGAACACTCTTAGCAGAAGGCAGAGGCTGAGGGCAAGTCTATGCATTATAGGCAGCCATTTTATTTTTCAAGAACACAATGAAAATAGCAATGTCTCTTGATGTGGGTTAGCATGGGAAGTGTGAATACTTCCCTCCTCTTCTCCCGGGCAGACACATCCTTCAGAATAAGGCCTCCTCAGTGCAGGTGTAGCAGTAACCAATTAGCCACTCTCTACCATTACTCATCTGAAGGAGCTATTTCAGGTAACAGAGCCACACCTGATACTGGTGATTACACTTCCATTTCTGGGATGACTGCATTAGGCCAGAACAGTAGATTTACAGCTTCGATAGATCCAGAGAGTTTTTCCACATTGTAGTAGTAATCTCTTCCTCTGTTTCCAATTGTAAATGGTTTAGTTTCCAAAGGCTTTGGCATCTAGGGGATTTGTTCCTCTGTTAACAGGGAACAAGGACCCTAAGGGCAAGAACCTTTTCTCTCTCTTCTGTTCACAGGGCTGTGCAAACAGTCCAGGGCTTTTTCAGGTCACAGGTGGAGAAAGCAGTCTCTGATAGAAACAGCCTTAGGCTCTACCAACTAACATGATTAAATTTACTAGACTAAGAAAGACTTTACTAGCTATTACCACCCTAAGTGACAGTGTTTGTTAGTTCTTCCCTTCACCCACTCAAACAGCCCCTCCATGGCCTTGTACTTTGTACATGTTTTGCATTTATAAATCAGTGTGTGTACATATGTGCATATGTATGTGTATGTACGCACACATATCTCATACTAAAAAGCAGAGATATCACCTTGTTGTCCTTATAGTCAAAGCTGTGGTTTCTCCAGTAGCAATGCATGGATGTAAGAGTTAGATTATAAAGAAAGCTGAACACCACAGAACTAATATTTTCCAAATGTCCTGGAGAAGATTTTTGAGAGTCCTTTGGACAGCAAGGAGATCAAATTAGTCAATACTTAAAGAAATTAATTCAAGCTATTCACTAGAAGTCAAATACTGAAGTTCAAATACTTTGGGAATGAGAAGATGGGACTCCTTGTAAAAGACACTGATGTTGGGAAAGAGTGAAGGCAAAAGGAAGGGAGCAGCAGAGGATGAGATGGACAAACAGTATCACGGAAACAACGAAAATGAACTTGGACAGACTTCGAGATATAACAGAGGATAAATCAGGGGCCTGGCGTGCTGTGGCCCATGGGGTCACAAAGGTTGGACACGACTGAACACCCGAACAACAAAAGTCAGTGTATTGGGAGCTTTCTCCTAGTAGAGTGTAAGCTTCTTGAGGATAGGCGCTGTTTTCATAGAATTGAAGATTTAGAGCTGAAAGGGATGTTGGCGTGCCACCCTCCTCTTTGTACAGTAAGAAAACTGAGACTGAGAAAGTTTAAGTAATTTGTCCAGCGTCATATAGCTATTATATAAGGCACATCTTTTGGACTCCAGTGGTTTATCCCCTGTGCCTCCTAGCTGCCTCATTTTTATCTTTGCATCCCGGGTACCTAGCACAATGCCTGGTACACAGAATGTATTTGATAAAAGCTTGTTGAATTGAAGGAAATAAGTCTCGAAGACTGAGATAAAAGCATATGAAGAGAGACTGAAGTAAATGTTTATTAAATTGAATTAATAGCTATGGACCTATACTAGGAAAAACATTTATACTCATTAATAGATAATCCTACTTGCTCTTGGTCTTATAAGTATAAACATCAGAAGATGAATACTGGAAACAAAAATAACTTTCATCAAATAATTTTGCTTAGTTTTATTTAATTTAAAAGGTAACTATGTTACTTACTGCCTACTAAATTTGCAAGAGATGAATCAAGATCACTTCCAAGGGCTTTGCTTGCTGCCATAGCAGGACCAGGTGTTACAGCTGAAATAGGTGGCTGACCAGCAGGGATCATAGTTGGCATAAGAAGATCCCCTAGACCATCAAACACTGGAATTCAAAAAGACCAGGTTCAGAAGATACATTTTAAAAATAACAATAGAATTGAGTTGCTTCTTTTATTTCTTTCTTGGTGCGGGTAGAGGTGAGTGCGGGAGTTGGAGCTTTGATTTCACAGGTGTACAGAGCTCCTACTTAGGAAACTCCCTTTACCAATGCAGATGGACAACTCTGCTGCCTTTTACAGACTTAAGAGAGAGTTTCTTGTAACTGAAATTACCTTAATTAAAATTGTGGGTGCAAGTAAATAATATACTTTTACAAAAAAGCAAAAGTATTTTATTGTTGGCAAGAAGATAATTTGAGAGTTAACTCATAATTTTTCAAGTATGGAAACACAGAACTCTCAAAGCTGAAATAAATTTAATGAACACCTGAACAATCATTGAAATGCTTTGTGTGTAACGTAGGAATGTAAATGCAAGTCAGAACTCTTCATTCTGAAAGAACAACAACAAAAAAAACATGATTTTTGAGCATTTAAATTTGAGTAAATGGCTTATTCTCACAATACCAAATGAAATGAATGTCATATAGTAAGACTGACAAGTAATATTCATAGTGAATAAACTTACACTTAGTCTGTATTTTAGATATATACTGAAAACTATGATTCTTGTTTTTTTTTATTCTAGGTAACTTACTTTTGTTTACAACTTTAGGATCACACCTAGAGCACTATAATTAATTACCTTAGGAATTTTAAAACAAAAAGCTGGCCCTGCAGAGATTTGCCTAATGACTCTTACAGCTCATCTTGTAAAACACCATTTGAGAAGTTTCAATTGTCCAAAATGGACCATTGCAAATACAGATTCACGGTAGGATCTGTTGACACTATATCCACAGGTTCCAGAAAATCATATTGCTAAAATCCAATACAAGTAATATTTGCTAGACATCTATCATAAATACTGCAATACTACTATAATTCAAAATGAGGGAAAATATAGCATTCAATTATGCACTAGCTACGGAAGCAACTGAATCATCAGGTGAGGAATATGATTACAGTGCTTTTTAAACTCACTTAATTGCCAAAAACTCACCAATTGTAAATTTGTAGTAAGGACCCAGCATAGGAAGAGAATACAAACAAAATGACAGCAGGGATGAAAGGTTAAAGGCAGGCAAAGAACATTCTGTATTTGTATCTCAACTTTGAAAAACTGAATGCCATGCAAGCTGGCATGCTCTCTCTGCCAACAGCAGTGAGAGTACACATTCAGATACTGACTACATGGCTCAAAGTATTTGTTTTCTCTTAAATTCTAAAACTCATGCAAAGATAAGCACACACAAAGAGATGATGTGCATGTTAAGTAGATTTCTGCTAAAAATTAAAAACAGATTCAGAGACGGTTTGTGGGTTATTCCTAATGCTACCCACAAATGTACTAATGGCAAGTAACTATTAAAATTAGTACTTTAAAAATACAGAACAAGAGATAAGTTTGAGATGATAAGGTTCTCAACACCCAATATTTGTTAATTTCTTGATAATTTAAAGAATAAATAAGCTAAGTTATTTTTCAATGAATTCAAATAAGTTAAATTAAAAGTCCAATTAATTTCCTCACCTGATGGATCAAAGGAGCTGCTGCTAGTAGTTGATGGTGATGTTCCAAAAGCTGCTTCAAAATTAGGCTGCAATAGGTTGTTCTGAGCTGGTGTCACTGGTGATGGAGAGGGTGCAATGAAAGAACCTCCAAAACCTGGAAAAACAGTTGAAAAGGAAAAAAAAAACATTTAAAGCAATATTATATACAAACACTGTGGTAAATAGGAGTTAGAGGAGTACAGATATAAAAAATAAATGCGATTTAAATTTAAGAATGGATAAAAAAATCACAAAAACCTAGTAAATTGATTGTTTTGAGTTTTTCAAACATCACTGCCTAATACAGAAGTTAAATTACAATAAGGGAACTGGGAAAATACAATATAAGATTAATAGTTTTATTGAGAACAAGGAAGAACTAGCCTAGAATCATTGATGCTTTATGTTTTAAAGAAAATTCAGGCAATAACTTTATTCTGTACATTTAAGTTTCATTTCTTTACCCACCAATCAAACAAGTATTTATTATACACTTATTGTGTTCCAGACACTGTGCAATGCTCTGGGGATACAAAGATAGAAACAAAGTCTCTGCCCCCAAGGAACTTAAACTTTTGGAGAAAGGATACAGAATCTCAACAACATGCATACATATAAGTAAACACATGTTAATTTCAGTAGGGAGGCTAGTGCAGCTTGTTGTGTAGCTGGCGGGGTTAGGAAAAGTCTCATGTAATACGTGGTCCTTGAGCTGAGCTCTGTAGGGATTCTGTGACATGGCGGTAAGGAGGAAGCAAAAGTGGAATGTGTGTATGAGGATCAACCAATTGGCCAATTTGGGCTGGCCTCAAAAATGAGTGAAGGGGAGCAATGGCAGGCTGGAAACTGTGTGAGATTTTACATGCCCAACAGAGAAATTTGGATTTGATTAAAGATGCAATAGAAAGATGGGGAATGACACGGTCAGACTTGCTTTAAAGAGCATCGCTTGGAAGATAAATTGGAGAGGGTTGAAACTTGAAGCTGGGAGATCAAATAGTAAGTTACTGAACTAGTCCAGGAGATAATCGATGGGGCCAGAAAGAGGGTGGTAGATGTATGAGTAGAAAGAAGAAGAGATGCAAAAGATATTTAGGATTACAAAAAAGTTTGAAATTGCTTATTAAGTACAGAATGGAAAAAAATAGCATTCAACTAAGACCAAATGGGTATTTTTTCTTTTTAAAAATCTGATTTTTATTCATACCTTCTGTTTTTATATTGCATTAATTTTGAATATATCCCTTATCCACCTAATGAGCCATCCTTCAAAGCCAAGATTGAAAATGAGGGGGTGTGGGTATATAGTTCAGCAAAAACAAACACATCAACCATGTCCAATAACATACGCAATATTCTAAACCCATATCCCTGCACCCTCACAAAGAAGAGAGGGAAATATATTTTCTTAGTTTTCCTCTGGGGTCAAATTTATAAAGCATTCAGCTTTCGTTTGCTTTTTCTTCCTTTTACAATGTTGTAGTCGTGTATATCATCTTCTTGTCTTTCCTTATTTTACTGTGCATTAGTTCTTCCTAAACTTCTCTGAATTCCTCATACTCACTATTCTTCTTTTTAAAAATTTAGTTATTTTAATATCTAAATTTTTTCCCTCCCTCCATCCTCTCCCCCATCCATTGAGAAAGCAAGAAATATGATACCCATTATACATATGAAGTTGTGTAAAACATATTCCTGCATTAGCCATGTTCTGGAGCGGGGAAAAGAAAAATAAAGGAAGAAATATACTTCAGTCTGCAATATGTCCATTAGTTCTCCATCTGTAGGTGGATAGCTTTTGTCATTATGAAGTTCTTTGGAGTTGTGGCAGATCATTGAATTGAACAGCATATACATTATTCCTTAAGATCCAATAATATTCCATTACATTCATGTGCCATAATGTGTTTAGTCATTCCCCAACTGGTGGGCATCTATTTTGTTTTTAATTCTTTGCTACCACAAAAAAGGGCTGTTGTGAATATTTTTGTGTAAATAGGTCCTTTCTTTTTGTCTTTTGCCTTTTTGAGGCCTGGCAGTAGGGTTCTCTGGGTCAAGGGGTATGGATATTTTTAGATAGGTAACTCTTTTTCCTTTTAAATTTAATTTTTTTCCCCAATGAATAAAAAATTCCATCTTTTCTCCCACCCCAACCCTCTCTGAAGAAGAAAAAAAAACTCCACAACTCTTATAATATACATAGTCAAGCAAAACAAATTCCTTTATTATCATGTTCAAAAAATATGTCTCAATCTAGATCCTGAATCCATCACCTCTGTTGGGAGGTAGGTGGCATAGTTCATCATGAGTCCTCTGGAATCATGGGTTGTCATTGAATTGTCTTTCAGAGTTGTTCATCTTTATAGTGTTATTTGTCACTGTATTCTTTTGGTTCTGCTTACTTGATTCTGCATTAGTTCATACTAGTCTTCCTTGGCTTCTCTAAAACCATCTCTTCATTACGTCTTACACCACAATAGTATTCTATTACATCCATATATCATAATTTTGTCATCCATTCCCCATGTGATAGGCACTCTCAGTTTCCAAGTCTTTGCTATTTATCACAAAAAGAAGTGGTATGAATATTTTTGTACATAAAATGTACAGGTATTTCTTAAAATAATACAATTAAACAAAGAAGTGTATTGGGTTTAAAAGATATCTTAGTTGGTCAATAACATTTATTAAGTACATACTACATAGCTGGGTACTGTGCTAAATGCTGGGGATATGGAGACAAAAGACATTCTCTGCTTTTAAGGAGCTCACAGTCTAATGGTTGTATAGCAAGGTGGTCTACTAGAAAAAAATACTACACTTAAATCAGGAGGCTGCAATACTAGAGGAAAGAATAGTCCTATATCCCCACTGGAATCACAAATTCTTAGGATTCAGAAAATCTTCTGACCCTACTGTTAAGAAATAACAGTTGACTGAAAATAATATTATAATTTATATTAATAACTAATTATTAATTTGTGATTCACCCTTTCCCCTCTTATTTCTGTTGAAACCCATCTCCTGAAAAGGTCAGTTAGCCTCTGAAGGGCATGGCTTAGTGAGATTTGCTTTTAGCTTTCAAGGCACATGGGACCCCACCCAATTAGGAGATGCAATTTTTGTTTAGAGTATAAACAGAATCCAGTCTAGGTGAGCCTTTCCCTGGAGGAACCCATGCCCTTTGTGCCCTCCATTAGAGTTTAGGGCAACTCAGCTCATGAAGGACAAAACTAACTAGAGAGGTCCAAATGGAGATAGCTTTTCCTTGCCCAGATGCCTTGAGGCTTCTGAGTCTCATGATCAAGCCACATTCTCAGCAGGAGGAGCTGAAGACTTTTTAGCCCACCTCCTCATTGTATATCCACTAATCAGGGTTGAGTTTCACTTGTCAGGGGAATTTCCTTTCAGAAGAGATTTAAGGCATTTTAGGGTCTTCCTTGGCTTCTTTGGTTGCTGAGATAAATTACTGATCATTTTATTGATTACCGGCTAGACTAATTAATAAATTGATTATTAATTACCCAGAAACTTTGTCAGGGTTTCAATTTTTCTCACAATATAGTTTTAATCCATAGCTTTATACTTCTTAATTAAGTCTAAGAATTTAAAGTATTAAAAGTGATAAATCAAAGAATTTACTTTTTAAAAGCTATTTTTTGCCAAATTTCATAACCCTGAATTTTAAAATCAACACATACCAAATATAATTACGTAACTAATGAGCTCAACAAATTACAGAATTTTATAAGTTCAATAAATAACAGAATTCTATATATTTCATGGCACATTTTCAAGCTGTTTATCTTTTATGTCAAAAACAAAGTCACTCTATCTAGTTTTGAAGAGAGTGGTAGCATTACATAGTCCTAGACTTAAGAGTTAGGAAGACCTGAGTTAAAAATCCTACCTGAAGCTATATAAATCTCACCGTGTGGTCCTCTCAGCCCTAGTTTTCTTATCTATAAAATGGGGAAATAACAGTATAGCAACAATAGCAATAGTTGGGAGGACAAAATAAAGTAATATATGGAAAACTTTTTGTAAATCTTAAAGCACTACATGTTAGCAACTATCTACATATAACATAATTCACGTTTTAAACAGTAGTAGAATAGTTATTTCCTGGTTAATATATTATATAAAGGTGCATTCAAACATTTGCCTGCCCTTCCTCTGCAAATAAATAAAAATGTCCTTACACCATGAGTGTATGAAATTCTCTTTTATATCTTAGGTTCTTGTAAAGAGCTCAAAGAGTTGTGTCTACTGGGCTGATAATTTTTAGACCTTAGAAATCCAAGTTTATGTTAGAGGAGTCTACATTTGAATTGGCCCATTTCTACATTTGAATTGAAAATAGTTTAAAAACTGTAATCCTGTTTCTGCCTTGAATCTAGGGTTACTAAGTTTTGACTGATTAGGATATTCCCATGCCAAAATTTAGACTGTGTTTAAATGAATGAAAAATAGACTGTAATACTGCAGAGTGAATCATCACGGTTCACACTTTTTAATCACCAGTTTTTCTTTACAGTCATTTGAAAGTAATCTATGGCAGAAAAATGGAGTGAACTGAGTGTGCAAATTATATACAACAGTTCTGCTACACTAAATAATGAATAAGTTTATTACATGACAGGCTTTACGGCTTAAGTGAGGGTTAAAAAAATGTTCAACAATGCAAACAAACATGTATTAAGTACCTACCATACTCAGGGTCTGCATTAGGTACAAGGAGATACAAAGGTGAAAATAAGATAGTCCCTATCCTCAAGGATGTTATAATTTAATTAAGAGATTATTTTTTGGTAGTGGAAAAACCAAGACAGTTATTCTAGTCTACTTGAGTGAGCTCAGCTTCTTGTTCTTTTATCTTCTTCAATTAAGAAAAAAAATAAAGCAGCTATATTGGCGTGAGTTATATACCCAAGTCATTTCTGGGATGGATGAAACAGCTATTTCTGAAAAACAGTAAAATATCTGAAATTCCCTTTTCTAAGGCAAAGAAAGTTACAGGTACCAAAATTTTCAATATTTTACTGCTTATTATCTCCAGTGAACTATGCCTCAAAGAATCTATTGGACTGATTAAAAAAAATGTAGAAATTATACCTTGCTATGAATTAAGAGCAGAAATTCCTATAGGATTATAATGTTGAAAAGGACTTTGAAAAACAAATTTAGTGCATAATAGAAATGTAAATCAAGAGAGACTTATAAAAGGTCATAAAATGATGTGTAGATATGTAGGTATGTGGCAACCTACCACATTAAGAAGTTATAGTATTACTTGGGAAAACCATGAATAGTAAGCAAATTTTAAGAATTACCTTTACTTACAAGTAAATTGAGACCTTATATTTATATTGACCTTTATAATGTGCAAAGCACTTTCTTAAGAATGCTGGTAGTGTGGGTATTATCATTCCCATTTTATAGACGAAAGTGGTTTTCCCATCTTAACACAGCCAGTTATGAGGCAATATGGCATAATGGATAGAAAACTGGCCTTGTGGAGAATAGAGAGCTGGCTTCAAAACCAGGAAGACCTGATTCAAGTATTGTGTCTGACACCAACTGGCTATATGACCCTGGGCAAGTCACTGAGCCACTCTTGGCCCTAGGCAACACTCTCACTATAAATTCTAAAGAAGGAATATGTTAAAATTTTATGCTGTATTAGTTCCCCCAACTGTCCCTTGCCCTCCGAGTCTGCATAGTAAGTAAATTTATTAATATCTATATAGAGGTAATAGCAGGAAATAAGGGAAACCAGGGAAACCTGGAAGTCACAAACTGTCCCAAAGATCAAAGGAGCATAATTTACAAATTGTACCATATATTAACTAAAATTCACATCCTGGTAACATGTGCTGAATCAGGAGAAACCATCTAAGTGCTGCTTGTTAAAGCTCTGCTTCTGTGATATGTATATTTCAGAGAAAATCCAGATGCCAGAACTCCACACCAAGAGAACAGCAAAAAGGTGCTGATAACTTTAAAAAGATGCTGATAACTTTGAGATAATTTGGATATATTAATGACCCAAACTCAAGGTGAGGCACATATAGGAGGAGTTGGTCTGTTTCCCTCCAAAAACCCAATAAAAATTAGACCTCAAACTCCTGTCCACCAAGCACTCTTCCATCCTTTAAAGATCCATGCTGCCTAGTGCTCCCAACCCTAATCCATGGTTATGTGAGTGATACTCTCCCTCACTCTCTCTCTCCCTCACTCCATCCTCTTCCCACTCTGCCTTCTTTCATCAACCTATTCCCTGTCCCCACGTCACCATCTGCCTTGTACCACTTTTCACCACTTGTCTTTGCCTTTATGGACTTTTTGCCCCCATACCTTCTATGTTTAATTAAAGTGTGACTGTCTCTTGGTTTCCTGCTGCCAGTTGCAGTCTTTCCTGATGAGTACTGAACGTGCCTGCTCCTATTTTATAATTTCATAAATTATGATCTCAAGATGCCAGCCTGCATTTATAAAAGGGAGTTGTCTCATCTGTGTGCTCTCCTGATATCAGTGAAATCACAGGTTCACTTCCTCACCCCAATGTTCTGATAAGTTAACTATCTAAACTTACTCTGGACTAGCTCCAGTGCCATTATGACTACTACTCTATACATTAGAGACAAAACTAACTATAGTGCATTGAAAGAGACTGGGTGATCTGATGATGACCCACCACTATCTTATTAAGTAAGAATAAGATAGTTGGGTAAAGAAACAATCCCAAAGAACCTGATCACCAGATTCCAATAAAAAAGTCATATTAATTTATGTCCTACTGATATTACTTCTTGGCTAAAATATGATAAAGCTATTTATATTGATAAAATATCTTCTTTCTAATAAGTTTTACTGTATAAAAAGAAGGAAAAATATATTCATGGAAATTTTTATATAACAGTACAAGTTAGATGAAAGTATATTGCCAGAGATCACTAATTGACCATAAGCAATGGTACCTTTTGTTGTGACTATACTTTTTTTATCAATAAAATAATAAGACACATATCTAATGACTATATTTAATAAGAATTAAAAATGACCTAAATGTTTTTGATCATGGTGAAAGCAAAGTGTTTATTTAGCATGATACAAAGAAAAAAACAATAAGCTGTAAAAAATTAGAAATTATTTTAAAGTGGAAAACAGGCCATTAAATTAATCAACATGGAAAAGAAGTCTAAGAAAGATTTTTGGAAGAGAAAAATATTCAAAATAACATCTTTTTCAATTACTAGTGCAGGCATAGGAAATTGCAGTTACAGAAAGGGAAAAATGTTACATGTAAGTAATGTGCAGAAAACTTAATAGTGACATTTGTTAACTGATTTCAGCCCTCTTTCTTAACATATTTTATGAACAACTAACAGGCAGCACCTGGTCCAATTTTTTTTACCAGGTACTTATTTTAGTTCCTGAGAGGTGACCAAGAGAGACAGCAGATCAGGTAAAAAGAAAAGCACCAGAAAATAACCTCAAAATGGGCAAGAATTGTTTTTGTGAAGTTGTAATCAATATAATCTAAAAAAAAAACAACTTGACAATTGCTAAAATTAATGTTAAAAGCATGTTATAAAAGCACATGACTTTCAAAGCAATGCTAATGCAAAAAGTTTTTTTATTATAAAAGTAAGAGAAATTAAGATAGACATGTTAATCACAGTCAACAGACTATAGAAAAATTAGTTAATTTTTTACTTTCAAATTTGGAGAAAACATTGTACTTTTATAAATACTTAAAATCCTGGGACAATAGAGAGCCCATAGAACAACTGAGATTCTATGTTCCCTTTGAAATACTTGAAAATTAAGCTGGAATTTCAATAGACAATATAATTTGCTAAATACATTTAATGCCTAAAAATAAAGAAAATTGAAATATTTGAAATTTAAATATCATTTCAGTCTTGTTCTAGTAAAACTACTATAGGAGTGGTGGAGGGTAAGGATCACATACAAATCAAAATAAATCAATTTTCCAAGAATTCTTTTAACAACTTAGAAACTAGATAATTTTTCCAGAAGGCTTGGACTTGGGGAGAGGGAATCAGTGGTGTGTTTCTGCCTTGTGACACCTCTTCTCTTTTTTTAGGAAGCAACCTAAAACTAGGCCTGCTGTCATCTTTTTGAGCTCTGGCTGCTACCAGCATCCATCTATTTTCTTGGTCTCCTTTATTCCCAGATGACCACAGGTAAAATAGTTTTTTCTCCCTCTACTCCCTTTCCCTTGTTTATCAAAAGAAAACTTTCACTTAATTCTGGAGATTCACTACAAAGATTTACTACAAAGCGCTGTAGAGGAAATATGCAAAGGCAAGTGAATAGTACAGTCACAGGTTTAAAAAAAACGGTTAAGGGTTTTTATATGCTACAAAGATTCCCACTTTTTAATCACTATCTGAAGCTTTACCTACAGGGAATTAGGCCCCTTTTCCTCTTCTCTTCCATTCTACCAATACCTTTCCCACAATCTTCACAGAATTTTAGAGTTGGGTGGGACCTCAGTAACCATTTAATTCAGCCTATACCAAAAGAGAAATTTTTGCTCCAAAACTATTGAGAATGGTTATCTAAAATCTTCCAATGAGGGAGAATTAATAAACAGGTATTCATTAAGCACCTTTTATGTATTGGGCTCTGTGCTTAGTTCCGGGATATAAAGACAAATATAACAGTCCTGGCTTTCAAGGACCTTTCATTCTGGGGGGGTGGGCAGGAAACATGCACATAAATAAGCATAGACAGGATTATACAAAATAAATACAAGGTAATTTCTTGGAGTTAAAGCACTAGGAGCTGGAGGGATAAGGAAAGGCTTTTCATGTAGAAGACGGTGCTTGAGCCGAGTCTTAAAAGAAGTAAGAGATTCCAAGAGGTGAAAAAGAGGAGCATAGAGTTTGGGGGGTAAGTGGGTAGGGTGGGACAACTAGTTCAAAGGCTGGTGTGTGAGCAGCAGTATGGCCAGTTTGGTTGGCCAAAGGGAAATGTATAATAAGCCTGGAAAGGGAGACCAAGTTGTGAATGGCTTTAAAAGCCAGGGTAGTTTCCTTTTTTATCCTAGAAGCAATAGGGTGCCACAGAAATTGATTAATTAGAGAGGGGAATGCCATGATTAGATTTGTTCCTGATAACTTTGGTAACTGTGTGGAGGATGGATTGGAGAGGGGTGAAACTTGATACAGAGAGACCAATTAGCAGGCTACTGAAATAGATCAAGTGAAAGGTGATGAGGACATAAATTGGGGTGGAGGCCATAAAAGTAGACAGAAGTTGTAGGCTGAGAGAGATGATGTGGAGGCAGGGACAATAATATTTGACATCTGTGTACTGTGAAGTAAGGGATGAGGATAAGTCAAGGATTCAAATTGGAGAGACTAGAAGGATGCTGTTGTCCTGAATAGAAATAGGGACATTCAGAAGAGGGGAAACCACTCATCTTCTGAATCAGCCCTTTCCACTTAAGGATAGCTCTAATTTTCAGAACTATAGTCTACGCAAGAAGAAAGAAAACACCATGCCAAACTTTTTCCAGCTTTGAAAACCACTGCAGACAACAGAGGCTGGGGAGATAGTAATAATAATAATTATTATTATTATAATAGTTAACAAATGCTTACTAAATGGCTCAGTAGAAAAAGTGTTGGGCCTAGAATCAGGAAGACTCATCTTCCTGAGCTCAAATCCAGCCTCAGACTCTTACTAGTTGTGTGACCCTGGGGCAAGTCAATCCTGTTTGCCTCAGTTTCCTCATCTATAAAAGAAACTGGAGAAGGAAATTGCAAACCACTCCAGTATTTCTGCCAAGAAAATCCCAAATGAGGTCACAGAGAGTCAGACATGACTAAAAAACAACTTAACAACAAAATATGCTAGTCACTATGCTAAAAATTTATAAATATTATCTCATTTCATCCTTACAACTCTGTGAGGTAAGGCTACTATTATCCCCATTTTACAGATAAGGAAACTGAGGCAGACAGAAGTGAAGTGACTTGCCTAAGGTAACACAGCTAGTAAGTGTCTGAGGCCAGATTTAAACTTAGATCGCCCATGACTTGAGGCTCAGCACTGTATCCACTGTGCCACCTAGCTGAGATGGCAGAATGAGATGCTATCCACATTGTGACTAGGGCATGGAACTTTTTCTTTAGAAGTTTCCCCAGCTCCTGCTGCCTCTACTGAGAAGTACTTGAACTTTCTGAAATAGAGAAATGCCTATCTCAGAGTACAGGAGTTTATATGCTCACTTCCAAAGCCCCACCAGCTCTTAACAAATACTTGCAGACAGAAGATACTATTAGTATAATAGCTCTAAATTTGCCAACAATTTGTTCATTTCTCTATTTTTATTTTTATTTTCCCATTAGATTTGTCTAGCTCAGACTAGAAATCTCCTACCTCAACTTTTTTGCAATTCAGTTAACTTTTATGTATTTAAGTATTATGCCATTTTTCAGTATACATGTGTATAATACTGATTTTGGGTCACTATGGTTCCTGTAAGCATAATGCAATATTACTTTTATCTCTTACTATTGGGAATTTTTATTTTTGCTTTGTCCAATTAGCATGATTGCAACTCCTGATTTTCTGGATTCACCTGATGCATAGCAAACATTTCCATTTTCTATATATCTATTTTTAGATTGCTGGGTTTTGCTTTCTTATCCAGTTTGCCACTCTTTCATTTTATTGGCTTGTTGAATTTAGTTACATTTAAAGTTATGATTGTTAGGCTTGTGCTTTCCTTCATTTATTTATTTTATTGATTTTTAATCCCTTTGTCTTTTAAGTCAGTATTTTGTCCCTGTTCTTAGTTTTGTTTAAATTATTTTGATGCTAGTCTATTCCCCAAACTCTTCCTTCACCCTATTCATACTCTTTGCCTTTCCAATCCCAGTTCTTTGAATTTAAATTGTGAATTTCTCCTTCTTTTTTGCCCTTCTTCCTCAACCAGTCAAGTGAGCGGGTAAATATCTACCCTTATTTCCAATGTCCTATTTTAATTAACTTCCTTTTTCTGAAGGCATTTTCCAAGAAATTTTCCTTTACTCTGTTCTCATTGTCTTCCATTTCCATCTATTCTGAACTTTATTTTCTGATCCATTGATTATACCATTACTTGTTTTTACTTTGTTCTATATTGCTCAATGGGATAAAGCTTTTGAATTACTAAATTTTAGCTCCTTCTATCCAATTTCTAAGATACTGCCTTGGATGATCTTATTCCCTACACTGAGCTACACATCTCTCTTAGAAATACAGATTCATGAGGGGCATAGTGTCATATGGGAGCAACATCGTATAGTAGGAATCATTCTATGTCCCAAATTGTGAGGCCTGATCATACCCCCTGACCTTAGTAGTCTCCACTCCTAAGGTCCTGTTAGGCTATATCTGGTTTTATGTTCCCTTTCTTCCTACCCTCCCCCAATTTCAGTGCTAGAATCCTTTCTCAGAGAAGCCAGTCTCCCAATGTGTGAATTCCCCTCAGACAAAAAAAACCCAAACATTTTAAGGTCCTTGTCTCTTAATGTAGACATGTACCTTCTTTCCCAAAGAAATGCTCTTAAGTGGCACTCTTTCATTTACCTTCTGGGACAAGAATCTCGTGTACCCTAAGTCCCTCATGTCAGTGCACTCCATCCACTGTTTTAATCCCATTCTCCCACAGCCACCTCTTATTGAAAGATTATAGAAATTATTATCCTTTCATCATTCACTTATGAATTTGGTAGAAGTGCTTCACCCACTTCCATCAATCCCTTACCTAACCCCTCTCCGTCTGTGCAGCTTCCAACTCTGTATTCTCTCTCACATACGATTAACCATGTATTATTAATTCAACTCTTCTATCTTCTCTTCTCTTGGTTCAAATTCTCATTATAAAAATATTTGGCCCTTTAGATCTTTTTTATCTCCTACTGATCTTTGTTCTTTTTTTTTTCCAAAAAATACCTTATACATTTAACTTTCTCCCCAATAATAACCTATAAATATGAAAGAAATGATGTTGTTATTTAGCCCTTTTTTGACAATTTATTTCTTCCTCCCTTCCTCCATCCCTCCTTTTCTTCCTTTCTTCCTCCATCTTTCCTTTCCTCTCTTCCTTCTTTCTTTCCTTCCTTCCCCTGCAGCTTTCCATTACCACCAATACGTACTATGGCAGCATATCCTCTTCTCTGTCTGAATATCTTTCTAATTCTGAATCTGAACCTTGTGGAGACTTGTGGTGCCTTCGAATTCAATGGCTGAGCTGATATACATTCTATGGTCATGGGCATCTTCCCTCATTTTCGGCTATAGGTTGATGAACCATGACTTAGAATAGGTCCTTCTATTCTGGCAAATACCATAAGCTACCTATGTGTTTTACCAATGCATGGGCAACACTGCAATAATAGCATATACTTATTCTTTATTTTCTTTCATGAAATAATTAGACAGAAATATTTTTACCATATTCAATTATCTGTTAGAATTCCAAAAAGTGAATTATATAAGTAGTTTTAAAATTCTATACTTAACAAGAACTTTAAATTTTCATTTGCCAATTTATAACTTTTGACAGAAAATCCGACGCTTGGCCAGAACCTGGGATAAGTTTCTTTCAGAGCTTCCCAGCTGTAACTTGATGCAGCTACTACTATTATCCCTGTATCTTCACTGCACAATCAAACTGTTGCTTCAAAAGCACCAGAAGTAGCACTATTTATGGCACTTTGACAGAATGACTAAGCTTGAAATCCTATGAATATAGGATTATAGAGCTAAAATTCATCCACTCACTTGCATAAAGTGAACTCTGAGGAAGTATTAGTAGCCAATGGGATAGCCAGGACAAACCTAGGCCGTAAGTGGTAGGGATGGCAAAGGAGAAGTACCATTTCTTCTAGCATGATGACGACAACATAAACCACCACCAGATTCTGACACAGGTGACTCCTCTAAGTATAGATATGAAGGCTTTTTTTTTCCTCTCTTAAGTAAGGGCTTAAAATTCTCAAAATTTTTCCTTTGACTCATCTAGCAAAAGAAACTAATGATTTATAATTTATTGGTGTGTCTTCTATTATACAAACATGGCGGACTGGAACTGGTTGTAAATTCCAGACAAAAAAAAAAAATCTACATTGGTTACAGAAGCAGCGCATGTAACAAGCCTCAGACTAACTCAGTAACAATTTCTCCTCATGTGATTCATATGATTCTACAACCAATGTCAAATTGCTGGCACAAAAGAGAAACTCAAGGCAAGAGTAATATGTCCATATTCATTATAATATAGCAACTCTTTAGAACAGCAATAAAGAAAATAGCCTAATAGAAAGATCACAGTGACCTACATAATCTATAAGGATGGTTTTGCATATAATAGGATTTTTAAACTAATTTCATAAATGCAATGAAATTTATTCAAGAATATAATGAGCAGCTTTGGATTATATCACTTTGTTTTTATGTTCTATGAGATCAAAGGGAAAGGAAAACACACATCACATTATTAATTCCCATCTTAAATTTCTATAAAGCAAAATTTAATTTAAAAATTTTAAATCAATTACCAGCTAGTAGGTCGGCCGAAGCTGAGGAACTAGAAACAGCCTGGGTTGCAGGTTGGGGTTCAGAAACACTGCTTCCAAAAGCATCTATTGGATGATCCATTTTGCAGCAAGAAAGGTAAAAGAGTTTAAATAGTGAATACAATGACTCAATGTTATGCAAAGAAATGCATAATTGCAGCACCCTGTATTCCCTAGTGACGTACATCCTATAGGTATGTGAAAAATCTTTTTTCAAAATAATGGATTGTTGAAATTGTCACTGAAGAAGAATGAATACCCCTTAATAAAAGTTGTGACCTTAATCTTAGGATTGGGAGAAAGCATAAGGAGAAAATGGAAAATTTTTTTCCACAGAGTAAATTTGTGGATTAAGTCCTATATATCATCCATATATAACAAAAATCACCAATTTTTTCTTTAATTAGAGAGACAATAATGTTTTTTTTTCTATTTAGAAATAGATCAACTTTTTGATACTTGATAATTTTAGATTGGTGCAAGAAGCAAACTTGATTGTATCTATATTTTCAGCTCAAAATTTATCTTTCCAAATCTGAATGTACTGATTGATATTTTAGTGCTTCAATTATGATTTCATAGCTACATCAGAAATTCAGCAAATAAAGCTCTCTGACTTGTACTTTTTGATTGTCAACTATGGCAAATCACTGAGTATATATTGTCAAAAGCAGTAAACTTTGTAGAGTACATTCACTTATACTTTTAGGCATAAAAGTTATGTCATTCCCAAGATAAAAATGTTCTAAATTATCAAAGTATCTTCTAATTTTGTGGGAGGATTTTAACAAGTAAGCAACTTAATTCTGATTGAATTGGAGAATTTTTCAATTCATTACAAGTTTTAACCTTTCAGTTATGGGTGCTCTAATTTTTTAAGGCTTGTAATGATTTTTTAAGAATTAGGCAAAAGCTGATTAAGGCAACAGAGATGGAAAGAATCAGTATAGACAAATTCCAAATCAATGTATTTTATATTAAAACAATGGAAAAATTACCTGGTTATGTTTAAACCATGCAATAAAAATGATGAATAGATGATAGTAAAGAAATGAAATGGATGAAAATCATAGCTTTGAAAATCATATTTACATTCAAGAAAGAAAAATGATTTTGTAAAAGTGAGGAAATGAATTAAATGAAGATGAATGTATAAAAATAATCTGAGAAAAAAGTGATTTAAGTGGTGAAGAAAGATTAATACGCACCACCAAAAAGATCAATCACACCTGAAGAATCCACCTTTGCTGGAGAGGCAGTGGCTACAGGAGATGCTGCTGCAAATGCATCCACTGCAGTTAAGCAGAGAACAGATAATATTGTATGTCAAAGAAAACTGAGAGCCTTGAGATCTATATTTATACTCAACATTAATAAATCCTATGAGCAAACTCACTGAAGAGAATACCATTAATAAGGCAAAAGGAGATTCACATTTTAAGATATATGTCGATTTTCAGAAGAAAAAACAGCTCAAAATATCATTTTAAAAATTAAGGATTTTGACCCAAGTTATTTTTTCCCCACCTGTCCAGATTAAAGAGTATGCATGTAATTTAATGTAACTGATAACAAGATGGGGAATGGTAAATTTTACCAATAGACAATAGCTCATCCAATTTCTGCCGGGTGGTTAAGAGAAGCTTGAACTGAATTCCTCATTAATTGTATCTAGCCTAAAAGATTCAAGTATCACACATGCAAGGACACTCATTATCTGTCCACACATAATGGTGCACCAGCCAACTAAGAAGATTGGAATTCTGCATAAGAACTCACCGGATAAGAGATCAGCAGTGAGAGAACTCTCAGGCACAGGAGAAGCCCCATGTGGAGGAGATGAGAAAGCATCTTCCAAAAGTGAAACAAACCAAAATCAAGCAGAAGTAAGTAGAAAGCTGAAATCAAGTCAAAAATCTAACAAACTCATTATTACAGATGAGAGTCAGAAGCTTAAATATGAAAACACCCAAGAAATCAAAATGAAAGAAAGGATCTATTTATTTTTACCTGTACCAAACAAGTCTATGCTAGGAGTGGCATCTGGCTTAGGCGCTGTAGCAACATCAGGAGCAGATTCAAATAAATCTAAGACCAAGAATATATATGTCTTTACTTAATTTGACCAAACTGAAAAAAAAAAAAACCAACATTCATTTCCAGTTCTGAATTTTGATTAGGAGAATTCTGAGGTATGTTGCAAATGGTTTGCAGCAAATAATTTAAATATACAGTATACATGCAATGTTATGTGTGTATGCTGTATGTGCGTTTGACCAATCAGCATTCGATTCACCAGAATCAAAGAGCTTTAAAGAATTACCACCAAAGATATCTAGAGCAGGAGGAGCAGTGGTTGTGGTGGTAGTGGCAGGTGTGGTGGCGGTGGTGGTAGTGGCAGTAGCAGCAGTAGTAGTAGTAGCAGTGGCAGCTGCGGCAGCAGGAGCAGGAGAAGGAGTTGTTGCGGGAATCGTGGGGGCTGCACTAGTTGTAGGGGTAACTACAGGAATGCTGGTCTCAGGTGGCTTCATTGCAAAAAGGTCCAGTTCAGGAGCAGTCTCTGCACTACCTTCAGATGGGGCAAAAGGGTCTTGTAAAAAGGAAAGTGGAGAATATATAGAGAGGATCAGTGAGGAAGGAAATAAGAGAAAATAATCACAGCCAAGGATAACATACACCATACACAGATATACACATAAGCTAGGTGTTTAAATGGGGCTCTATTCTAGTGTAATCCTAACCAGTGTAAATAATTAGTACACTTTTTTGTCTTTTTAAGAAATTTACAAGTATAAAGGTAAAGATTTCAAACTCTAGTTGAGTAACATCATAATTAAGTGCGAGAGGAGTACATTTTCAAATCCTCAAAACCCACCTGACAAACAGTAATTTTTTACATTTACAAAAACATGCTGTTTATTAGTTACTTAGACTAGTGTAATAAAAAGTACTCCATAGCATTAGAGAAAAAAACATTAAGAAAACATACTTACATTGACAAAAATTGTCAATCCTGAGAAATTGCCAATTTTGAGAAGTATGCACGTCTTTATCTTAATGTTTTAAGTGTTGGTCTTATTAATTTAATTTAATGAATGATACTTTCTACTCACAAGAAACAAAAATGACTGATAAATTAAAAAAAAAAAAACTCAACAAAACAACAACAACAAATGGCCACATCTGACTACAGGATTTAATACTAGAACACAAAACGAGAGACTTGCTAATGACATAAAACCCACCATTTCCTGAACATGCATCAAGTGCTGCTGCTACAGGGGTTGGGGTAGCTGGTGCTGCTGCCCCTTCAGGTGCTGCAGGGGCTTCACCAGGAGAAGCTGCAAAGGCATCTTGAGTGCAGTATTTTTTTAAACAATAGAAATTAAAAGAATAAAAAGAGAAGAAAATATAGTAAAAGAACCAAGTTAAATTGCAGAAGAAGGCTCCCTTATACAACATGAATTTTTAGAAATGTTATTTTTATGGGTCATGCACTGTTGACAGTCATGAAGTAAATTTTTCCTTGCATTCCTTCTAGTCAGTTACATACTATGTGGTTCAGTTTTGTTACTGCCAAGGCACATTAAAGTCCAAAAGATAACATGATTCTCATTGTATAAGGGTTCTGAGCAGCATGTTTTATGTATTATCAGAAATTAGAATGGATGTTAAAAATTAAAATACAAGAGTGAACTAATGTCAGTTAAGACATTAAAATTTTCATGTTCAGTCAGACTTGCTTAAGGTAACTATTATGACACATCTGACTAGCGGCTTAAAGCAAACGTGAATGTCTTCTTTAATGCCAATCTAGGTAAATAGGTACCTGTAATGTATACAGAATGCATCAGCTATAGTTTAGTTCCAAATGTTTAACAGGGTGAAGCAATAATGTTAATAACAGCATAAAAAGACTTCTTAGTTACCAACAAAGTTTAAAACTTTCTTAGTCAATGAAAGCATTTCTAGACAAATATAAAATTTTATTTTAAAGAAATAAGGGGCATGACTGAAGTGCCCTTATTTCTATTAAAATAATTTAATTAGCTTTCATTTTTTAAATATTACAGTAGTGCTCCAATTAGTATGAAGAACCTATCTTCAACTGCTGAAAAATTCAGGCTTTCTCTATCTATTCATATGTAATCTTCTATCCCAACATTTATGTCTTTATGCCATAAGTGAACTATTTGTATCTAGAAAGTTTATAATGTACTGTACTTGTCAGAGCTTATTAATGCACTTGCCAGAAACAGTTTGAATATGTTTAAGAGGTTAGCATTTAACCACATTCAACATTACTATCATTTCATTCTACAAACCTTATTTTTGATTAAGTTAGCACATTCTAGAAAGAACATCTGATAGGATGCCTACTATATGGAATCTAATGACAAGGTAATCTATTTCAGTGTCATACCATATTTTAAAGATTATGCCATTTAACCTTTTTGTCAAAGAACCTTAAATAAATCCTGACGATGGGCATGCATATGTTTAATAACATTATCATTTTAAAAAAGCATCTTAAAACGTGTATAATAGTAAAGGTACAATTTTTAATGAATGTTTCTCTAAAGTTGACCATTTAAACTATTATCAACATTTTAAAAACATAGAAGCTCAAATTTTTATGGGTTTTTAAATATGAACATTTTTGTATAAATTTGGTATAAATAATATAAAAACACAATGTGCTGTTTTATTTCTAGAATTAATGCTAGACAAAAGTAGAAAATCATGTGCCCAGGTCACAGAAATATATACAATGCATACCCCTACCAACCTAGCTACATATATAATGTCCATGTACTGATATTTAATGATTAATTCTTTAAGTGCTTATTAAAGGTTATTAAATTGTGTAAAATGTATTTAAAATATTATCTACTGAATAGGAATCCTGCAATTTCAACAATGTTTTTAAAGTTCCTATGTATAGGAAAACTTTCATGGTAAAGTTTATACTACCATGAGAGGAATGGAAGAGAATGGAAAACATTTTTTTAGAAAAAAATTTTGTGGGGACAGCTAGGTGGCACAGAGGATAGAGCAATGGCCTTGGAGTCAAGAGGACCTGAATTGAAATCCGATCTCAGACCAGACACTTGACACTTACTAGCTGTGTGACCCTGGGCAAGTCACTTAACCCTAATTGCCTCACCAAAAAAAAAAAAATGCTGTCTCTGTCAATACAAAGCTCAACAAAAAGTAAGAATCGTCAATATGCCCTCAAACTTCTTAAAACAAATAGTAGTCAATAGTCAATTGTCAAATATTCTTGAAAATTAAACAACTCAAAACTAAGACAGAAATGGGTACAATAATAATTTCTCAACAATATAATTAAACATATTTAATGCAAACATAATTGAAATATTTGTGAAATCAAGAGGACACTATCCATGCTGAAATATGTTGCCAGGCAAGTCAGTTTAGCAGGTTTATTTTCAAAGCATTTTACCAACTTGGAATGCTTTAAAAGTGGCTTCTATAACTTATAGTTAAAAAGTGGCACTAAAAGCAGTACTTTTCACCCTGCAGTGCCTGAAAAACTTATCAAAGTACGCAAAATAATTGGACAGCATGCCTTGTGAAACCTTGTATAAACATCTGAGGGGGAAATATTTCAGTTGAGAAAACATTTAGTAAAAAAACAGAATAAAAGACTATGACTTAAAAAAAGACACTAAAAACTTACGAGGTATATTGTAAAGAGTTCTTAGACAAATCTACAAGAATTTATTTCCAATGTAAAATGTGCTGAACATTTTCCAAAACTTTCCCTTTTAAATGGTATTTCAACTCATTTAATTCATCAGAGAGAAAGCCTCAGTTACATGATCATATATTAATACTTGTTAATAACTTTTTTTACAAGTTGAATAAGTTCTTGTCTGTGGGAAGGTTTGCAGTAACTGCCAGAGAGGCGGGACAGTGTTCTCCCACAAGTTGCACTAGGGATGGGATGGTAGTTGAACTTATGTCAGCCTATGCATTAAAAAATAAAAATGTAGAATTCAGTGAATTCTCTGAACATTATATACAATAGCAATCTATAATTACTGAAGAAAAATTGGCAACTACCTAAATCTCACTCCTACTATATAATTTCACAAAATCACCAAGGAATCCAAAATAAGTAGAAAGTAACAATGTTTGAGAAACACAAAGTAGGGTTTTAATAGAGTGGATTTTTCCACCTTTCAGGTATCTAAGTCATTTAAGTTTGGCAACTATTTGAGAAACCTATCAAGTTTTTTTTTCATTTTAAACAGCTTTTAACAAATTCAATTAAATACAATTTCATCTACCTTAAAGTTGACTAATGCTTGGCAATTTAGCTCCAGCCAACCTAAAAAATGTGGTAACTGATGATTAACTTTCATCTGAGACTACGCATATATCCCAAACCAGACATATCTTGTCATATATTATATATATGTATGTATGTATATATGTATGTTACAATATAATATTTGAGACTGCTAGCAACATTTATTTAAAACAACTCAGCACAAACACTTCAAGGTGGCTTTCGACCTTATTAAATATGGAAATTGTTTTCCCTCAGATTACAAATCATCTCTTCCTGGTCCAATCCAACAATTTATACAAAAATCTATATAAAAGGATCACTATAAATTCACTATTACTAGGGAAAACCCTCAAAGTTCAGGTTAGTGGTAGAATTTTCATGTATCAGGTACAGCACATTTACATAATGTTTTATGGTTTTTCTATCTCTCATATCTACTGGAATTTACAAAAGTTTTCCTGAGAGGCTCTAGCTATAGTAGACAGTAAGCTAGCCTTGGAATTCAGAAGTCCAAGCCCCACCTTTCACTGACACTGTGAGACTCTCTGTGATCTTGGGCAAGTTACTTCACCCTTTAGGTGCTTCAGACAATGCCAGTGAAATCACACATCCAGGTCTGGTCAAAGTCCTAACCCATGGGTCCCATCCATGAATTTATCCTGTCTTACTATTAGTCTATATGTGTCTCAGGGGCAAGGACTGTAATTTCTACTTTGTAAGTTGTTAAGAATTTACATGAGATTTTGATTTCATTCATAGCATTTCAGATTGAGAAAAGGAAACAATATAGGGTGACTGGGAAAATGAAAAGACAAATTATTAATGGCTTGGGCAGCATAAAGTGCTATTTTAATTCTACCAGATGCAGTCTATTCTACATATTATCTCAAATTCCCAACAGAGAGTTAATGAGACAACTACTTTTTCTTAGGATCAAAGGTTCTAAGGATAGAAAGAATGTTTAGGGGGTATCAATTTCTACCCTTTAACTTTGCAATTGAAGAAACTGAGGCCCAGAGAGAAATTATTTGTGTAAGAACACATATGTGATAAGTAGAAAAGTGGAATTTGGATCTAGGCCTTCTGACTCCAGATTCAAAGATCTTTCCTCTATATCACACTGATCTTTGATCTCTTATTATTTGATCTCAGGTCCATTATTTATATTTTTAAAGTTAACAGATTTAAGCAATCAAAAACTTTTTTGAATACCTGAAAATTGAAAAAAATGATTTAGGTTACTTATATGGACAAAACTAAAGATTATTATTTTTGTATTAATCTGAGGTGTTACCAAACTTAATATAGAAGCTTACTATCTCACAAATTATGAAGTAATACTAATATCGTAGCATTAGTTTTGGCTAATTACTACCCATACAGAAATTTTAAGTTCTAACTACACATTTGTAAAATGTCATAGTCTATAATTAAATTAACCTTGGATAACAAAATTGGCAATCCTTAACTGATGAAATTTACTTTGTTTACTAAGTTTGTTTTCTAAGTTTGTTTTCTAAGAACCACACAATAGTACTATTATTCTAAGTAGACAAGGCATATTAAAAATACAAACCATAAAAATAAAATCAATATGATCACTACACACGTGAGGTTCAACAACCTAAACTACTCTTGAAACAATGGTGCCAGTTTATTGATTAAATAAAATACCACCATTAAATAAAAATATTGAGCTAATGGAGGTAGATACTCAACTTTTCACTGTGTATGCCTAATTATGCCAACAGATAAGGAAAGAGGCCCAAGTCCTACATGAGGAAATGATCATGTTGGGGACTTTAGGCCACTATGCAATAGATTCTATGTAGTCTAGGATGGTATTCTGTATTTAAAGATAAAAACTATGGAATTGCCTGGAGTCACAAAAATATTTCCAGAATATTCACATTCTCCTTAGATCAAATAAATTGGTCTTATGACTATTAAACTTTAATGCTTCTGTAGTTGGTATAATATCATAGAGAGCCTTTCATTGTAGAAAATTTTAGGTCATTTATAGTAAGAAGGATGAAAGCTGGTTTCTCTCTCTCTCTCTTTTTGAGTTGTTCCTTAAGAGTAAATACTAAACTTCCTGCAGATTACACAAAATAAAAAAGGCAGCTAAAGGCCTAAAAAAACCACTTTCAACACAAAATTATTGCTCAACCTATCCACATCTTCTGTCTCATGAATGTCTCCTAGTCCTCCTATCTCTTATCTCTAGGCTAAAATGATTCATGCAATAAAGCAAGGGACAAATGAAGTGAAAAATGAGGAAATGACTGAAAAGTTATAACATTTAAATGATCTTTTTATTTCTCTTAGTCCCAAGATACTTGGGTATGTAACAAAGTAAAAATGTGTTAAACATGTAGCCGGGGAAACATGCCGCTCACAACACTCCTGAGTGCTTCTGAGCCAGACTAAAATGTAATTGGGAAATATCTAACAAAATAAATACAAATACAATAAAACATAGATAATATTAATGTGTGCTTTTCTAAGTAGATATGTAGCCTGCAGGAATTTTTATGTACAGTCTAGTGGCCCCTGTTTCTATTTGAGTTTAACACCACTGCTTTATTTTGTGGGGTTTTATGAGGAAGATGGGCATTGGGAGATTCTGAGGCCATATTTCCTCAGCTGGAAGAGGGAAGGAATGCTGCTTCTGGCTATCTCCAAGCATCTGCACCCACTCCACCCCACCTCACCCCTCCTTCTCTCCACTTCTGGGGGGACCCTGCCAAAAAGAAGAAATGACAGAGATATATGAGATAATAACTGCCCACTTGGATATCTTTCAGGTAAGGGTTGGAGAACTAGATTATTGGATTACTGTAGTAGCATCCTGACTGGTCTCTCTGTTTTAAGTCTCTCACTACTCCATTCTATCTTTCACATGGCTGTCAAAGTGATTTTCTTTAAGCATAGATCTGACCATGTGACTCCCTTACTCAACTCCAATGATTCCTCATTAGCCTTTAGGATAAAATATAAACTCTTCTGCTTAGCTTCTAAAGCCCTTCATAACCTGGCCCCAATCTGTCTTTCCAGACTCTATACTTTATTCCCCCTTCAATACTCTACGATCCAGGCGTAGCAGCCTACTCTCTGATCTTTGTGGAAAATACTCCATTGCCCATCCCCAAGCCTTTTCACTGGTCAAACATTGCCTGGAATGCACTCCCTCCTCACTTCCTCAGCGAATCCCTCTTTTCCTTCAGGAAACAGCTTAAGCTCTACCCTCTACATAAATCCTCTCCCATTTTCCCCAACTGCTGGTGTCCTCTTCCCCAAACCATTTAACTACTTGGTATTTATTTATATTTTTCTCTTTATATTTATTTGGCTTATACTTATATATGTGCCTCTCTTCCCCATCAGAATGTAAGCTCCTTATGAGGATGGACTGTTTTGTTGATTGGTTTTGTATCTCCATCTTCCAGCACAGTCAAGAACAAGGTTAAGTATTTAATAAAGATGTGATTGATTGATCTTACCGTTTCCTGCTCAGTGGGCAGGGAATCTATTTTAATGTACTTTTAGTATTTCAGATAGTAAGCTATGTGTGTTTTCACTCATTTCCTCAGATAATAGCAGGAAATGATAAGTCACAGGTAAGTTGGCTGATTTCTCCTCTACTCCCCTTATATTCTAATTAAATCTTAAAAAGTTAACAAAACCTTTATCCTCCTATTTTCTAATGTTATTTAGTTCTCTGCATCCAAGTTTTCTGTAACCAAGTTGTTCTCCAACTAGAAGATGCAACATTATAACAAGAATTAAAACTGTAATTCAGTTAAACTTCAAGCATTTATTAAAAAGCATTTGGTGAGATACAATGATAAAGTAATAGTCCTTGGCTGTAGGAAGTTTGTAATATAGCACAAAACCATATAATCCAAAAGAGAACATAAGTGCCTGAGAGGTATCAAGTGCTATGAGATTTCATATAAAGGAAAGGTCATTTTTTTTGCCTGGGGGACAAGGAAATGCTTTGTGGGTTATGGAATGAAAAATTAGTGTAAGTCTTTATTTTAGCAGACATCCAGAAAGTTCTATGCAAACAAACCTGTATCTGAGGTGGCAGGAAGATTCTTCATGGTCAAGTATAGAATGCTAGTGAAGTAAATTCTGTTCTATCCAAGTCGATGCTAGAACTTAAACATGAAGACCAGACCATGTATGCATTTTTAGACATACACCTCTGGGCCTGGCCTAAACACACTGTTCATCTCAATATTTCCTTAAACTCTAGGGCCAAAGATGGCAAGAGAATAAGGCACAGACCAAACCACAAGGAAAGCTCAATGAACAGTTTTTAGAAACTTTCAACCTTTACTCCTGAGTTCTTAGGGGAGAAATAAGGTTAGCACCATTCCCAAATTGCTCATGTCTTCTAGGTTAGACAATATAATTCCATAGCCATTGGGGTAAAAATAGTCCTACTTCCTCAGGAGTTAGATAGTACAGGCCTGTATGTGACACAGAAATCAGAAATCCATGATGTTCCTATTTGTGATAGGATCACTATCTACAAGGGTACTCCTTGCCATATAGATTAGGTTACTTATATTTTCCCCCTTAAAGTCTACAACAAAGTTCTCCCTGGGCCTTCAGTGACCCAGAGGGCCATGGCACAAGCTGTGCATCCTTTAATATAACTTCCTGGTGGCTTCTAGCCAGAATTATATAGCGTTTTGGTCTCCTGAGGGCATAGATGGTCCTCTCATGCAGATTTTGTGGTTCTCTCACAACCTGTCCCAAGACCACAGAGTCACCATACCCTATCCTGCTGGACTAGGCACATTTGCAGACAAGGGATTATTGTAAAATACATCTTACTACTGAAGTATTGTTGTGGAATACCTCTTCTATGTAATGGCTAAGTAAATCTCCTTTTGTCAACTGTTGAATGACCTACAATTAGCTCATTTTATTCTAGCCACAACTAAAGTACCTACCTGAGTCACCACCTCATTCCTAATACTATCCAGTACCCATTTACTATTTAATGACAGAAGTTTATGAATTTCAGGCCAAGTTTTAATACTAAGTAAGGAGGAGGCAGAGCAGAGACAGAAACATACACCAAGAAACATGGGTTCAAGTCTACCTTATCATTAACTTATTATATCACCTACGGTAAGTCACTTAATATCTCAGGGAAGGGAATTAAGCTATATTATGTCTAAAGTAATTTGTGCCTTTAATGTTTTAAAAATTCTATTTGACCATTTAAGATCAAAGAACTGGATCAAAAGAACTGCCAGCTCATCTGTATTGCAAGTTATTCTAAAACGGAGATACAATGAACTATGTATACACACAGTTATTTGGACCTTGAGCCTTTGCTTCATTCTATCTACTTGTTATAATGGTTTTGTTTTTCTCTTAAGTAGGGGTGGGATGGGAGACAGAAAATAATTGCTTGTTAATTGAAAATAAAATAAAAAAATTATAATTTGTAAATGAAGTGCCAACCTGCATAAGGAGAGGGAGTTCACACTGGGAGTTCTCTATATTTATGGGAAAACAAAACAAAACAAAACCCAGTTCCAAGCCCTCTCCCAAAATGTATACAAAGTCTTTAAATACTTTTATTACTAAATCATTCTAACAGTCCTGTAAGAAATTTATTTGAAAGAGGCGATGCAGCTCAACTAACCTCCAAAAAGGTCCACGTCAGCAGTGACAGCAGTAACAGTCGTGGTAGTTGAAGAGGAGGCAGAAGCAGTTGCAGTTTCAGCAGGGGCCGTAGGAGGGCCAGGCTCTGGTGCAAACGGGTCTGAAATCTGTGCTTCAGAAGGAACAGTGGAAAGTGCAGCCAGAGAATCTAGGTCCACCAAAGACGAGGATTAAATAGGAAAGAGGAAAAGGAGAGGAAGAGAAATTTACTGGACTCCAAACAATAAAAATGGTCAGACTACTAATCAGCTCAAAACTTTAAGAATTAAATATTACTTACCCTCTCCCAAAAGGTCTGATAATTTCCATTATATGATTGCAGTATAAAGAAAGAAAGTTAAAACTGAGGCACTGAATAGTATTAGTAATAGTAGTAGTAGTGAAGCTACTACTAATAAAAATATTTCTGCATAAGGAATATCAGCAACGTGAGGCTATCAATAATAAACAAGAAAAGGACCAGAATCAGACCAACTTTAAACTGCATTTTAGAAACATAAATGCAGACCTAAATAAAGCCCTAGAACTTCAGTAACTGTACTAAATTTAATGATTTCTTGTTCAAATACATAATTTGAATCTAATTGAATCTATCTAATTGAATGGTTTCATTATAAATGTAGATTTAGAATAGACTTTGTTTACGCTCTTCTTATCTAGCATTTAAGTAGTCACATTTTCTAGAAAACTAACACAACTTTGTATACTGTAATTGAAGGTAAACATATATATCAAATAGGAAAGAAATAAACTCAACGAAAAAATCATATTAAAGAATTTAAAATAAAATAAAAGCAATGTATAAGATGTTGAGTTATAATAAAACTTTTCAGATATCCTGAGGTGACCTATCAATCAACTGTTGCCTCATACTTAAATAGGTAGAGGTAACACCTCAAACTAAAAGCTGGGGAATTAATTAGTATTATTACTACTTGTAATTATTAGTACTAATAAGGTACATATTAGTACAATTGAAGGTATAATAGTCAAGGCACCCTAAAAGGGGCACCCTATTACTATCACCTAAGTCCTATCACATTTAATAGTACTTAAAACTATAGACATAGGTTATTTGGTTGATAAGCACTACTGGCAGCTTATATAAATAAATTAAACAATTAAAATGTTATGAAACAAAAATCTGATTATTTTCAAGGTAAAACTGCCACTTCACTAGACTGATGGACCAGAGGAATGCTGTTTACCTAGATTTTACTGAGGTATTTGGCGGTCTTTCCTAATATCACTGTGAACAAGATGTAGAGGTACAGGTTAGATTACGGTACAGTTAGGGAGATTCAGAACTGGTTGAGTGACCAGATCCTTTTCTAAATGCCAATTTGGAGGAAAGCTTCTAGGGGAGGGATTCCTGGATCTGTGCTTTTGCAGTTTAATATTTGAACCTTAGTGCTGGGTTTTACATTTATCCTTATTAAATTTTGTCTCTTCGATTTAGCCCATCATTTCAATCTAGCAGGATCTTTTTTGATCCTCTATTATCCAATATATTAGCAGTCACCTCCATTTTCTTATCAGATAATCGTGCTATCCATGGCTTCATCTAAGTGACTGGTAAATCATCTATCTGCTACTAAACCTTTTTAATCAACTACTTGTATAAAGTCATTGACACAAGCTTATCAAATTTGCAAATGACATAAAGCTAGGAGAGATTGCAAGTAAAGAAGACAGGAAAATAAGGGTAAAACAAACAAACCCTGATAAGCTAGAATATGGGCCACTTGTTTTAAGAAGAAATTTAAGATGGAAAAATGTAAAGTCTTATACTCAGGTTAAAAAAAAAAGGTACCTTCCTAAGGACAAAACTGGGGACATGTGAATAGATAACAGTTCATCTAAAAAAGATCTAAGGGTTTAAGAGAACTACAAGCTTAACATGAATTGCTAGTATATGTCAACCGAAAGAGCTAATGTGATTTTAGAGGTATCATGTTCAGGAACAAGAGGATATAGTCAAATCATATCTGAATTACTGGGTTCAGTTTGGGGGATACTTTTTACCAACAGCATTGATAAGCTAGAGAATGTCCATAATAATTTGTCATGGCTAATTAGGTTGCATCCCTGGGGTATATATGTAATACAAAACAGAGAGCTGCCTGAGGTTTACCAAATTTATTGGCCCCTCTTTGTTAATTAAGGATGACCAAAAAAAATCTAGAAATAATCTCCAGGAATTATGATATTCTGAGCAAGAAACTGAAGAACTTGGGAACACTGATGGTTTTTTTATTTTTCTTTTCAATTTAAGGTTAGGACTTTAGAAGAGAAGAGCATAGGAGGAAGAAGAAGTAGTTAAAAAGTTGGTGCTAAGAAAGGAGATTTATGTTTCCTGGGCCATACCTTCAGATACAGTAAACACTAATTGTCATAGAAAAGACATATGATAAAGAAAAGTCTTAACTTATCCTAAACTTTATAATTAGTAAACAAATGTGGTCATGTTAAAAGCGGTGATTACTTGAAGATAGCATGATTTTACTGAGACCATGTTATGCTAAACTAACCTTATTAAAAAAAAGTTACAGAACTATTAAATTAGGTTAATGCCATACACATAGTAAACCTCTATTTCAGCAAGGCATTTCACAAAGTCTTTCATAATATTACATGAACAAGATAGAGAACTATGGGCTGAATGACTACAAATTAAGTGGATTCATAACTGGTTTATCAACCATATTAATTATTAATGGAATGACATTAACTTTGAGCAAGACTGTCAACTCATGGGTTTTTGATCAGGCAGAACAGCATTTTATCACAGAAGCTGTATACCTTTTTTTTTTTTTTTTGGCTAGGCAATGGGGTTAAGTGACTTGCACAGGGTCACACAGCTAGTTAAGTGTTATGTGTTTGAGGCTGGATTTGAACTGAGGTCCTCCTGAATTGAGGGCCGGTGCTCTATTCACTGTGCAGCTGTATACTTCTTACTAACATGTTATAATACGGTCATTTTTTTCCATTTCTATTTTGGAAGAACATATCTAGAATTATGTCTCAGGGTTTTGTGCAAGTCTTATTCTTTTCTATTTTTTTTAATAAATCATTTAGATAAAGACATGGATAATATGCTTATCTGATAAGAAAATGGAGGCAATTGCTAATATGTTGGATAATGAAAGGATCAAAAAAGATCCTGCTAGAATGGAAAATTTAATAGGGATAAATGTAAAGCCCAGCACTTAGGTTTAAGTTGTTGTTTTGTCCTTGTTTGCGAAGAACACCGATGACATCACAGGGTGATGTCTTGACTCATTTGTGAATTGGATTTAAATGAGGCAGAGTTGCACAAAGTCTTCTTTGCACTCTCTCTTGCAGAGTCATCTAAGTTCAGAGGCAAGACAAAGGTCAAGAAGACTAGCGATGGTCTGGGATGCAGTGGATGACCTTGGGGTCTTCAACATCTGACCAAACTCCACAGTGCTTACTTTAGCCACCTTCATGGCTCGTGGAACAAGTTATTCTCATTTGTCCATTCTGCTGGAGGAAGTCTTCACATGTTTGAGATACACACCCCCCAACTCACTGATAGGTTTGAGGTGTATGAGTGTTTAGGGAAGACTAGTACCTCTGGTGTGAGGGTTACTTTCCACCTTTGGTGTTTATTTGCCACCCAACTGTCACCTGTGAGTCCAAGAAGTTGTTACATGCACAGTGGCTGCATCCTGGTAAACTGTCTCAGCAGACAGGCTAAACCAGGTTGAAGGTAAATGGCTTAGGTTTAGGTATTAAACTGTAAAAGCCCAGACTGGAAGAAATATGACTTGACAGTAGTTCTTATGAAAAAGAAATCTGAAGATAAGCTAGGAATACAAGTTCATTATAATTTAAAATTGCCCAGATTGAGCCAATGATTAACCGAAAGGAGACAAGAATACCAATGCATTCGCAAAGGTATAAGATATTTAAAACCAACTATTGTTTATCCTTAATCCACTCAATGATCAATGGGCAAAGTTCTCAAATTTAGAGTATCAACAGCCAAGTTAAAGTTTATAGGTAGTCTAAGAATTGATTTTTAGCATCTTCTACCCCCTTTTCCAGAACTTTCCAGAAAGGGAGGATGGCATAAGACCACAGACTATTTTGCAGTTTTAAGGATGTCATGAATATATTATACTCTAATGTTGAAATGAACACTGGAAAATACATGTAACATTTAAAAATGAATGTTGCCAAGACTAGATTTATCTAGAGCCCCTGAAGAGAACTAGTATTAAATGTTTTGGTCTTCTACTATGTAGTATCTATTTTGCCAAAAATTAACATGTTTATTATAATTCAACTGCCAGAAGTTAACTATAATTGTTGGTTCATGTCAAGGACAACATGAGGAAAATACCCATTCAAATCTAAATGAATTTATAATCAATGCTATATCTAATCAAAATAAATAAGAATTTTAAGTTCCACCTGTATTTGAGTTAATACTTTGAGTTAATTTTTACTATAACTTAATATCTTATTAAAAAACTTAGAATTGAGATAAAATAAGATATTTCCTTATATTGCAAATTTTAACTCAAACTAAAAAATACATGCATGTAAAATTTTAATCGTATTGCAGTTTTTAAAAAAAGCTAACACAATTATATGCCTGTGGATGTCACTTCTGGTCCTTCTCTCCTCATTTTCTACCACCATTTAGAACTGTCAGATTATAAAAGAGGCAAAACATTTTTTCCAAAATGGAGAAAAATTACATTTTACACTAACCTAGAAATAATAAGAGACAGGAAGATACAAATTGTTTCCTCTGTTTTCTCTTACCTCCCCATGCAGTTGCCCCTCCAGAAGGTGCTGGAGGAGGTGCTGCTGCAGCTGCTGCTGACTGTGCCCCAGATGAAAAGTCTGGTTGGAGGTCAAGGAGATCACTAGATGGTTTAGATGTACTAAAGGAAAGAAAAAGAAGACTTTAAAATTAGTTTAGCACATTTTAAAGAATCATATATTTGAATATTTGTTAAATTTGGCTAACAGATATAGCAAAGATGTTTAAAAATATAGAATCTAATTAAGACAACAGCTTCACAAATTAGTTATTGAAATATTGTATTCAAATTCTCTGGAAATTAAAATATAAATTAGAATACAGCAGCAAGGTAACCCTATTCTTCTCTCTCTAGTTACTGTTATTTGGAGTAATGAGCTTTCTACTATGTAGAACAAAGACTCCCTCAAACACCTTAACTTCATGGTTCCTCAGCTTTTTCATGTCACATGACCTCATCATCCACCCCACCTCATCCATACACAGAGATGGTCATACCTTTGAACTTGCCATCACTCATTACTACACCACTTCCATGTTCACGAACACTGAAATTCCCTTATCTGATTACAATCTATTGTCATCCCATCTCTCCCTCTGCCTTGCAACCCCCAAACCTGTTGTTTTTTAAGTCCAGTGCTCAATTTTTATCTTTTTACTACCAACTAGTTAACAGGCTCTTTTGATGGCTCTTCCGGGTTTTAAACATTGCCTTGGTAGCCAAGAGTTCTTTCTCTCAGAGCAGAAAACTTGAATACCAGGCTTTTACTTTCCATACCAGTAAAGGTGTTATAAAAAGTAAAATTCCTATACAAATAAAATGAAAATCATACTAAAATATCAACAATTCACCAATAATAATTAACTAACCTGATGGGAGCTACTGCAGATGAAGCTGCAAATAGGTCAACTGGTGGGGATGTATCAATACTTTTAGCTGGAGTAGAATTAGGAGATGTAACAGTTGTGGCTGGAGAAGACTGAAAGTAAAGATGTACATATATAATACTCTAATAAGCTTTTATACCACACATATGCTAAACTTACTGCAGAAGTTTACCCTTTGCAATGACAAAGAGTAATTCACCATAGAATAAAAAAAACTGTGAAGAAAGTCTCAAATGACAAAAGTTTAGTTTACCAAACACCTTATATCTAATCTCATAATGACTTCCATTTCTATATTTACAATCATATTGTCAATGCCTAAAAAAATTCCTTCATCAAAAAATTAATTGAAAAGAAAAAAAACTAGTGGCTGCCAAAACTTAAATATTCGAAGAAACATTTGAAGTAACTGCCAAGACACGTAGTTCACTTAAGACACTCACCTCCGCCACTCTTTTCCCTTCCCTTCCTACACCTACTTCTACTGGGAATCTTCCTGCATGTCTTTAGTGTCTAAAAATCCAACTTACAAAACAATTCAGAGATGGCAAAGAATGACTCATAAGCATGATTCAAGTCACTGGCAGCTTGAGGATATCTTGTGCATATCCACCCACTAATCTGACACAACCAGCTGAAAAAGAACAACAAAGCCTATAAATCCTTTTTCTGGATTAGTTTGGTTTGAGGCACACTAGGTAAATATCATATGAGGACAGTTGAAACACCTAAATAAATACTCAAAGTTGGTGTTAGCCATCACACTAGCTCTGCTTCTTTTCATGAGATAGTTCCACTTTCCCATATTTTCAGAAGAATAATATGAATAGGAGGGGAGGGCCTGCCTGGTATCAAAGTAAATCAGACACAGAAATCTCATTTCTGCTTAAAGAATTAACACACAACAAATACTTCAAGATAATGATCAAATAAATATATCACTAACTTAACTGGACAACCAAACTAAAAAAAAAAAAACAACTAAACTCTTTGTATTGCTTTGTTTTAGAAAACTACTCCAGAAGAAGGATTTAAAAGATGAATATTTGTGGGAGACACCTCAGTAGTCATACAGAGGCAAAATAGTACTTGTTTCAAACCTACAAACTCTGTAACCAAGAAGTCAGAATTAAATAGATAGAATTACCAGTTACAGAACACTTAAATAAAGAAACAAAAGCAGTATATGGATTTCTGTTGTGCACAATGCTGCTCAAATGTTTTTTTCCCCCAAATAAGAATTAGTATATAGTTTAAATACTAATAGTATCTTCAGAGTGATAGAAAACTGCTAAGCTAAATATGGTTTGCATATAAAAATTAGGCTAGTTATGCTAAATTTCAGCTATGGGCATTAATACACCTAAATAAAACTCAGATACACTCTTTAACCATAGCAATATGCTTAATATAGGTGCACCAATATAAATCAAAAGTGACATGTCATTTTTGTTGCAAATCTTGTAACAAGGGTTTGGACAGTTATAAATGTAACATACAAAAGCAGGTAAGAGCAAATATAAACAGGTGACTTTTTAAAACTGCGTGTTGACAGTATAGTTCTTTTTTTTTTTTAAAAGTGAGGCAATTGGGGTTAAGTGACTTGCCCAAGGTCACACAGCTAGTATGTGTCAAGTATTGGGTCTGAGGCCAGATTTGAACTCAGGTCCTCCTGACTTCAGGGCCAGTGCTCTATCCACTGTGCCACCTAGCTGCCCTGACAGTATAATTCTTGGTGGGATACATGATAGCTGTGGTAGCCAAGCAAAATTTCTGGACATTACAAAAGCAAAGATAAATCCGACAAATTTCAATCTGATTTGACCAATACAAGAGCTAGATCACAACAAATAATGCTAAAACTACCCAATGAATACCCTTGAAACTTTGTCATCCTTTGCATATGATGTCAAGAAAACTTTATATCTTGCTATTTAGCAGTTTTACCTATTAACAGTATATACATATAGATAGAAAAGCTAAAAATATTCTAGGATAACAAAAGAATGACAATTAGATTATTTCTGGGTTAACAACCATTAACTACAGGGAAAAAAAAACACTTTAAAGTATATCAAAGTGTTAGGATCCTGGATCATGGGTTTAGAATTGGAAGAGACTTGTGGAGGACCTAGTCTAGTCCAATCCCCTTATATTCAAGATGAGGAAACTGAGGCCCAGGGATTTACATGAATTGGCCAAAGTCACACAAAGTAGTAAATGTCAGAGGCAGGATCTTTTATTATGTTGTCATTGTAAGCTTGATACATACTTATTGATATCCTGGGCTGCTTAAAAGTAACTGACATTAGTAAATTCTCTTGTATCTGATATCTTAATCCAGGCATTTAAGATGTCTGGCACAATCTCCAGGATTTGAGCAACATAAATCCATCAAAGATAAGATTAAATCATACAAAGTTCAGGATGTTTCAAAATTGTGACTAGAGTAAGAAACATATCTAAAGTTAATGATGTAAATTTAGAGAGAGAGCTTTTAAGATGAAAAAGTCAAGTAAGCAATGCTTTGCTATATTGTTATTATTTTTCTAATGCAGAAAACAGTAAGACTTACCTTACTCAGCGGAGAGGGAGCACCAGATCTGAAATTTAATTGAGAAAAGTTTTAAAAGGGAAGTATATTAATATGCACAAAAGCATTTCAAGTAACATCAAAAATGTCAAAGTTTAACTTGCATATGTGTAAACATATAGTGTCCATGAATAAAATGGCATTTCAAAGTCATCCATTTAGTTAGTCATACTAACTTTAGCATAAAAACAAAGTTCAGTAACAACATTTTCTAGGACTTCAAGATTTTCTATATTAAGTTATACTACCTTCTTTAAACTTTGTTATTTTATCAAATCATAAGAGTTTTAGAGCTAGAAGGGACTTTAAAGATCTGTTTTATAAATGAAGAGAGAAAATAAAGCAGAGAGTGGTGACTTGGACTTAGTACCAATTAGTTAATATCATAATTTGACCTAGAACCAAAGTTTACTGACCTGATATTATTGGTGATAATGACAATTTGAATTCACAGAAGAGATGTACGATTTACAAAGTGCTTTCCTTACAACAATCATGTTAAGGTTGCATGGATTTCTATAAAGCAATATCTCAATCTCATTACTATTTTAAATATTTCCAGAAATTCAATACCCTACTCACCACTTATGAAAATTCTACCACATTATAAAACTGACCATACTAAAACTGGAGAAGCTCCTACCCCAGATGTAGAAAAAATTTTTTAAAAAATAATATAAAAAGGAAAATAAAAGTGAACATTGTGATTCTGCAAAAACTTCATTTTTATATATTTTGAAAAAATAGATAAATAAACATTAAAGAAATTAACAAATGATAAAAAAATATAAAGAATAGGGTCTACTAATGTTTATTTACAAAGGTAGAACTAATGTGAATGCTTCCAACCAAACTTTTAGAGGAATCATGCCATAATTTGCACATCCTGACGACTGAAGTCTATTTCACTTGATGTATCTACAATAAAACTGCTCCAGGACAAAAGAAAACTCCCTCTGTCACCACATTTCCTATATTTTCTTATACAATAACCTCAAAGCTTGTTTCTGGTTTAATAAATGAAGATAAAGAGATAATAAGGCTGTTTAAGTAGCAGAAGACAACTAGCAATAGTACTTTTCTGGCCAAAAAAAATGCAGCAAAAACACTGAAAGCCTCAAACTTCCCACATTCTATAGAGCTGTTAAGAAGCAATAGCACCATAATATAGCTAGGGAAAGGTTGGAACTGTGAAGCGCTCAAATGATAACTGGAGTCTGGTGTCATATATACTCTCTTTAGGAAGAAAATGAAAAGAAATAGCCATTCCAAAAAAAAAGCAGTCTCTACTAGAATATGGTGTATGCCAGAGTTTAAAATTTGGGTCATGAATTGTTTTTAAAGAAAAGTAGATTGTTAAACTTCTATTACAGAATAATCTTCAACTTAAATCTACAAATATATAGAACATCTAAGAAAGAACATGGATAAAATGTTTTTCTTAAATTAAGTTTTTTTTTCCTTAGCATAACAATCACTACTAGAGTAAAGGCATACTGGTTAAATGATAAGTTTATAGGCTAACTAACCAACCAAAAAACATTCCTAGCATTCCACTTAAAGAAGCAGCTAGATAAATGTATATTTCTTAAAACAAAGGTATACTAGAAAGAAACCTATATATTTACCTGCTGGGGATCATCTCAAAAAAATATACTAGAGATAAAAGAACTCAAATTATGCTGCTCCTGGCATCTGCAAAACTCAAACATCAGGACAATATGTTAACATAACTTCTTTCATGCTTCTTTTTATATGGTGAAAGTGGAAGAGAAATTCAGATTAAATAAAAAATTTCAGAAAGTAAAGCCCTAAACCCTATGAGGAAAAAGTAGAAGCCATTACATCTTGAGTGTTAAGGGAAGGAATGACAGGGAATTTATTCATTTCTGGAAATAATTTACATGAAGGTATTCTTGAAAGGATCAGCTGAAGCTACTGGTTGGAATATTAGCTGACAAAGAAAAATTCAGATAATAAGTAAATACTTTAAAAAATTGCTTCCTAACTAGTACCTAAAAAAATAAACATACACACATCCTTATGTAAATACATACATATATTCTACTCTTAGTCTAGAATTTAATGTGAAAAAGTCAAACTCATTCAGTTCATACTTTAAATCTCAGTAAAAAAATCCATTTCTTACTAATCATCAATTTGTCAGTCTTACATATAGGCAACTCTAGCATGACAAGTGAATCAACCTTTGCCTTGGATTGAATGAACTCCTGAATCTATATTATAAATTACAGTTAGACAGCCATTTATGTGTGGGATATTAACCCACACATGTTATTTCCTAGAAAAAAGGAGTAAAGTGAGTGTGCTGGACTTCCTTAGTGAACAGGTAATGGCTAAAGAAGTGAGTGAAGTGTTTTGGAATACTGTTGCCAAGGGGTCTGTGTTTGTGATATGAAGTAGGTCATTCTACTTACTGAAGATGACTGAGATTGAACTTACATGATATGAATCTAATTGATTAACAGAGGTTCATTGAGGCCGGGAAGCCACAAATATCTATCCATTTTTCAATTTATTCAGCAAGTATTAAGAACTTAAGATATTTAAGATATTGGTCTAGGTCCTGAAAGGAGCTATACAGATGAATAAAAGAGTTTAAAATCCAGAAAAAAAGAATGCATGTATAAATCAATATTATACAGTTATCTATAAATTTTTATTTATATATAAAAAATTACCAAAGAAAGGAAAGTAGTATGGATATCTGGAGGACAGAGAAATCAAATGGAATGGAGGATACTCAGAGAATATCTGAAAAAGGATATATGTAAGCAAGATCTCAACAGCTAGAAATAAGAGGTAGAATAATAGGCTGAATCTAATAAGATGAAATTTAACATGGATAAATATTAAAGTCCTATAACTGGATTAAAAAGATAAAGTTCACAAAATATAACATGGGGTAGGTGATACAACTACAGTTTGATCTGGGGGCTTTAGTGGATTTTATGCTCATTATGAGTTAGAAAGAGACATGGCTGCCAAAAAACACCCCCAAAACAAAAACAAAACCCACATGCAACATCCACTCCACCCTACCAAACCCTAATGTAATTTTAAACTATGCTATGAGATGCAGAGTGTCTAGAATGAGTAAGATGCCATCCTGTACTTTCCTCGGTCAGGTTGTTCCTTAAGTATTGTTCTGTGTGCCACATTTTTTGGAAGGATATTGATAATCTAAAGGGTATTGATACCCAGAAAAAGGCAACGAGAAAAGCGATAAGACTTAAGACCATGCCTTACAACCTTCAGTTGCAAGAATTAGGGGTGTTTAGCGTATTAAAGAGAAGATGTGTGTGGCACAAAATAATACTACCTGCAGGGGTATCAAAGAAAGAAAAATTAGATTTGGTCTGCTTGGACCTAGAGGGAAGAACTAGCAGCAATGGGTAAAAGTTTCAGAGTTTTACAATGAATATGAAGAAAAACTAACATTCCTTCTTATTTGGACATATTATGGAGGGGAATTTTGGTCAGGTAGAGATTGAATTAAATGAGTTCTCAGGTCCCTTCCCACTCTATTAATTCTGATTAAGAAGGAAAAAATAAATATTTTGAACACAGACTCAATAGGTTTTGAGAAATGATTAGATATAGGAAGAGGGTATAGTCAAATATTAATCATAAGTTTCAGATCTGGATGACTGGGAAAATGGTGATATTATTAATAAAAATTGAGAAAAAGGCAGTGCAACAATTCAGAGGAAAAATGGCCAGATTTGAAGTAATAAAGCCTGGGTATAATAAGTAATAAAACACTTTGTTGTCTCCTGGCATACCTGTCGTGTTCAGATTGTGGATGTTGTGGCTATCCTAGATCTTAGGGTTGGCCTCCTTAACCCTGTGCTCCCTTGTGAAAGATTTTCTGACATGGAATCCCATAGCATTTCACTACTTTCCTGACCAGCTAACTCCTTTGTTCCTCCTACCTGAGCCAGGGTTTTGTGTATTGTATGTTTTTTGTATTTTTCAGTTTCATCTCCAGCCCTTTGACTATTTTTATTGTTTGCTTTTTGGCTGAAAGGTGAGAGGAACCTAATTTGACATCAGAGCAATCCCAATGGGATCTCTTTCGGGGAGAAAAAAGGATTTTCATTTGATTGAAGGAACATTTGGGGTTTTGATCTTTTTTTTTTCTTTTCACCATGGGTTTATTTTCTAGGCTTTGGAGTTCGTGCTATCCTGGATCCAAATCACGTTGGTTATGCAAACTGAATAAATGATTGTGCATTGGCCATGGGAGGTAGCAGGTGGGAATCCAGGACAAAGAAGGAGGAATAAAAAACCTTTCCTCAAAAACAGAAAAAAAGGGGCAGCTAGTTGGCGCAATGGATAGAGCACCAGCCCTGGAGTTAGGAGGACCTGAGTTCAAATCTGGTCTCAGACCAGACACTTGACACTTATTTGCTGTGTGACCCTGGGCAAGTCACTTAACCCCAATTGCCTCACCCCCCAAAACAACAACAAGAAAAAACCAGAAAAAAAATGCTTGTTCTGAGATTCACCACTGGTGTGACCTCAGACAAGTTACTTAACCCATCTTGGCTTAAGTTTTCTCATCTGTAAAATAATGGGATTTGAAGAGATGCTCTCTAAGATCCCTAGTAGTTCTAAATCTATCATTAGAAGGAGCTTGTTTATTTTTTATTTGGAATGATGGCATCTATTAAAAATGCACATTTTTATGGATCAATATTAAGTACATGTGATCGTGGGCAATAATTCAGTCTGTGATGATGTTCTGGATTTGGTATTTGTAGTATGGGAATTTATCAAATCAATAAGTGGTAGTGAACTTTTGATGTGTAATTTGTAAGCCAATAGATTGTCTTGTTAGGTATTCAACAGTTGCAAAATTTTACAACCTGAAATGATGTGTTTTATAATTTTTTACCATTTTACTGCATCATCTTCATTGATTACTAAGTCCAGCTTTGTTAAGAATAACCCTTTTATAAGCTCTGATTGAAATGACAAGGTTATAAATTGCCATCATAAAACTCCATATCCACAAAGAAATTCACATGATTCAGTCATTTGTCCAATGCTACTTTGTCAATATTATCGTTGGTTGAATTTATTTGGATGTTTCCCATTGAGGGCCTTTTCACTCCATCTTGACCTTAACCATTTCATAGATTCCATCCAGAGATAAATAACTTTTGGCAAGTTACATTACACAGTGTAATGGCATTGTACCTAATACAAGTGGCCTTTACCAGTCAGTCAGTCAAGAAGCATTTATTAAGTACTTACTAGATACCAGGTATTGTACTAAGTGCTGAGACACAAAAGAAATGCAAAAAAAAAAATTCCTACTGTCTTGGAGCTTGCTCACAGTCTAATGGGGGGAGGGGACAATTTACAAACAATTACATATAAATTAGATATATACAGTATAAATTGGAGATGATCAACAAAGGGAAGACATTGGCATTAAGGGGGAATGGGACATACATCTTGTAGAAAGTGGGATTTTAGCTGGGATTTGAAGAAAGCCAGGGAAACCAGGAAATAGAGATGATGATGGGGAGAATTCCAGGAATGTGGGACAGCCAATAAAAATGCCAGGAGTTGGGAGATGGAATATCTTGTATCAGCAGGGAGGCCAGGGACCTATCCTCTACATAAACAGAATATGTAGAGGGGATTAAGGTACAAGAAGAGTTGAAAAGTAGGAAGGGCTTTGACTACTAAACAGAAGATTTCATATTTGATAGTGGAAATGAGGGAGATACTAGAGTTTATTTAATATGGGCAGGGATGTTACATGGTCAGTGCTTTAGGAAAACTGATCTGACACCTGAGTGGAGGATGACTGGAGAGAGGAGAAACTTGAGCTAGAGAGACTATCAGGCTGCTGCACTCATCGAGGCATGAAGTGATGAGGGCCTGAACCAAGGTGGTGGCATGTCAGAGGACGGGGGGGGTGTATTAGAGATGTCATGAACATAGAATCCAAAAGATTTGGCCACTGATTTGAAATGGGGATGTCACTTAACCTTCTCGAGCCTCAGTTTTCTTATCTGTGAAATGAAGGGATTGGACTCAGTTGGTATCCAAGGTCTCTTCCAATTCTAGTTCTATAAATCTATAAATCCTTTGGATTTTAAACCACAATGAGCTTAAATTGATGAAAGATGTCATTTTATACAGCAATTATTCCTGTTGGCAATTTTTGTATTAGTGGCATGTTTTAATTGTTCTTGATAGCAATTATTGTATTGGTGGTATATTTTAAATACAGAAGTTTTCCATGTGAATATAAAATATTCTACTATTCTCACTATAATTGGGTTTATTATATGTAATTGTAGCACATGAATAAGTCATAAGTACAGAACTGGATTAAAAGGTTTTGTGATAGACAACAAAGGTAATACAAATATCATGGTGCAGCTTGTTCAATAATTACTGAATTGCAAATAAATTGCTTTTTCTGAGACTCTTTAGTCACATCTATTTGTTCTTTTGCCAATATACTGCATTCTTATGTATATATGTTTGGGTTTTTTTGGTGATACAAGCGTTGAACACTTTGTATAAAAAACCACAAATAGTAACTGGCCTATATTTGGATAAGTTGCTGGTGTTCTTATGTTATGGTGATAGGTATTGATGTCTTCCATTAAAAAATGTGGTGCCTTGCTAGTAATTTGTGTAGTACTGAGAAGTGTTTCAGCCAATAGTTAAGATCTTAACAAGCTCTGCAGCTTTCTTGTTTTGCAGAGAAGCTCTGTACTTCCGTTATCCCTCTTAACATAATTGTTCTGTCATTGATTATATAAATGGTGTCCAAACTTTTTAATTCTTGTCTGAGTATGCTTGCCTTTTCATTGTGTTGGATTTTCTGTGACCATATGGATGACCAGAAATTTTGTTCATACTGTCTTTGGCAGAAGATAGCATAGTACAGTGGAAAGAGCAATGGATTCAAAATAAAAAACAAAGCAGAACAAAACAAAACAAGTTTAAATCTAAACTTTGCCACTTATTGCCTATGTGACCTTGGTCAAATCCTTTAACCTCTCTGGGCCTAGTATAGCACCTAGGCCCTGTGAACACAAATACACAGAATGGGACAATCCTTACTCACAAGGAACTTATATTCTAATAGGGGACACAAGAGCATATATATGTATTTGTGTATGTTAATATATGAATATATATATATTTCATAGATATGAATGTATACATGCACATACACATTTGTGTATATTTATATATAATCTAGTCAAACTGACCTTTTCTTTTTTTCGTTCATAATACTCCATCTCTCAACTCCATGCTTTTGAAGTGGCCATCCTTCATGAATAGAATACACTCTTTCCTATTCTCCATCTTAGAGTTCCTCTCTTCCTCTAAGATTCTCCCTGAGCTCCAGTCATATCACCAACTGACTTTTGCATATCATTGGTTGGATTACCAGTAGCCACCCCAAACTCAATGTTCAAAACAGAATTCATCCTCTTCGCTCTTAAAATCCTCCCATCTTCTGAACTTCCCTATTACTATCAAGTACACCATGATCCTTCCAGATACTCAGACTTGCAACCTCTGCATTCCCTGACTCCTCACTCTCACTCCACTTATCCAATCTGTAGCCAAATTCTGGAATTTCTACCTTCACAACATCTCTTGTATATGTTCTCTTCTTTCCACTTACACAACCACTTCAGTTCAGGCCCTGATCACTTCTCTTGGATTAATGCAATAGCTTTCTCTCTACCTTTAGGTCTCTCTGCTTCCAGTCTCTCCCAATTCCAGTCCAACCTCCATTCAGCTGCTAGCATGATTTTTCTAAAGCATAAGTCTTATCATGTCACCTCCCAGCTCAAGGATTTCCAGAGGCTATTACCTCCAGTGTCAAATATGTAATCTTTTGGCAAAGCTTTTTACAACTTGGCCTCTTCCTACTTTTCCAGTCTTCTTAGACTTTACTCTCTATCTACTCTATATTCCCACAACATTGTCCTACTTGCAAGTTCCTTGAAAACAACATTCCATCTATGTCTTTGCACTGGCTGTCCCTATGCCTGGAATGCCCCTTACCTCTGCTTCTTGGCTTCCTTGACTTTCTTCAAAACTCATCTCAAACTACTGAAGAAGGCCTTTCCTAGTTCCCTGGTTGCTAATGCTATCTTCATTCATTCAAACTGCCTTCTATTGTTTACCTGTTGTATTTACCATTGAAATGTAAATTCTTTGAGGGAAGGAACTGGTTTTTTGTTGTTTTTCTTTTTGCCTTTATTCATATCTCCAGAGCTTAGCACAATATCTCACATATAGTAAAAAGTCTATAGATGCTTATTGACATGACTTTTTTGTATGGCAATAGCCACTACGTATATTGCTGTTGGCAGGGGCTCAAATGATTTGAAATTTTCTGTCAAATATTATGAGAAAATACATTCATTTGTGATAGTTATGGAAAATAATGTTTTTTTTTAATGTTACTCTGTTTTGGCATAATTGGTCTAGCTAGTTGGAATCATGCCATCAAATCCACAGGCATTTTGGAATTCTTGTCTAAGTATTCTCATCTCCTTTTTGAAATCATCTAAGACACTGGAACTGTTTTTTGTCATTTGTCTCATTATTAGGTTTAATTTCTAGACTTTGCATTAAGTGACAATTTCCAATGACCTCGGATTTTCCAACTTTCCCCCTTCTGTTTTTGGTAGCCCTATTTCATCTAAACTAAACTTAGAGATAGTTATTTTTATTATTGTCTCATATTGGTCAGTAATGCATTGTTGCGTGACTGGAAACAAAGAGTATTATTGATACAAAGCCCTTGCCCACAATTTCTAAGCTCAGTTTCTCAATTGTGGTATATAATGAAAATACTCATGTCTTCAATGTATTTCATGCATACTTGCTGTTTGCTTGCTTTGGTGGTCAGCACCATCTGCACCAAGGTATTTCTAAAAGGTAGGGTATTAGTATGATTTTTTTCCAATGTAGGTTGTCTTCTTGTAACAGAACATGAAGGAATACCTGTGTCAAGCTGATCATCATGGTTTCAAGTAGGGTCAGCCTATTTCTTTGATTATTAGAAGCAGATGAATTACAATGACAGGGATCCTAGCCCAATCAATTAGAATAATCAAAACCCAATTCATCAGCATTTCATGGCTCCTGGGGTCCTGCTAGGCTTTCACAATTTAGGGCACACAAAGTTCCTGATCTCTCTTTCTCTCTCTCTCTCTCTCTCCATATATGTATATATATATATATACACACACACACACACACACACATATATATATCCATACACACACACACACATAGATATATAGATATACACATACACACATATATACACACATGTATATATGTATATATGTACATGTATGTATTTATTTCCCTTAATTTGCCATATATGTAGCATTTCCCTAATTTGCCACTGCTTCCTCTTCATCATGATGTGGACTTTGGGCTGAACTAATTCAACAGAGGCTAGACCTTGTAAATTAAGATTTTTGTATTGGCTAAAAATATGGATTCTAAGTTGTTACTAGATGGTGCAAAGGTCTATTACAATGCTAAAATACTGTGAAGCTATGATTCTGTAAGATTGGGATGTTATTACATAAAAATAGACCATTTTATTCATTAAATGAGATAGAATACTTTACATTCTGCGAAGTAGAAAGCTCAAGTTTTCCCATCAAAAATGACACAAAATAATTTCAAGAATCCTGGGGCTTCTAAACTTTAAATAAGAATTAAAAACCCTTCATAAACAAATGAACATTTTTATAGTTTGTAATTTAAAGTATCAATATTTTCTGAAAAAATATTTTAAAATTAAGCGCTATCTTTATGCTTCAGAGATCTACTTCCATCCCATCCCCCTACACAAACTATGGCTTTTTTCTAGAACTCAATAATTTTTTTTTAACAAATTGTTGTTAGCCATACAATTCAATATAAATAAGTTGAGTTTTATACTCTTTGTTTTTTAAATTTCAAAAGCGTATAAGTAGAGCATGCTTTGTTCTTTATGTATAAACAAAATCCTAAACTGGTTTCATTTTCTGTATGTGATATTTTCCCTTGATAAAAGGAACAGCTTCATAAAGTTGCCCACCTTTGCCTTAGATAATAAATATTTTAAGACAATATTCAAATCACTAACCTTATGATAAATTTTGTTTCCCTGCCTACCTCTCCACACCACCCCAAAAGGAAGGTCTGGCATGTATCTTATTACTGAAAGAAAATAGAATGACTGCTTCAGATATCATCTTATAGCACTTGGGATAACTTAGTACAGATCCATGATAGTCTGTGAAGAGCATTAAGTAGGATAGGGATTTCCCCCCAATATATTAACATTAAGGAAAGTAATGTTATATGGCAAAAAATGTCCTAGAAAGGGAGTTAGAGTAAGTGGGGATAAGTGATATGAGATCCCTTCCAAATCTAAAACTCTAAACATACAGCTATAGAAATTTCAAATGCTTCAATTCTAATTGCCTGATAAATCTGATACTATTCTTGAACTAATATTGAGATAAAATTAAGTATCTACCTGATAATCCACATGGCATTTAATATATCCTAGGCCTTTACCCTTAAAAGAAAAGCTACAGAAAACCAATCTTGGGTTTTCCCCATCAATAGAACTTAAGTAAAAGTAACTCAAGATTTTAAAAAACATTAAAAAAAATAAAAGCACATAGAATGAAACCCCTTTTCGTCCACTGGGAGTTTTTCAAGAGATAAAATACAAAAGGATTTTGTACAATGTTATATAAGGATTCTCAGAAGAATACCAGAGAATAGGTTATGTAATCCTGGAGATAAACAGGTCATCAACATAAACTTGTAAGTTTCCTTCTAAGAACATATAAATCTCTTCTCAGACCTACAGATCAGACTATTTTATACTGATGATACAAAACAAAAAAAACCTATTTTCACAAAACTGTCCTTTGATAACTTCGCCAAACTTGTTTTTGTAAAATCTTACAAAAAATACACTGTAAAATCTTCGAGATTTTAGAACCAAAGACCAAGGCTGAGGGAATATGTTTCTAGGAGAAAGTTCTTTAAAATTTTGCCCAGTCTTAAGAAGGCACAAATAACAACCCATCATAAATCTATGCCATCTATGTTGAGAGACCAAAAAGCACCACTGAAAAAGATAATAAATAGAAACTTGACATTTAGATATTCTAAATATATTAAGTCCCACTTTATGAGTATTTTTGCATACACAGTAATAACTGAATGCAAAGTAAACACTCAATATAGTACTTACCCATCACTTATGTCCCCAGGTAAGCACAAATATAGAAAAATGAAAATAGTTAACTACTCAAGTCTGTTAATTTTAATTAGGGATAAGAAGATTAACATAAGGCCAAAAATACACTGGACTAATTCATAATTCAGGGGGAAAAGGATTTTTGATAGATATAAGGTGAGCTGAAATGGAAGGGGGGGAAGGCATCTACTCCATTCAAAGGGTGATTCTAAAACAAGATAATTATGTTTTGAACTTTTCTTATATAAGGTTATACAGCCTTTTGTACTGTAAAAAATGTCAGGCGCTAACTCCCATAGTAAATTATACTTTTTAATGATACAATCATAACATGTGGACATATTAAAAAATGTCAGGAAAAATGCACAATCTTTTTCTCAGGGTAAAATTCTGAGGTCTAGGAAACTGGATAGAAAAAGAAAATACATACTGTGATGGAGTACAGCCTCGCTAACATCTCTCAACAGGTCAAGGTCCATCAATTACCTGAAACTTATTGGACCGTGTCCATTGACCTTTCTGTTCTCAACCTAGTATGTTTGTTTAATTTATGGCTCTTATGATCACCAACAAATACTGATTATATAATTACTGTATGCAAAGTACGATATGGAACAAATAAAGAACAGTATAAGGCACAACAATCTTAGCTCTTCTGACACAAAAATATCTAAAAAAAGAAACAGAAAAATAAGTATTTTAAAGTAGGGAGAAGAATGACTTCACATAAGTGTTAGGACCTGAGCTAGATTTTGATAGGCAAAGAAGGTGAAACTTCCTTCAAACCAAGGAAATAGCAAAATTTAAGGCCTGCTAAGCACAAGGGTTTGACTGCTGTTAGAGGGCCCAGACTTTTCTAAGTAAGCAGCAGGAAATAAAACTAGAGATGTAGGGTGGGGTCAGGGCCTTGAATGTAGGCTAATAAGTTTGGACGAAAGGCCATAGAAATTTTTTGAGTAGGAGACTGGCCGGACATAAATGTAGTTTAGAAAGATAACATCATCAGCTTCACGAAGAACAGACTGAATGGAGCGGCCAGAGACAAGGAGAGAGTTTGGGAGTTTATTTTTATATCTACTATGGAACTAGCAGCCAATTAAAATGGTATTTCCAGAACCTAGTTGAGGTAACAAATTGTTTTTGTGTTTATTTGTCTTCCCCAATATTCAGTTAGCGCCCAAGGCAGGAGGGATGGGGAGGGGAGACAGTTGCTTAAGAATCCCTACATAGGAAAAGTGAATAAAAGAAAATAAACTATTCAGCAGAAAATAGTATCAACAAAAGCTTTTGGGTGATTAACTCAGAATTGCATTAGAAACTACACTGCCAACACAGACACTCACATTTTGCAAGTCAATTAAAAATTAGTTAACATAAAAAATCATTAAGATTCATATTGAGCCAATCTGATTGCTACCAAAACCAAAATTCTATTATTTCAGTGAAAAAAATTTGAAAAATCTCCTAATAATAAGAATTGGAGAAGAAAAGATGTCATTTATAAGGGACACTATAACTTTGTTAAAAATCACTTTCTTTTAAAGCTAGTAAAGATCCCCCCACAACACATACACACACACACTTTAGAATATACAACTAAAGCATACTTGTTTCCAGTTTTCTTTCCTTCTAATGTATTTAGATGCTGTTCAAGTGTCTCCATAAGACTGCTCGGAGCCTATAATGAAAAAGTAAAAGTGAATGTCTATATTCTTTTCCCTTAACTTGCCAAAGTTAAAAACCCTGGAACTAGACTATAACCATGTCCTAGAAATCCCTAGTTGGGTTCTACTGAACATGTAAGATTCTCTCAGATAAGGTTCTTTTGATATTGTAATAATTAAACCCCACTATACAGGATCCAAGATCCACATTATACCTAATTTGACCCTATAGTAAATAGTGTTATTGTGAGGTTTGTTGTTGTTCAGTCATTTTCACTCCTGTCCAACTCTTTGTCACTCCATTTGGCTTTTTTTTTTCCTTTGGCAGAGATACTGGAGTGGTTTGTCATTTCCTTCTCCAGCTCATTTCACAGATAAGGAAACTGAGACAACCAGAGTTAAGTGACTTGCCTAGGCTCACACAGCTAGTAAGTTTTGGGGCCAAATTTGAACTCGGGAAGATGAGTCTTCCTGGTTCCAGGTCCAGCACTCTATATACTGTGTCACTTAGCTGTCCTTTGTGAGGTTCCAGCATATCAAAGCACACAAGGCAAATACTTATACTTGGAAAAATTTATCAGCTAAAGTTCAGCACATCCATTCCCATTCTAAGAACATAAGAATAGTTAAGTGAATCCAAGATAGAAACATATTCCCAAAGCAAATTTTAAAAACTATGGTAAAATCTTACTGCTCTACACCTGAATGAAAACACTAAGGATAGGGGAAAAAGAGGAAAAGAAGAAATCATGGTAAATAAGCACAAATCTTTTAAATGGTTAATAAGCACTAAAATGGTCTTTTGTTGAGATGTAATTTAATTTAAACAACAAAATAACTTTGTTCTATGTAACTAACAATACCAAAAGATAATTCAAAATATTTCAAATTTATTTGAGACATTATCCTTTTTTTTTTATGCAATTGGGGTTAAGTGATTTGCCCAGGGTCACACAGCTAGTAAGTGTCAAGTGTTTTGGTCTGAGGCCGAATTTGAATTCAGGTCCTCCTGACGTCAGGGCCCGTGCTCTATCCACCTAGCTGCCTTTTTTTTTTTTTAGAAAGTCTCAAAGATTACCTTAAAAATATTCTAGGCAATAGAAATGTGCAGATTTTTGCTGCATTTGAAATAATAGGTTCATATAAATATTCCAACCAATTTATCTTAAAACTTTAGAAATTTTAACATTATCTTCATCATACTAACACTCAGATCCAAAAATTTCACAGACATTTACAGGACTGTTAAATTACCTGTTCATAACTGCAACTGAAATTGTATGTAAACTAATCAGGATTTCTTTAGATATGAAAATTATTTTTAAATGGGCTTCAAAGAAGCAGCCATTCTTTTTATCACATTAACTGTAATAATAGAAAAAAATATGGTAAGAAAATCCCACACTAAATAATTATACAAGATACACTCAATTAATTTTAGGTCAAGAATATAAAAATACATTATTTTCATAGTTGTAGAAGTTCATGCTTATATAGTAGCTAAAATTTATATGGCACTTATTATGTGTCAGGCATTGTGGTAAGTGTTTTACAATGACCTTATTTGATCATATAACACCAGAAATAGGAAAAGTTTCAAACAATAAGTTCAATAAAATTATAGCTAAATCTCTAAATGTCATTAATAGAGAAGAGAATGCTTTGGAGTACAACTCCAACCTATTCAGGATATCCATTTCCTCAAAGAATAGGTCTCCTGGCAATGGAGAGGCAGAATTCTGGGGTGACTCACTTTGATAATTCTTCTAATTTGCAATTTATTATAAATTTGAAATTGTATATTTTTATTCCAAAAGCAACTTACACTACTAGTTAATAATAAAAGCTAATATTTACACGTCACTTCAAGGCGTTAGGTTCAAAGTTTGTGAAGCGTTTCACATCTTATTTGATCCTTACAACTCTGTGAGGTAGGTGCTATTATTATCTCCATTTTACAGATGTGAAAAATGAGTCTGAGAGGCTAATGATTTTCTGAGGATCATACGCCTCGTAAAGGAAATGTGACAAATTTTGTCAAACCTAGTTAAGTGAAGAAGTCATAAACTCATTGGTGTAGTATATATTTTTTGACCCATATAACATAAGATCCTTGAAGGCAAGACCTGTTTTTCATTTTTGCCTTATCCCCAGCATCTTATACACATGTGGTTAATATTTATTGAACTGAATAAAGTTTGTTCAGTTGACCAGTTTGATTTTAATCACATCAACTACTTAAAAACAAATTTTAGGACTTATTTTTTAAAATGAGAAACTTTTCTCCAAATATCAGGGTTTCTTATAGTTACTATTTGCTCTAACAATCCTGATATTACATTACAATTTCAGACATATTTTCAAGAGAATCAATGTACATGTACACATATACCCATATGTATACACATATACATATACACACATACATACATACACACACACATATTGCTCTTCACTTATCACAGAATCAACTCTTTCAGCAAAACTAAAATTTGGGTTTTAACTATTAAGATAAATGTTAAATGACTATTTTCTAATTTAAAAAATTAAACAGTAGTGTAATGAAGTAGAAAGTGGGTAGAAAGCATATAATTTACACTTGAATAAAAGGTTGACTTTACTTTTTTGTGCTTAAAATGTCAAAATGCTTCTTTTATTTTGGGGGCAATGAAATTAATTTCAAAGCTTATTCTTTAAAATAGGCTGAAAATCAGATTAAGTCATTTTTATTGTCTTATTTCAACTTTACTCTGCATCACAAATTCTTAGGTAAAAGAATTAATTATATATCAGATTTCACAATATGTAGAAATAGCTAAAAGACAAAAATATGTTAGTACATCAATAAATTTGTTGTTGTTCCATTGTTTTCAACCGACTTTTTGTCTAGACTTTTTGTGTATGACTTTGTGTGACCCCATTAGGGGTTTTCTTGGCATAATGAAATGGCTTGCCGTTTCCTTCTCCAGCTCATTCTACAGATGAGGAACTGAGGAAAAAAGGGTTAAATGACTTGCCCAGGGTCACACAGCTAGTAAGTGTCTGAGGCTGGATCTGAACTCAGGAAGATTAGACTTCCTGATTCCAAGCCCAGTGCTCTACCTACTGTGCCACCTAGCTGCCCACATTAATAAATATCAGGAAATAATATGGACCAATTTAGATACTAAATATAAAATTCACTGATTTCTCTCTTCTAATATTACTTAAATTTCTAATTTTTAAAAAAAGGCTAGATGAAAAATATTATTGGAATTCAAAGAGATTTCATTTTAACAGAGGAGACATTTACATATATAAGTGTATACCAAATAAACATAAGATAAATGTACAAAGCAATGGGATTCGAGGAGGGCACTTGCAGCTCTATTTTGAAGGAAACAAGGGATTTCAAGAAGCAGAGGTGAACAAAGCATGCATTTCTGACATGGATGGCAGCCAATACAGACCTATAAAGAATAGTAAGAGAGTCAATTTTTCTAGACCATAAAATATGGTAAAGGGAACCATATATGGCAGTATAATAGGGCTGAGAGAAAGGTAAGAACCAGGTAAAAGTCAGAGAGGAGTTTATATTTTGTCTCTGATGTAACTAGTCAAAACTGGAATTTACTGAGTGACATGATCAGTTTTCACTCTAGAAAAAGTGCTTTAATGACTTTGAGAAAGATGGTTTGGTACAAGGCAGAACTTGAGGCAGTGAGGTTAGTGAATGAATGAATGTTACATGCCAAGTATTGTGCTAAGCACTAAGGATACAATAAAAATTAAGAGGCCACTACAAGAGGTGATGAGGGCTTGAAATGGGGTGGTGGACACCGGAGTAGAGAGAAAAGAAGAGATGTTCAAGACGCTGTGGAAGGATAATGACAAGATTTAGCAATTAAGTGCATATATAAGATGAGGCAAAGAGAGGACTCAAGAATAATGCTGAAGTTGAGAACCTGGGTGACTGGATGGTGGGAAACCTGGCTGAAATATGGAGGTTCAGAAGAGGTGTGAGTTTGTGGGGAAAGATGATGAGCTCTGTTTTAGAAAGGCTGAGTTTGAAATGCCTACAGAACACCCAGTTTGAAATGTCCAATAGAGACCTGATAATTATGACTGGAGGTCAGAAAGAAGAGGATCAAGTTAAAAACAACCTTTTTACTACTATATTTGGCTTCTTAGGGTATATAATTACTAGGAGAATTTCTATCTGATCATAATGTTAATATGACTGATACAAAAGTAAACCAAGTCAACATTTTTAAAGAAACATAGAATGGAAAAGTACCTCAAAAGTTAACTATTTCAGCCCCTGCATTCTAACAACTCTACTTGGGAACCAAGTAGAAATAAGTTCATCCCTTTCAGTGGAAAAAGAGAAATTACTTTGATTTTTTTTTTTTCTTAAAAAAAATTTTCCCCCAACAATTATGTCTCAAATCTCTGGTAAGAAGTACTTCAAAATGTCTCTATCATTGTTAAAGGAAACAAGCAAATATATATAGTATGCAAGAATACTCAATATATCCTGAGTTACTCAAGTAAAAATAGTGCCAATCTAGTAGACAATAATTGAATTAGAACACAAATCCAAAGAACAAAAGGATAGCTTTTGAGAAATAGAAGATAATAGTAATATTATATCAGAGTCACAAATTCACCAGTGTCAGTCTTTAAAAGAACTTTTATTACTAGTGGTTTTCACATCAGTCAGAAAAGTCTAAGAAGTTTTTCATAAGTAGAGATCATAAATTTAAAATGTATATCCAAAAAGCAAATTAGTACCTTCCCAATAATCCTTTTGGTGGAAAATAGAACTGATTATAAGAAGAACTATGATAAATAAGGAATGCAAGAGGAATTGACTTACAGATTATTCAGATTAATCTGAAAATTTAAAATTTTTTCCTTTGTCAGTTCTTTAAAAAAAGCAAACAATATTAAGTGTTTAAAAGAAAAGTAGCAGTTCTGATATCAATGTAATCTTCAGTCTTCATCTTCTCTCACTTAAAACCTATATGTCTCTTTGAAAAGGTTAGTAAGAAATATCAAATATATAGCTACATTTACAGGTAGCTATAATGAAAGTTTAATGAGATAAAAGGGCTTCAGACAACCAGTTTGCTTTCTCATGATTCTCTTATGTTTTCTTGGTAAAGAAAGAAAAATGTACGCATAGAATCCCTACCACCTCTTTTCCATTCCTGGGGTCATCAGGAGCATTCATTTTTCTCAGGTTTCAAAAAAAAAATGTATTTCACTTCCAAATCAAGGGAAATCCCTACTGACCTCATGTTCCCCTTTTTCCAATAAGTCTTTCCCTCCCCCCGCCACTTTCTAGACAAAGATCAGACAAAGATAGAAAAATTGTCACAAAAGATAATTACTTGGATACAGGTCATCTATACCACAGATTCAGAGGTCAACCAGATTCTACTCTAAACTTCTAAATCAGGCTTAGAGGCCTGATTTAGGAGCCTCCAATCAAAAGGTATAAAGATTTCTGCCCAGTCCTAGGACATTTGTGAGTTCTAGCTGACCCAAGGGTTTCAAATATTCCTGAGGGCTACCTCAGAATCCAGTTTAGTTCACTTCCTTCAAAATTAATCCAGTTGTTACAGTGAATCCAGAATTCTAACTCAAGAGAATTCAACTAGCCTCCTTAGGTTCTCCAAACCAGGGCTGGATAGGGGCACACACCAAAGTACATTCAGTTCATTTTAGACTACAGCATTAGGAACTGTAACCTTTTAAAAAATGAGATATGAATAAATCTTAAACTTTAAAATTTTAAAATCAGGCAATAATTATTTATTGAATGTCTTGCAAACAAAGCACTATAGCAAACAACTGACTTGTGTTTTAAAGATACCTTTAAGGATACCTTCCTTATATATTTAAAATTAAATGGGGCTCAGGGGGGTTATGAAGTATGATTCATGATTTAACTTTTTAAATTTAAGATACATTTGGGTATGTAACTATAAGAAGCAACAGCAAGAACAGAAAATAAAGTGTAACTTTGGTTGTAATCTGTTTGTAGCAAAAAATCTTTTTATAAAAGTCACAGCATACTATTTAAGTTCTTTCTGGTTGCTCTTCCCCATATGTATAAAAACACATTACATGAATGTGAGAATAGAGATAAACCATGCATATATAAAATTTTTTATGTGCTTGGAAAAAAGGTGTTACTCAACATTTAATATTAGAATGTGTCTATGATCTCATCAATCTGGATGTTCCCCCTACTGATTTCACCTCTGCAACATCTCTCCAATATGTCCCCTTCTCTCCTCTGACACTGGCATCACGCTGGTGCAGGTTCTTATCATCTCATGCTTTGATTACTGCAATAGCCTGCTGGTGGGTCTGCTTGCCTCAAGTCTCTGCCCCTTCTAATCCATCCTCCATTCAGCTACTGAAGTGAATTTCCTAAAGCGCAAGTCCAATCATGTTACCTCCCTTCTCCTTCCCACTCGATAAACTCACTATCACCTTCAACATCAAATACAAAATTCTCTGTATGGCATTCAAAGCCCTTCATACTTTCCAGTTTTCTTAAACCTTACGCCATGACCCATACTCCTCAATCCAGTGGCACTGGCCTCTTGGCTACTCCACAAAACAAATCACTGTCTCTTGGCTCTGGCCATTTTCTCTGGCTCACTCCCATGCCTGGAATGTTGTTCCTCCTCATCTCTACCTACCAGCTTCCTTTAAATTCCAACTAAAATTCTATCTTTTACAGGAAGCCTTTTCCAAACATTAATTGTAGTGCCTTCCCTCTCTTAATTATTTACTCATTATACTGTACATAGCTTATTTGTACACATTTGTTTGTTGTCTCCCTCATTAGACTGTGAGCTTCTTGAGGACAGGGACTGTCATTTGCTTCTATTTTGGGTCCCCAGCTCATCTTAGTGCCTGGCACATAGACACTTAAAAATGTTTACTTATTTGAGACTGCCCCTCCTGCACAAATACCCATGTTCTCCTTTAAGTTTGCCATAGGGGTTCACCCAATATTGCTTTCTCCTAACTTTACCAAGTTACCAGTGGATCCCTTAGTCTGTCCACTTGTCATCCCTCACTGTAGCTGAATGACCAGTCCATATTCTTTTCTTTTTCTATTAATTTATTTTAATTTATCAACAATCACTTCCATAAGCTTTTGAGTTTTAAATTTTTCTACCCCTCCTTTCCCCACCTCCCGCCCCAAGATGGTGGGCAATCTGATATATGCTATACATATACATTCCTATTAAACATATTTTCACATTAGTGATGTCGTAAGGAAGAATTAGAACCAATAGGAGGAACCACAAGAAAAATAAAATAAAACAAAACAGAAGAAAAAATAGCAAATAGTATGCTTTGATCTGCATTCAGACTCCAAAGTTCTTTCTCTGGATGTGGATAACAATTTTCATCATGAGACCTTTGGAGATATCTTAGATGCTTGCATTGCTGAGAAGGGCTAAGTCTATCAACATTAGTCATAGCACAACATGGCTGTTACTGTGTACAATGTTTTCTTGGTTCTGCTCACTTCATTCAGCATCAGTCCATACAAGTCTTTCCAGGTTTTTCTGAAGTCTGCCTGCTCATCATTTCTTATAGCACAATAGTATTCCATTACATTCATATACCACACAACTTGTTCAGCCATTCTCCAATTGATGGGCATTCCCTCAATTTCCATTTCTTTGCTACCACAAAAAGAGCTGCTATAAATATTTTTGTACATGTGGATCCTTTTCCCATTTTTATGATCTCTTTGGGATACAGCCCTAGAATCGCTATTGCTGGGTCCATCTTCTTTTCTTATGATACTTTTTTTCCTCTTCTTTGAAATTCTTCCGTGGTTATATATTACAGCCTATTCACATCCACAAGGTATTTCTCCACTGTTCTTTGTGTCATATTCATTTTAATATCTTTACAGACTATTATAATCTGTGACTCCTAGCTGGAAAACATTGGTAAAATATTTATACTTAAAAGATCTACTGTGGTTTCTGGGAGAAGCTTAGGATCATTGGTCATTAAAGCAGTTTTACAATTTCCTGAAAGCCAACCAGTTCGCTCTTCTTCTATGTGTGTGTGTGTGTGTGTGTGTGTGTGTGTATGTGTGTGTGTGTATTTACACATATAAATGTGTGTATGTATATGCTTATTCATCAGATCTATATATTGTCTATTACACCCTGGGCATTAGGCATTCTTCATTCACACGGAGTTTCTTGTGTGGATAATCCAGCCAAGCTCTCAAGTGGTCATAACTCTCTTTCAGGAGGAGATTCTTCTTTTTTCTGGGGCTTGGTACATCTGGCCCAAAGTTATTCACAAATAGGAGCATCTGAAAGACCTCATTATGCACAATGAATACTTCTTGAACTTGGATCTCTATCACAATAGTAAATACCTTTGGCAAGAACACATCTCTCTGTTTTACACTTTACCTGATGCTTATGACCAAAGGATCACTGAATAAGACTTTTTCTGTTCATCTTTGAAGAAATCTTAAATGATTTTGGTGTATGCATGAGACATCATATTCAAAGTGTGCCCTTAACATGGTACTTTGTTCTACTAAGTTAATATTTATTTTCATAACTAACATGAAAAATGAAATGTAAATTAAAATTGGTATTAGTGCTACTGGACAATGAAACCCAAACAAGTCAATATATCTTTTTGTAATAAAACCATAAATGAATCTCAATTTCTAAAAACAAGGATCCTAAAATAAAGAGTAGATTTTAGGCTATTTCCCAATTTTAAAATTATACTATACCCAAATGAACTCAGATCAACATTTACTTTTGCTTAAAGATCTCTAGATAAAATTGCCCCTTCAATATATCAAGCACTCCATTATTATTTTATAGCCATACTTATTAGCTAACTGCTATTAAAGACTATTCAATATTTATAAGAACTGCTCTATTAAAATCACTACGTTCTATGTTGGGATTGTTTTGTAAATAAATACAACTTGAGAAAATGTGTCTAAAATTTAATTAAAGCATATTTGATAATCTCCAGTGAAGTTCTATCCAGTGCCTCCCTCCTCCTGGAGGTGACTCTAGGTTCTCAAACCTAGTTGCTGGTTTTGCCAGCAGAACATAAACTGTGGCAGGTCCTTCCAAACTGTAAACAAGTATAGGTCTAATAATGAATTGTACCAGGGTTGTGCTGAGGCCAGCTCAAACTGGCTCTTGAGACACAACTGTTAAATATTTAGGGTAAGTGTTTTACACAATGGAAATCAGTAAAAGCTACCAATCAGGCCTCGATACATTGTTCTGTAGAAATCTGTTTTTCAAATTTCAAAAACAAATTTGTTCTGTGAAGTTTGGATTCAGTCAAAGAGTCACACTTGAGGACCTAGAGGGCCAAATGTGGCCTTGAGGCCGCAGGTTCCCCACCACTGGTGTAGACTTAACAAAGTGATGGAGAAAAAAAGCTAATAATGAAGATTAAATTTATATTTAATTTCTATACAAAACTGACAAAACTTAGTTTTTAGCCACATTTTCAATTATATGATCATCTTATTTAGTTACAAGCTTCAAAAATCTTCCTTTAGCATAAAATATTTCATATTAAATATAACTACTATTAACTGGGAGCAAATATAAAAATCTGTAAGATGTGAATTATTTTAGATAACAATGCAATAACATTTTTAATTTTAGATCTAATTCTCAGGATGGAAAGTGCTATCCACATCCAGAGAAAGAACTATGGAGTTTGAATGAAGATCAAAAAATACTATTTTCTCTTTTTTTTCCTTTGTTTCTTTTTTCTTGTGGTTTTTCCCTTTGGTTCTAATTCATCTTTACAAAATGACTAATATGGAAATATGTTTAATGTGATTGCACATTTATAGCTTATATCAGATGGCATGCAGTCTTGGGGAAGGGGGAGAGAAAAAAGGGGGAGAAAATTTAGAACTCAAAATCTTATAGAAGTGAATGTTGAAAACTAAAAACAAACAAACAAATAAATAATTAAAAATTTTAGGTCTAATTTCTGAAACTTAATGTTTAATTTAACTCTTAAGACCTCATTTTTTCCAAGCTGTTCTACCTTGAATTTTAAAATATTGCTTAAGGATATCATTTAAAATAAAGCAGAGGACTAACATGTCAGACGAAAATATTCCATTTTTATAACATAAAATTACATGTTAAAATAGTATGTTATATACCAATGCATACTATGTAATATTATAAAAATGTAAAATTCGACCAATTTCCATCTGCTACAATGTCTTCTTGGTTCAAAATAGAAATTTTCTGTCAAAAGCATTACCATAAGATGAAAAAATTTCTATTAGATGATTTTTATAAGTGCTACTTAAGACTTCTGTTTAATTCCAGTATGAGCAAAAATGTTGGATTTAACCAGAAGAGATGAGACATTAATTAAACATAAAAGACTTAAAATTTCAGCAGTTCTGCATTTGATAAAATGTCATGTTTGAGATACATCTTCTGAAAAAATTATTATCAATTAAATTAAATTAATTAAATATTAGTATTAATGAATTCAATTCTCCTAAGAAAGTTGTAATTCTGTACTCCAGACACACAAATGGAAAAAAAGTACTTCCTTCTATCTGAATCCCATCTATCTGCACATAAAAAAATCAGGTAGCACCCAGGAAAATCTTTCAGTTGTCAACACAGTTATACCTCAGGCCATGCAGTGGCTGTGAAAAACATTACATACACTGAAATTCCTAGTGGTATGGGGAAAGCAGGAAGCAATATGGTAGACTTGTGACAGCAATGTTTTTCCTAGGTTTGGCCCTCTTAATCATAGTCTGTCTGTTAAAATGAAAAGTGTGAGGTGTAGAAGCACAAGCAGGGAAAATGTTCTTATTTTTACATATATGTCATATGGAGAGGCGTTACTGCTAACAAGAACATTTTATATAAGCATTCCTACATAATAGTTCTGTTTGGTTCAAGTTTTGGCAACCAAAACTGACATATAAATCAATAAGCAAATTTAGTGGTCATCTATGGAAGGAAAAAGAAAGCATGTGACAGGTCATCCTTAAATAATCCCTACAAATATAATCACATGGGCAGTAAAAATAAAGTGAGTTTGAATCATCTCCAAAAGAGCGGAGTAGAAAAAGTATTTGTTATTCACAAGATCAGTCTCTGTCAGAGTGGTGCACCCTGTCTTTAAATGTGCCCTGGAAAATACATGTATAATTGACAAGTCATGAAATTTCTCTTTAATAGCCTAGTTACTAGTGGCATGTACCAATCTGGCCTCAGAATAAAGCCATCTATATTTTATCTTTTCCCCTAGGGATTGCTTACCTGTGTAAGATCCGGAATATCACCTTTATCAATACCAACTTGCTGTGAATAAAAAATAAGTAATTTAGTGAGAAGTTATTATCCATTCTTTCATAATTTAAATTGCAGCCATAAACAACAAAAAAACCTATATAGTATATGTTCATTTCACTTGGATCACATTCATTTTCTTGCAAATAATAACATAAAAATGATTGTTTCTTTCTTTCTTTCTTTTTTTAGGCAATTGGGGTTAAGTGACTTGCCCAGGGTCACACAGCTAGTAAGTGTCAAGTGTTTGGTCTGAGGCCAGATTTGAACTCAGGTCCTCCTGACTTCAGGGCCAGTGCTTTATCCACTGCGCCACCTAGCTGCCCCTAAAATGATTGTTTTTATATCTGGGTATACATACTTGTCATCAGAAAGACCCAGGTTCTAAGTCCTACCTCTGATGCTTGTTTGCTCTCTGATTCAGGACAAATCACTTGACCTAGGATGATAGATCACAAGAATATAGGCCTAGAGTTGGAAGCGGATCTTAGAGACCCACTAGTCCAGCCCTCTCATTTTATTGATGAAGAAACTGAGGGCCAGAAAGGTTAAGTGTTTTATCCAGGGTCACACAGCTAGCGTAAAAGAGGAGTTTTGAACACAGGTCTTTCTGACTCCAAGCCTAGCGCAGGTAATAATATGCAGATAATAATAGTACCTCTCTCACAGTACTGCTGTGAGACACATATAAAATGTTTGTGAAGCCCTTTCTGATGACAAGTCCAATACTATATCCATTATGGCTATTAGGACACACAGCAGTTATTTTAATTGACTTGATTGGTATAGGAAGTCATATTGAAGAGAATTCTTCTTCTAATGAAAATCAACAGTACCTTCTCAGCAATTAAGAGACCTTAGAGTGGTCTGGGGCTACTACTGAGAGGTTAAGTGACTTGTCTGGGATCACATGGCCACTACATGTCAGAAGCAGGATTTGAAACAAGGGTGGCTTCAAGGCTAGCTCTTTAGCTACCACACCATGGCTGCCTCATAGTTTGACCATTGCTTACTTAAATTGTAATTATGACTGGTTAGTTTTCTAAAGGGTTTTATTTTGTTTTTAAAGGTATTGTCATTTGACAAATGACAAAGCTAGGGAACTGGAAAGCTTTACTCAAGAAAGTTTCTCTAAGCGGTTCTTCCAGCTGAAACTGCCAGTGGAGTAAAAAGGAAACTAGACTTGGTGTCAGCTTCACTGCTGACTGGCTGCGTATATTTGGAGAAGTTGTTTAATTTCTCTGAACTTTGGTTTTCTCATCTGTAAAATATAGGTTATACTTAAAGCATTTCACAGGTTTGTTCTGTGGATAAAATTAGATAGGAGATATGATGTTTTTTTCCAACCACTGTCTTATACAGTATAAGCTATCATAACATGATGGAGTTTTGATTGTTTAAGCAGTCAAATTGACTATGTCAGCTGACTTGGAAATGGAATTATAAATCATGTTATTTCCTAGAAAATACATTTGTTAATGTTTTACTGAAATATATTGGTAGACAGAGGTTGGAAGGCATCCAAACAACCTTTTGATAGATCAGTAAATGAAGGTAACTATAGAACAATTCATATTTAAACAGGAATATTCTTTAAAAGTTATTTTCAAATATTGGAACTGTTCCACAGTAGCTAAAGTAAGTTACTAGCTTAATTTGTAGAGGAATTGGATTGAACTAAATGTCCACCTCCTCCTAAACCTTTCCACCTCCTAAAAGACTAGAGTCTTTCCCTGAAGGTTTTATGTTAAACATCCTAAGCTTCAAATAAATCATAGAATTTTAGTCCCACCTCCCCCTAAATCATGACTCCTTTCACAAGATACCTGAAAAGTGTATAGCTAGCACTTGAAGACCTCCAATAATAGGAAACTCACTACTTTATGACACAATCAATTCCACTTTTAAAGGGCTGTAACTGTTGAGACTTTTCTTTCTTAAAATGAGCTGAAATCAGCCTCCTTATAATTTCTATTCATTACCTTTGCCCAATGGGGTCAAGTAAAAGTTCTGCTTTATAGTGATTTCTTCCACCAGATAACCTTTCAAATTTTAATCTTATCTTCCATCTAAATGGTTTTTTTTTCAGGTCAAACATCTCTAATTTCTTCAGTCAATCCTTGTACAGTCTGATTTCAAGACCCATTCCTATTATTAGTGGCTTCCCTTGATATTCGGGGTAACTTGTTAATGTACCTCCTAAAGCATAGCATATAGAATTGAGCACAGTACTCAAGGATATGATTTGCCTAGGCTAAAATACAGGAGCACTATCATACCTCGTTCTAGACACTCTTTACTATATGTTCTAAGATTGTATTACATTTTGGCTGTTGCATCACACTGCTGAATCACACTGAGCTTTCAGTTTACTAAGAACTCTAAACATCTAGCTATCTACCTACATCCAAGTACCAGACTTTGCATTTACCAAATCTTATCTTTTTAGCCCCCTGTTAAAGATAATTTTACACCCCTATTCTCCCAACCAAGTTTTAGTTATATCTCTCAACTTTGTGTCACCCCCAAGTTACTAATAAAATGTTGTCATTAATAATACATATAAGATCTTTAATTTTCCATCAATATTAAAAAATTTTATCACAAATACATAACTTAAAAACGATACTCTCAAGGTCGAAAATATATATATATATATGTTTATATATACGAATATACTTCTGAAACACTGTCTTGTTAGCATCTGTATTCCTACGCACACATGTTAATCCAAAAAAATGACTCAGAATTATCTGGGTTATATTTATATAGTGAATGTACTGGTACTGTATATACAACTAGGTCTCAAATATTAATATAAACTAGAATAAAGATTTTCAAAATGAAAATATAAATTACCTAAAGAAGTAAGAAAAGGAAATCATCATGTAATCATACAAACAAAGTTAAACTATTATTTAGAAACTATAAAAGAAAAAACCCTCAAGGATAATAGATATACATTTTTAAAAGTTAGAAAACCATATGATTTTAAATATCTTTCGCTCAACTATTATATTTAAGTAAATGGCAAAGTGATGATAGTTCCATTTTGTAAATAGGTTATTTCCCTATAAAGTCAGAACTTAGTAGACTGACAAACCACCTCATACTAAGACATTACAAGAAAGTACATGTACGCAATATAGGAAGAAATAAAAATTAGATCTGGCCACAGAGGAAATGAGCTGCCTCTCACAGTTATGAGGTTTCCATTACTGTAAGTATTAAAAATAGCCATCTGGTGACTTTGTCAAAAATGCCATAGAGAAGCTATAGCTTCTTCTTTGGGTGGGAAGTTGGTCGAGATGACTTGTTTCCTTTCAATTCTAAGATTCTGTGATTTTATTACTGATTTTTTTGCTTGTTTTTAAGGTCTACTACATATTCTGCTCCCTTATATATACTGCCACTCTGACTCCATTCATAATAAAATTTAACATTACTTACCTCTGCAACTTTAAGAAATTCTGAGACTCGTGTCATTCTCGTTAGAAATCGTTTGTAAATTTCTAGGGCATCTTTGCATTGCGCCTTCTTCATTTCAAAAAATTTTTCTAGGAGTAATAGATAAAATAATTAGCAATCTGGAAAATAAAAGTAATATAATCTAACTCTACTTTATGGTTGTGTTAACTAAAGTTAAACCTGATGTTAATGGTAGCATGAAATATATTTAGATGGCCTTTCCTCTCTAGGTTTAGTATGACATTATTCTTATTGGGCTATGCCAAACTTTATATTTCTCTTTGTTAACTGCTCTCACTTAACCAAGTTCAATAAATTTCAATTATGCAAGTAAGGGCCAACATTAAGAAAACTATTCAGATAACAATTTTTTTAATTTTTTAAAATCACAGTTAAATGAATAGATGCAGAAAAAAACTTTTGAGAAAATAAATCATTTATGTTAAAAATACTAAAAAGCATTTGCTTCCTAAAAATGAACCAAAGGACCTTTCTTTAACAGAATCAAAAGCATTTCTCTAAAATCAAGAGCTAATCATTGCTTGTAATGGAGAAATACAGGATACCACAGCAGAAAGATGCCTTTTCTCCTCTGTAATGTTTGACAGAGCATGAGAAATGCTATTGGTAACAATATGAAATGAAAAAGAAAGTATAAGATAGGAAGTACAAAAGTCAAAATTATCTCTATCAAAAGAAAATAATAATAGTAATAATAGCAGCTGGCATTTGCATATCACTTTAAGGCATACAAAGTACAAAAGAAGTGAATTTGACATTATCACATCACAACAAAAATGTAAGGTGGGTGCTATTGTCTTTTTACAGATGAGGAAACTGAGGCAAGAAGGTCAAGCGATTTGTCCAAGGTCATATATTTACTAAGGGTATAAGACCAGATTTGAACTTGGGTCTTACTGACTCCAAGTCCAGAACTCTGTCCACTATGCCATACCGCCCACAATATGAAGGTAAATCAGAAAACCCTAGAGAACAACAATAACAACCAATTATTGAAGCAATTAAAAACTTCAATGAAATATACTGTAGGATACAAAGTAAATCTATAAACCATCAGTATTTCTGTATTTTTCAAACAAAACTCTGGACAAGTCATAATGAAATTCCATTGAAAATATTAATAACATGAATTAAATATTTAACCTACCAAAATCCCTAGGACACAAAAACCTAAGTACAACGCCCATCAATTGAGGAATGACTAAACAAATTGTGGTACATGAATTCAATGAAATATTGTTTCATAGAGAGAAATGAGGAATATGAGCTTCAGAGAAGTAAGGTAAGACTACGAATTGATACAGAGAAGTAAGCAGAACCTGGAAAACTATATATAATATATAATACATTTGTATGTATGTATGTATAAAGACTACAACAAAGCAAAAAACAAAAAAGAAAAAGAAAGGAAAATTTAACACTATGTTATTATGTTATTATGACTAAGCTTGCCTCTGGAGAAGAGTTGAGAAAATTCTTCTTCCCCAGGTAGGGAGCTATAGGTGTAAAATATTATATGTATATAGACTAAAATATACAAATTGTATGTATACAAATTAAAACAACTCTGAGGTATCATCTTTTGCTGCCAAACTTGAATGGTGAGTTGGTTGATTTTGGTGAACCACTCCCCACCCCCACCCCCCACCTTTTAAAAAACTTGTTACAAAGGATGGGTCACTGGGTAGAGGAGTGATTGATACAGAAATGAAGGTGACATAAAATAAGTTATCGATAAAATTATATTTTTAAAATCTAGCTACAAATTAAAATCTAGCTGCAAACAAATTTTTCACAGAAATAAAGATCTACATCATTGGTTAAAGTACTTGCTACTCAAGATGGTCGGTGCCAATAGAAATCTATTAAGTTTAGCATACCAAGTTACCAAGGCAATGCTTTAAAGAACACAAAATATTTTAAATGCATGTAGATGTAGAAAGGATCAACAATGTAAGGGGAAAACAGAAGAAAATAAGAATGAAATGGGCTTAGCATTATCAGAATACAAATTATATTACAAAGCAAAAATTAGTAAAAAATATAATCTGGTACTTGTTAAAAAAAAAAAAAAGAAAAGCAGAACTTTGGTCCAGATTAGAGAAGGAAAAGCTAGAGGTAAAAGTATACAGTATAGTAGCACAGAGCATGCAGAATATAGTAGAATACTGTTTGGTATACCCAACGCAAAAACTACTGGAGAAGGGAGTGTTAATTCAACAAGAAATACTAGAAAAACTAAATGGCAGCTTTACAATTAATGCTTTTAGATCAGTATCTTATTTACGTGATCTAAATAAGTAACAAAAATAATCAAAGGAGAATGGAAGTTTGTATCTTACACAATTTTGGGAAAAGTGAAGAATTCATAATCTGACTGGGAGGAAGAGAATATAAAAAGCAAAACAGATAAATTTCAATTAAAATTTTAAAAGCTTTGCACAATATGTGCAGGCAAAATTAAAAGAAAGGGTATTTATTGGGAAAATACTTGCATTAAAACATCTCCCCTAAAATGCTGGCATCCAGAATCTAGGGGAATTTTCAAACTTGTAAGATCAAGAACTTTTCAATAATAATGATAATAATAATGGATAACCTTTATATAGTGGTTACTATTACATGCCAGGCACTATGCTAAGCATTTTACAATTATCTCATTTGATCTTCAGGACAATCCAGGAGGTAGGGGCTGTTATTATCCCAATTTTAAAGATGAGGAAACTGAGGCAAACAGGTTAAATGACTTGCCCAGATCAATAGCTAGTAAGTGCCTGAAGCCAAATTTGAACTCTGGTTTTCCTGACTCCAGGCATGACATTCAATTCACTGAGTCATGTAGCTGCTCCCCATAGACAAAAAGACAAAACGTATAATTTTTTAAAAATTAGAAACTGTCAAAAACCATCTGAAAAATTAGTTAACATTACTAATAGAAAAATGCAAATGAAAATAATCCCGGGGTACCACCTCTTTGCCAAATTAGCAAAGATGAGAAAAGATAGGAAATTCAATGTTGGAGTGGCTCTAAGAATATAGGTACACTAATCATACTAATTCACTCCATTTTGGAGCTATGCATTGATTCAATCTTTCAAATATGCACTCCCCCTCAAACCCCACTTTTAATAAACCATTAATATCCTTAGACAAAGATAGCACTACTGAGCACATATCCTAAGGAGGTTAGTGACAACAAAATAAGACCATACATACAAAGAGATTCATAGAAGCAGTATTTGTAATAAAAAGTTGGAAACAACATATATGCCCAATGTCTGTAGCATTACTAAATAGTGCTATATAAATAAAAAGGATTATTTATTGTGTCATAAGAAAGTATTACTATTGTCAAATATTTCTGCAGTGTTTAACCCTACTGAAGACCTTCTCTTTCTAGATATTCTTTCCCTCTTCATTTTTATGGTCCTGGTCTCTCTTGTAACTCTTACCTGGTGGACCACTCTTTCTTAGTCTTCTCTACTGGATTTTCACCAATGCCAAGCCTACTTACTATGAGTAACTTGGGTAGCTCCAAGCTTCTGTTCTGAAACCACTGAAACTCCACATTATCTCACCTGGAGATCTCATTGCCTCCCAATGGGTTTAGTTATCATCTTTATGGATATGGGTCCCAATTATGTCAATCTAGCCCTAGATTCCTTCTTGAGTTCCAGTCCTACATCACATGTTGCTTAATGGACAATTTAAATGAGATGTCCTATAGATGTCTCAAACTCAACGTGCCCAAAACAAAATCTTTCCTCCAAAATCCACCCCACTTCCAAACTTTCATATTAATGTCAAGGGCATCCTTCTAGTTACACAGATTTGCAACCTCAGTATTATCCTCAATTCTTCATTCTCAGGTATTAAAATCAATGTTATTAATAACTGGTAAGCTTAAAAAAAAGTAAAGTGGGATATATTATCAGTTACAACCACTCTATTAGACAGTTTTCATAGAATCATAGTTAGAAGGAACCTTTGAGGTCATCTAGTTCAACTCCTTCATTTTACAGAAGGAATAGTCCACGTGTTTATACACTGTTATTCTTTATAAAAGTAGAAATGTGTTTTCTGCTTCTTAATATCTTTCATAATGAAAAACTGTTTTCTATTAAGGGTTTCTTTAGTTACATAAGTACATTAGGTCACTGTCTTAATGAATCTATTTATAGTGACCACCAAGTACTAACTAAAAAGGAGAGCTGAGAGCTGACTCTCCTTTAAGTATTATTTTAATACATTTGTACATAAGGGCTTATTTGCTTCTTTTTTGTTTCATTAATACTAGGGCAAGACCTTCCTATATTCTACTAGCACAATATATTACTAATTTGGTGTTTTAACTTCCCTAAGAATTATATGTAAGCAAATGAATTAGTTATTCAGGTCCTTTGTCCGCTATGTAATCAAATGAATTATTATTCAGATCCTTTGTCTTGCAATAAGAGCCTTTTGGCAATTTAATTGTTAATTTATGCCTCTAATAGAAGGTAAACAGGGGAAACAAAATAATTTTGAACATAAACTTACAAACCTATAAAGATAAGTGTGGTCAGCAGAAAATACAAGATAAAATGAATTTTAGAGATTCTGGGTTTCTTTCATCTCTTCTTTACAATTACATAAATAAAATGATACAATAGGCTGTAAAGATTTTTTTCTTTTTTCCTTTTTTTTTTAAAAAAAGTTTTTATTTATGTTTTTGACATCTTCATGGTTTGCCAGTATTTCTTTCCCTTCCAGAGAGACATCCCATGTAACAAACAGTATTATTTAAATTTAAAAAAAAAAGAGAAAAAAATCAGCACAACTAATCAAAAGTCTAAAATCATGAACAATGTGTAATACCTGTGGACCTCCTATCTCCATGAAGTAGTTGATTAGGGGGTGTCCTCTCATATTTCTTCATTCCACTCATGCCTGATCTTTAATATTTTGCTATAGTCACTTTGGATTTTTGATTTGTGTATGTGTGTGTGTGTGTGTGTGTGTTTGTGTGTTTACATTATTACAGTCATTGTATAAATTTTTTTTGGCTTTGCTTACTTCACTCTGTATAAATTCATGTAGATCTTTCTAAGCTTCTCTGTATTCATCATTCTTCATTACTTCTAATGAAGGAATAGTCCATTCTTTACGTACCAAATTTATTTAGTTATTCCCCAATCAATGGACATCTATTTTATTTCCAATTTTTTGTTATCATAAAAAGTGCTGCCATGAACATTTTGGTGTATATGAGAACTTTCTCCTTATTGAGGACTTTCTCGGGATATAAGCTCAGTAATTAAATCCCTGGTTCAAAGGGTATGGGCATTTTAGTCACTTTATTTGCATAACTCCAAATTACTATATAAAATGGTTGTACTATTTCACAGCTCCACCAACAATACACCAGTGTGCCTATAATTCCATAGGCCCTCCAACACTGACTGCCATATTTTGGTCATCTTTGCCAATTTTCAGGGTGTGAGTTGAAATCTTAGAATTTATTTCATTTTCATTTATCTCATTATTAGTAATTTAGAGCATTTTTCTTCTGAGAACTGTTTGTTCATATCTTTTGACCATGTATCTATTGAGGAATAGCTGTTAGTCTCATACATACATTTTAAAACTATCTACATGTCCTGGATACCAAACCCTTATTAGAGAAATTCTATTTTTTCCCATTTTATTGCTCCCATTTTATCTTAGATGAATTCATTTTGTCTGTGCATAAATTTTCCAGTTTCATGTAATCAGTTATTGATTTTAGTTTTGTAATTGCCTCTACCCTTCATTTAAGACTGTATCTCCTACCCATAACCATGAGAGACATATGATCTGTTTCTCTTCCTTTTTTATACTATGATCTTTAATATGAAGATCACATATCCATTTAGAATATATTGTGGAATATGATATGAGGTGATGATATAAGCCTAATTTCTGCCAGACTTCTTTCCAGTTTTCCCAGCAGTTTTTCTTAAGTAGGGATTTTTTTTTGCCAAGTCATTTATGTTTTCCATTAAGTTCTACTGTTTCTGATTCTCCCTTGTCTAGTCTATTTATCTCTTGTCTATTCCATTTATCTATTTAAAAAAAAACAAGTATCAGAGAGTGTTGTTGACATTATAATATGTAGCCTGAAAGTGCTATTACTCCTTCATCTCTACCTTTTATTATTTCTCTTGATACTCTAGATCTTGTTTCCCAAATAAATTTTGTTATTATTTTATAAAATTCTACAAAGCATACCCTTGGTAATTTGTTTGGTATAATATTAAGCTGACATTATTTGGTATAACATAAATGAACTTTGGTAATATTGTCATTTTTATCATATTGGCATGACCCAGCCATGAGCACGGAATACTGCTGTTTAAATTTGTCTTTATTTCTTTAAGGAGCACTTAGTAATTAAACTGATACGTCTTGTGTGCTTTAGTAAACTGATCCAGAGATATTTTATGAATTTTGTAGCTCTTTGGAATAGGATTTTCTTTTCTATTTTTGCTTCTTGGGTTTTGTAATTGTTATATAGAAATACTTTTTATTTCTGAGGGTTTGCTGAAGTTATTGTCTCAATTAGTATCTTCGCTGATTTCCTAGGAAATTCCAAGTATACCATCATATCACAAATAGAGATAGTTTTATTTCTTTAACCATTGATATGCCTTTCTTCTTATTGTCTTATTGCTGTTGCAAGCATTTCCAGAACTATATCAAGTAATAGTGGGGACAGTGGGCATCTTTATTGGAAAAGATTTTAGTATATCTCTAGTTTTTCATAGATGCCTATTATGATCATTTTTAAAAGTTCCCTTTATGTCCTTATACTTTCTAGGGATTTTAGCATAAATGTACATTGTACTTTGTCAAAGGCTCTTTTTGCACCTATTGAGATAATCATATGATTTCTGGATGTTTTGGTTTTTAATTTGATTATGGTGATTGTCTTCCTAATATTTAATCACTCTCTTATACCAGAAATGTCATATATGAGGCCTACAGACCTCATGTGGCCCACAACTCTCTTGGATGCAGCCCAATCAGATGAAAATGTAACTGGGAAATATTTAATAAAGTAAATAAACTATTAGAAAAAGAAATAAATGTGGTTTCCTAAGTCAATATGCAGCTCACAATGGACCCTTATATGTGGTTTAGTGGTCCCCTGTTTCTATTTGGGTCAATACCATTACTTTATACCATTCTGGTACATAAATCCAATTCGGTTGTAAAGAAGTGTTTATTGGATAAATCACTGGAGTCTGTTTGACAGGATTAAAAAAATTAATATTCATTAAAGATATTGGCCTATAGCAGCAGTGGGGAACCTGGGGCCTCAAGGCCACATGTGGCCTTCTAGGTCCTCAAGTGCGGCCCTCTGACTGAATCCAAACTTCACAGAACAAATCCCCTTAAAAAAAAGATTTGTTCTGTAAAACTTGCTCTCAGTCAAAAGGCCATACCCAGCTACATAGAAGGCCACAGGTTCCCCACATCTGGCCTATTCTGTGCTTTATCTAAATTTTTTTTCTATTCTATTCTTTCTTTTTTTTCCCAGATAGTTCCATAATTTTCTTGGTAAAATTCTACTTCCTCATAATTGAAAAGAATGTCTTCTAAAATTTTATATATCCCTTCTGTTATAATTTAAAATTGATTCCGTCTTGTGTTTTTCTTAATTGAAATAGTAAAGTGATAAGCCCTTAATCATCAACTCATCATATACTTGAAAACCATTAAGTTTATTTAACTTATGCATAATATTAATCCCCTAATTTTTCTTTGAACAACCAATTTCCTCAAAAAATGTAAGCATTTCCCTTCTTCTATCTGGAGTTTTATAAGTCTTTTTTTTTCAAATCACTACATTTTGAACTATTTCTAATAGTCAAAGAATTGCAGCATTAGGTCAAAAAGGCACAATAACTTCTATAATATCAGACACTAGGGTTAAAGACTATTTGTGTTGCCTAGCGTATAGTCAGTACACTACACATTCAAACCTTGAGGTACCTTTGTTTTACCCACCCTGAGAGGCTCAAATAGCTCAGTGTTTATCAGTGACATCCAGGGTATGTGGGCCTAAGCAACATTTCAGTTAAATCTTTTTCTGAATTTGGGATGCATGAATCTTTCATATATAGGGCATTCTGTGGCAACTGTTTTTAAAATAATTTTAAAATTAATTTTTATGTAACTTCTGAGATTTTAAAGCTTTGAAAACTACTCTGCATAATCATATTATTCACTAAGATAGGGTCAGGGCAACTGTATTTAAAAAGGAATCATTTCACAGGAAGACAAGTTAAGACTCTAAGTGTTAATTATTATTATTATTGACTCCCACTCAGTGATTCATTCCTTCTCATTAGCCAGTAAAGGATGCATCAATTTCCATATCATTTAGGAACTTTATTACTATCATAGTATACCTAGTGAACACATGCAGCATCAACATAATTTTAAAATGTGATAGAACAAATTGCTAACAGAGTTTGAGTGAAAATGGTCAATGTTGTTTAATGCCTCTGGATGTTTGTAATATAATGATTAACATCACTAATAAATGGAAAAAGTAAGGAGCTTTGCTAGACCGGCCATCTTAGGAGCTTCTCATGAATTTAAATATGTCTCTCATTTTAAATATGTCTTCACTCTAGACCTAAATTTGTCATTTGGGGGGAAAAAAGGAAGCAATTTGTTTATCAAAATAGCCCACAGAATCAGTATTGGGAGACTTCAGAAGCCACCAGTCCCCCCTACAGCTTCACCAAGTGGTTATGTAACCTTTTTCTAAGTCCTCTGCAGGGCTTCTTAAACTTTTTTCACCCGCAATCCTTCAGCACTTCTTAAACTGTTGGCCCCACAGGTGGTAGCGACCCACAGTTTCAGAACTGAGTGAACAAAACCCCATTACCTTCCTAGGTAGTCCTTTGCAATTTGGGATAGCTCGAATTGTTGAAAAGTGTTTCCTTACAACAAACTTAAAACTATCTCTGAAACTTCTAGGCCCCGTTTTTAGTTCTGCCTTCTGAGGCCAAGCAGAACAAGTCTAATCCTTTGACCTTGCTCTTCTCCTCCTTTGCCCCCTTAGTCTTCTCTTCTCCAAGATAAACATTTATAGTTATTTCAGTGGATGCTCCTATGGCATGATTTTCAAATCCTTAAGCATTGGTTACTCCCCTTTCTAGCTGATCAATGTTTCTCCTAAAGCGCTGCATCCAAAATTGAAAATAATACTCTAAAAGTGGCTTCATCAAAATGAATGTATTCAATACGACATACCCATTCTTGTGGAATATTTTGATAACAAATTGAATTATTAACTCAGCAAACTTTGATTAAGTCAAACCAACCTTTCCCTCTCTTCCTATAGCCTAATGTTTCCTACTCCAAATAAAGATACACTAAAAAAGACAAACATGAGGAACTTATAAGGTTGCCAGGTCAGTCCAGGCTACTACTTTTGTGTTGAAGATGCTCAAATCTTGCTCACAGATTTGGCAATGATACTGAAGGAAGATACTTTAAATTCATTAGAAGAAATAAAGAAGAAAGAGGAAGGAAATGAAAAAAGTCAATTTTAGACATCTTAAATTTGAGGTGATGACAGAATATCTTAAAAAGAAATGCCTAACAGTCAGTTGGAAAAGTAGGATTGGAACTTGGAAGAGGGGGCAAGGATTGGAAAGTAAATAAGCAGTGTCAGAGAAAACTGTTAACATTTATTATTCAACTCTTAAATTATCAATCAAAAGTTTGCACACAGGGGTAGCTAGGTGGCGCAGTGAATAGAGCTCTGGCCTTAGAGTCAGGAGGACCCGAGTTCAAATGCGGCCTCAGACACTTAATGCTTACTAGCTGTGTGACCCTGGGCAAGTCACTTAACCCCAAATGCCTCACCAAGAAAAAAAAAAAGCAAAAAAAAAAAAAAGTTTGCACATGGTACCAGGTTGCTAATGTTTCAGTGACAAGTACTTCCCTGCTATTGTTAGAAAATCACTAATCTGACACACATAAAAGATCAAAATTAGATTGTTGAGCATCAGGGCTGCATTTTCCAATGTTTCCTTGAATAACGGTTATAGTTGAAGGAAAAGATTTTGGCAGTTTTACATACCTAATAAATTAATAACTCCATCATTATAGCAAGCAAAAAGTTTGATGAGATCTTTAAAAAGAAGCATAAAGGCAGCATTTATGACACCATTTGTCAGCTCATTTGGATGAACCTATAAACAGATATAAAAAGTAAATTAACTGCATATTCTAAATTTACAATTTTCTCAAAGCTTTTAAAATCTCAGTTGAGTACTTAACAACAATGTGTAAATACAAGGGAATATTTTTAAATTGTCCTAACAATGTGTTTAAAAAACCCTTCAATTTAAGGAAATTTAACAATTCTTAAAAGTTGCAAGATTAATTATTCCATTAAAGGTGTCCATTTTATTGATGACCCACATTGTAGATGCAAAGACAATAGCTAATTCTGTCCCAGTTTGCATTCCACTGCTCTGTTCATTCTATGGAATCTAAATTTACTCCTTAGAATCTTTACCTCACTCATTTGCCAGTCCCTATTGCATAGTCTGGGATGCTAAGTTTGAGAAAGGATCCAGGATCTGAAGAGGATGATGTCTACTCCACCATGCTGGAGTATATAGTCATAGAAATCTCCCTATAATTCCCTTACCACCACAAATTTTAAAAATTTTCCCCACTTCTGCAGACCTAATTCTCATCCAGCTATATGCACCTCTACTAATATAGGATCTGGACCTCACATGCAGCCAAATCCTCACTCAGACAATAGTTAGATTAGTTCTAAGTGGCCAGGCAATGAATTTGGTTTGGGTATAGGTGTCTGGGCCCTTGTGAAACTGCTTCACCAACTCAGAGCACTGAGAAGAACAGTTCCTGCCCCCTTCTTCTTTGATTTCTCTTCTGTCTATTCTGCCATTAACTACAATAAAGGCTTTTCCCTTGTGAGAATTAATTCTTGGTTCTGTATTTTATCTTTGATTTTATTCTGTAACCACATTCTATATTCTATGTGAAGAAGCTCAAGCGTTCAAAAGTTCCGTCCCTCTCTCAGAACTAGATGTAAAAGTTAAAGCTTTCCTATAACCACCGTTAGAGAAAAGCTTTGAGCTAAGGGAACTGTTATTCCAACAATGCCTGCAAATCATCCCTTTCCAAGTAATCCTCGTCTTCCCTCATAATTTTAGCTCCTACGAAACAGCACAGCATTGGTGTGTTATCCTTGGGCACAAAACAAATTGACCATGTTCCACTGTTAGTCCCACCTTCACAATTAAAGGTGGTTTTATCTAATTCTCAGGTAGCTAGGAGTCTGCAGCTTTTGGTCCACAATCAGTGATCTCAGGATGGAGCTTGGGCCCATAAATTCACAAAAGTATTCCTTAGAGACAGAGAGGTAGTCTTCATTCCACGTATGTGCTATGCCTGCCCATGTTGTTTTATGTAATCAATGATGATCCCTCAATCCATGACATTGCCAATTCCATAAACAATGATATTGTTTCTGTTCTGTTCTATGTTCAATGCTTATAAAAAAAGAGTTGCATCTTCAATTCTGGGTAATGATCTCAACTTTTGTTCTAAGGTCATCGAAATGATTCTAATTGCCTCTGCTCATCATAGGGAAATTTCAGACGAAAAAAGCATCAGTTCAAATTCTTCTGACCATCTAAGAAGCATGATGCATTTAAAGCATCTCACCAAAGTTCTTCTAAAACTCTAAGGTGGCAAAAATGCAATTTAAAATGTTTATCCTGTTTTCTGTGTTTTAACTTTTTGAGCTACTAGAAATCTTTTTGTAAATAGAGGGGTATAAATCCTAAATCTTAAAAAAATATTAAAAGTTACTTCAGCTAGGATATGACATTCAATTAGAACAGTATTTTGTGTGCCACATGTACACATATCTAGAGTAAAGTCCTAATAAGATGCTCATTAGGTTCTTGAAGGCTATATCATTAAAATATAAGCTCTGATAGGTCCTATGCCAAACTGAAAAGACTCTGACTATGAGTCCATTGACGGAATGAATGTCTGCTATCCAAGGATCAGCCTAACTAAATTCATAAATAACCATCAGCAAGTTGGCTTCAGAACAATATACTTTTTGGCCACAGCAACTTGAAGACCATTTATCAAATTCTAGATGCCTTACAATCTCCATCACCATAGTTAGTAACCACATTGACAAAATTATATATCTATGAAGTATTAAAAGTATGTACTTTTTATAATCTGTTAAGGCTCTTTGTATAATCAGTGCATTAAGAATATTTAGGCTTGCTCTGTAGGATTCAGAAAAGAATTTTATCATTTTGAACTACTGCCAGGTGGATTTTCTTTCCTCTTTACTTTTAAGGCACACTATACTTTTTATTTATGATTTAGCGCCAAATCCTTGGTCAGAAATGCAAAAGCCAAATCGAATATTGTTCTCCTAGAGAAACATCATCTGCTTTACGATGATATTTTATACTACAGCTTCAGGATGCATTTTGGTTAAAAACAGGGACTGCCTATAGCATTAACAGGAGCAGTATAGCCCAAGTTTCATATTTCTGCATTTTTTCTTTTGTATATGATAAGTAAAATCACTATGGTAACAAATTTATTCTTCAATCAGATCTTAACATCAATTTGTAAAGAATACTTTCTTCCCCATTAGGTCTATACATCTTCCGGACTAAACTGGCTTTTACTCATATTATTCTTTTCTTTTATATATTTTCCTCCTCCAATTTTAAAAGCTTGATTATTTTCCCCTTGGTGAATTGCTGTTTGTTAACAGAAGCTGTAATAAAAGCCTGTTAAGAGTAACTGATGCTGTCTGAAAAATCTACTGAATATAAAGTAAAATTTTTAACATTATTCAAACTGCCTAAAATATTATAAAGTTTTCTAAAGATATAACCAGAGAGAAATTAGGTCTTCTCTAACATGGGTGAGGAGGTGATTCTCCTCTCCTCCCCACCCCAACATTTGTGTGGAGTGGGGAGGAGAGGAGAATCACATTTAATTTTATTACACCACGTTTCTAGAATCCAAAGAAAAGCATTTCTCAAAAATTTTGGAAGCATTAAAATATTTAAAAGCTTTTTCACTATTGTAATATAAGTGAATTAAATCAATTGCCATTACTCAACTTAAAAATACAGGAACAAATGATTTTTTAAAGTAGGCTTTTGTTAAGGGTGTTTTTGTTTTTGTTCTGCACATATGATTTAATCAGTGTAGGGCAGTCCCTTTAACAATGAGGATCAGCAATGGCTCTGCCATCTAAGGTCTTAGAGAGTGGCCCAAGACACCCCTCTATCTACTACTCCATGATGCTTCTTTTTGATAAATTAAAGTGAAAAAAATCCAAGTGTATGGATACATACATCAAATTCAAGCAATGCATCAATCTGTCCCTGCAATATTGGCATACTCTTCAGTAGCTTTTCAGGAACCATTGTTCTCATTACACCATCAGCTCTATAAGACAAAAATGAAGACAATATGTTAGATTTTACAAGGATGTAATTAACTCAAGATTACATGCATAATATCCAAATATTTTCCACTATTACTTCATTTACCCTTGCCTACATACAAGGTATAGAGAACTCTGATATTTTAACTTGTAATTAAGTACTCTTTCCATGAGACATAAGTTGGATCTGTGTACAGTAAAAGAACGGAACTAATGTTGACCTTAATCAGTACCTTTTGTTATTATTCGGTTGTTTTCAGTCAGGTCTGACTTTTCGTGACCTCATTTGGGGTTATCTTGGCAAAGATACTGGAGCAATTTGTCATTTCCTTCTCCAGCTCACTTTACAGATGAGGAATGGAGGCAAAGTGGGTTAAGTGTCTTGCTCAGGGTCAAACAGCTAGTAAGTCAGTATCTGAGGCCAGATTTGAACACAGGAAGATGAGTTGCATTCCATCCACTGGGCCATCTACCTGTCCTAATTAGTACCTACTGCTACAACAATAAGGTAATAGGATCTCAATTAGCATCTCCATTGAACATGAGTACAACTAAAAAGACTATATTTAACTTGATCTTTGGTGAATTTTATTTCATCTTACTTTTATGAGGGCTAGGGTAGAGGAGATAGACAAAAAAGAATTTCTAAAGCATTTAAATTTGAGAAAATAAACTTAATTATTAATTTGGGACTCTATAAAACAAGTTATATTACTTGAGTACAGTTACAAGAGTCCCACACCATGTTAACATTAGGACCTCTGTCCTTTTCTTCTTCAATTACAAAGTGGGAATGTCCCCTGAACTGAGAAACTGTGATGTCTAAAAGGAATCTCTCATCTTATGGAGTACACAAGAACTATAACTTGAAAGCTCTTGACAGTTTTTTTGGTGATAGTAATGACAAACCTTAAACCACATAAGCTAAGCAAGCCTGACTCCTTTAGCTGCTGAGCTCTTTTCTTCTATTGTCTTTAAAATCTTTTATGGGGCTAAGGAAGGGATACAACAGGGTTTGTGCTGGATTTGTGGTAAAAAGAGATAAAGATATTTTAGAAAATATCTGTGAAAGCACTCTGAAAAGTACAAAGCAGGAATCTACCACTATATCTCAAAAATTTACCTGGCAGATAACATGGCCCAAGTGTCTACAGTTTGCCAGTATCCCAAAGAAATGTTTTCTCCTCCCCACATATACACATGGGGCAGTCACATCAGCTCTACATCATATCTTACTCTTTGGTCCCCTGATTATCTCAAAGCTTTGGGGATATGAAATAAAAAGGTAAGGCATCTCTGGTGTAAAGCAACATACAAATAGATATAAGATGCTATTGTTATGTTTTATAAGGTAGAAAACTGATTTACACCAACTGGAGCAGCAAAGAAGGAATGAATTAGAAATAAAACCCTGAAATACTTTCCATGGCAGTTTGTATTATAGTATGAAAAATCTTAGAATTCATTGAGTTGTATTGTTTTCCTCAGACACAGTAAAGTGTTATTAGTTGCTCACTAACTTATATTAGGAAGATTGCTTCAAGGAGGTTGCAATCTTTCTTTTTAACATTCTGTGGCTCCTTAACTTAATCAAACCAGATATTTCTAGATTATGTGATAATTACTACCGTGTCGTAGTTTAGGTTCAATTTGAGGGCTTCTCTCTACCTGACAAACAAAGTATAATACTTTGACTTTTCTATTTTCTAGTGTTTTTAGAATATATCTCTGTAAGTGGGAAAGGTATTTTGCATAAAATAATATATAAAGGGTATTAGACTAAAGTCTAATATGCCATAAACTTAAGGGCAGGAATTATATTATCTTTTATCACAGCATTCCCAGTACCTATGCAGACTTTCATCGTGGTATTCCCAGTACCTACCAAGAATATGTTGCATGAAATAATTTGCCATTAAAATGTCACATGCATTAAGTTAATGAAAAAATACACTGCTTAATCAATATAAATCACACTGTAAAATACAAGAATATCAAACGATATTTTGAAACATACTACTCAAGCGCATGACTCCTGTATATACATACATATCTCTACAACACTGCGTATGTTCATCCCCTTTCTCTTCATCACAGCATGACCAACCCAGTTCAGGTCCTCAACCCTTCTTTCCTGGACTATTATAATATCCTCTTAATTGCCCTCCTTCCCTTTTAGTCTCTCCACTCTACCTTCCATTCTCCACACACCAGCCAAATTTGTAATCCCAAAGCACATAAGCGACCTTGTTACTTCCCTGGTCAAGAAGCTTTATACTAGTTAGCAGAACCAGGAGAATATTGTACACAATAACAGCAACACTGTGAGATGACCAAATTTAGCAGACTTAGCTCTTCTCAGTGATATAACGGTCTAAGACAATTCCAAAAGACTCATGATGCAAAATGCTATCCACATCCAAAGACAGAACTATGGAGTCTGAATGCGGATCAAAGCATACTATTTTCTCTCGTGGTTTTCTTCTTTTGTTCTGATTCTTCTTTCATAGCATGACTAATGTGGAAATATGTTTAATATGATTGTACATGTATAGTCTATATCAGATTGCTTGCCATCTTTGGAAGGGGTGAGAGGTGAGAGGGAGGGAGAAAAAAATTTGGAACTCAAAATCTTATAAAAGTGAATGTTGAAAACTATCCTTACATGTAATTGGAAAAAATAGAATACTACTAAGTGGGGAAAAAAGCTTCATACTCTTATTATCTCTACGATAAAATATAAATATCTCTATTTGGCATTTCTTTAAATGTACAGTCTGGCTCTGACCTATTTTTTTGAGGCTGATAGCACATTACTTCACCTCACACACTCATCATTCCAGCCAATCTGGCCTGTCCATTGTTCTCCATACCTAACATTCTATCTCCTGCTTTTGTGTCCCTGCTCACCTTTGTATCACAGAACCATTAGTTAATTCACATTACAGTTCAAAGGCTACCTCCTTTCCTAACCCCCCAGTTATTAGCAGTCTCTTGACTCCAAAATTACTTTGTATTTACTCTCTACATTTTGCTTATTGTTATCTATATACATTCTGTTTCCCTTCAAGAGGAAGTAAATTCCTTAAAAGGAAGGGCTAATTCTATTGTCTATATTCTGAGGGCCTAGCACAGGGCCTAACACATAGTAGTCAGTCAATAAATGGATGACTTTGCACATAGTATGTACTTAAGATATGTTGAATTGCATATATAAATAAGTAGCAGTCTGAATGACAGGTTTCACTAAAAATCTTATACTGACACCACATAGTAACAAGCTGATGAAGGAGAGTTGTCACGTGAATTATTGAACATTAACTTATTTATATGCACAAAAAGATACTATAGCCTACAAAGTTTAAAAATTTAATAAATCATAATAATCATTAGACTACTGGGCCATAAAGAGAACTTTCTGGCAGAAAATCATTACAACATTACTCTCTATAACACACTTTTAAATCCTATTAATCAACTTCTTTCAAAAAGAAGACTGCCATTAAAATATCTCTTTTTATATACATATTTTCCCTAGTTTTTAAATTATCTGTACTCTCAATTTATACTTTACTAATAATTATTAAAAATACTAAAGCTTTTCCATGGTTCTAGTATGTTATAAATCTACAGGGTAATACTTTTAATTTTCTAGTTCTCCAACTCTAGAAATCCTTCTGTATTTAGGGTCAGAATTTGCAGTTCACAGAAAAATTATTCAGAAAAATAGAAATATTAAATGCACCCTTCTCAGACCATAATGCAATAAAAATTATATTCAGTAAAGAACCTTGGAAACATAGATTAAAATTAATTGGAAACTAAATAATCTAATCCTAAAGGCTAAATCATAGAATAGAATCATAGAATGAAATAATAGAATCATAATTACAAATCATAGAAATATAGAATTATCAAATAAAATAATAGAATAATTTCTATTATCATAATTAAATCAAAGAAACACAATAACCAAATCAAATAATTATAATCAAATCATAGGATCAAAGAACAAATCACAGAAACAATAATTTCATCAAAGATAATGACAACAATGAGACTACATATCAAAATTTGTGGGATTCAGTCAAAGCAGTACTTAGGGGAAAAATTATATCTCTAAACGCTTACATCAACAAAAAACAGAAAGAGCAGATCAATGAATTGGGCACATGATTAAAAAAAACTAGAAAAGGAACAAATTAAAAATCTCCAATTAAACACCAAAATGGAAATCCTGAAAATCAAAGGAAAGAATAATAAAATTGAAAGTAAAAAAATTAATTAGTAAATAAAACTAGGAACTGGTTTTGTGAAAAAACAAACAAACAACTAAAATAGATAAATTACTGATTAATTTGATTAAAAAATAAAGAAAACCAAATTTCTAGTATCAGAAATGAAAAGGGTGAATGCACCACCAATGAAGATGAGACTAAAGCAATTATTAGTAGCTATTTTGCCCAATTATATGCCAATACAACTGACAATCTAAGTAAAATATATGAATATTTACAAAAAATAAATTGCCCAGATTAACAAAAGAGAAAATTAAATGCTTAAATAACCTTATTTTAGAAAAAGAAATTGAACAAGCCATCAATGAGTTCCCTAAGAAAAAATCCCAAAGACCAGACAAATTTACAAGTGAATTCTACCAAATACTTACAGAACAATTAATTCCAATATGATATAAACTATTTGAAGGAAAAAATAAGTAAAGGAGGAGTCCTAGTAAATTCTTTCTATGAAACGAATGTAGTTTTGAAACCTAACTCAGAGAGAGAAAAAACACAGAAAGAAAACTATAGACTAATTCTCCTAATGAATATGGAAAAAAATTTAAATAAAATACTAACAAAGATATTATACAATATATCACAAAGATCATATACTATGACCAGGTGGGATTTATACCAGAGATGCAGAGCTGGTTCAATATTAGGAAAACTATCAGCATAATTGGCCATATCAATAACAAAAAAAAATAAAAATCATGTAACTATTTTAACAAAAAAAGAAAAATCTTTTAAAATGATACAATATCTATTCCTATTAAAAACACCTGAAAGCATAGGACTTAATGGAAATTTTCTTAAAATGAAAAGTAATATCTATCTAAACCCAAGAGGCAAGCATTATTTGTAATGGGCATAAACTAGAAGCCTTTTCAAGAAGATCAAAGGTGAAGCAATGTCCATTATCACCACTATTATTCAATATTGTGCTATAAAGTCTAGCTATAGCATAAGACAAGAAATTGAAGGAGTAAGAATAGACAATGAGGAAGCAAAACTATCACTCTTTGCAAATGATATGATGGTATACTTAGAAAACCTTAAATAATCAACTAAAAAACTAGTTGAAACAATTCATAACTTTAGCAAAACTGCAGAATATAAAAAAGTACATAAATCATCAGCATTTCTATATATTACCAATAAAACCCAGCAGGAAGAGATAGAAAGAAAAATTCCATTTAAAACAATTGAGGACAATATAAAATTCTTGGGAGTCTACTTGCCAGGACAAAGGCAGGGATTATATGAACACAATTACAATACACTTTTCACACAAATACAGATCTAAAATTCTGGAGAAATATTAATTACTTAGAGTTAGGCTGAGCCAATATATTATAAAAAAAGACAATTCTACCTAAGTTAATTTACTTATTAAGTGCTATACCAGTCAAAGTACCAAAGAATTATTTTTTTAGAGCTAGAAAAAATAACAAAATTAATCTAGAATAACAAAAGGTCAAGAATGTCAAGGAAATCAATGAAAAAAATGTGAAGGAAGGCAGCCTAGCAGTACCAGATTTCAAATTATATGACAAAGCAGGAATCATGAAAACAATTCAGTACCGGCTAAGAAATAGAGTAGTGTATCAGTGGAATGGATTAAGTATGTAATACACAGTAGTAAATGACCATAATGGGTCATTTGGGTTCAACAAACCCAAAGATTTAAGCTTTGGGGGCAAGAACTCACTATCTGACAAAAATTGTTTGGAAAACTGGAAAACAGTTTGGCAGAAACTAGGGATAAACCAACATTTCATACTATATATCAAGATAAGGTCAAAATAGGTACATGATTTAGACATAAAGAGTGATACCATAAGCAAATTCGGGGAGCATGGAATAGTTTTAAATGTAAGACCTGTGGATAAAGGAAGAATTTATGACCAAACAAAAGACAAAGTGGATCATAGGAGGTAAAATGGATATTTTTTTTTACATGAAATAAAAAAGATTTTGCACAAACAAAGCTAATGCAGCCAAAATTAGAAGGAAAGCAGGAAATTTCTCTGATAAAGGCCTCATTTCTCAAATATATAGGGAACTGAGTTAAATTTATAAAAATAATAGTCATTTCCCAGTTGATAGTCAAAGGATATGAATAGGCAGTTTTCAGAGGAAGAAATCAAAGATATTAAGAGTCACATAAAAATTTGATTAGATCTATATAGATCTTAATGTAAATTAAGACAACTCTGAGGTACTACCTTACACCTATAAGATTCTCTAACATGACAGAAAAGGAAAATGACAAATGCTGGAGGGGATGTGTAAAAATTACAACACTAACATATTGTTGAAGGAGTTGTGAACTGGTCCAACCATTCTGGAGAACAATTTGGAACTATGGCCAATATCCTTTGACTCAGAAATACCACTACTAGGTCTGTATCTAAAAGAGATCAAAGAAAAAGGAAAAGGATCTATAGGTACAAAAATATTAATAGCAGTTCTTTTTGTGGTAGCAAAGAATTGGAAATATGGGGTGACCATCAATTGGAATGGCTAAAAAATTGTGGTATATGATTATAATGGAATATTGTTGTGCTATAAGAAATGATGAGGGGGATGATTTCAGAAAACCTGGGAAAACTTATATGAACTAATACAAAGTAAAATGAGTAGAACCAGAACACTGTGCATAGTAACAGCAATATTGTAATGATGACCGACTGTGAAAGGCTTAGCTACTCTGATCAATACAATCATCTAACATAATTCCAAAGAACTCATGATGAAAAATGCTATCCACCTGCAGAGAGAGAAGTGATAAACTCTGAATACAAATTGAACCATACTTTTAGGGGACACAGAGATAATGCCCAGAACAGAGAGATGGAGTTTCTTTTTCACAGAACAAGAAAGAGACCAGTGTAACTGGATCAAAGAGTGTTGGGGAGTAAGGTCTGAGAAGAGTGGAAAGTAGGAGGAGGCTAGGTTATGAAGGGCTTTGAACACCAATCAGAGGATTTTTTTTTATTTGATCCTAGAGGTGACAGGGAGCCACTATAGTTTTTTGAGTGGTGTGTTGTGGAATGGTGTGTAGGTGTGTGTGACACATGATAGGATTTGTGCTTTAGTGGTCAAAGGAAGAAAGGATTAGAGTGGGGGGTGGAGACCTGAAGCAAGCAGAAGCCCCCAGGAGGCTATTGCAATAATCCAAGTAGGTAATGATGAGTGCCTGAATCAGAGTGGTGACAATATCAGAGGGGAAAAGGGGGTATATTCAAGAGATTTAGCAAAGGTGAAACCAACAGGTTTTGGCAGCAAGTTGGATATGGGGGTGGTGGTGGTGGGAAGAGATGGTGAAGAGTCAAAGATAACACTTAGGATGTAAGACTGAGGAACTGGAAGGATGGTGTTACCTTCTACGGTAATAGGAAAAGTAGAAAGGGGAATGTTTTAGAGGGAAAGATAATGAGTTCCATTTTGGACATGATGAGTTTAAGATGTCTATTGGACAACCAATTTGAGATATCTGAAAGGCAGCTAGAGATGAGAGACTGGAGGTCAGCGAAACGGTTGGGACAAGATAGGTAGATTTGAGAATTGTCAGCATAGAGATGGGAGCTGATGAGATCAGCAAACTTAACATAGAGGGAGAAGAGAAGGCCCAGAACAGAACCCTATGAAACATATGCATTTAGAAGGTGTGATCTGGATGAGGCTAGGAAGCTGAGAAGGAGTGGTCTGATAGGTAGGAGGAGAACCAGGAGAGAGTAGGGTACTGAAAACTTAGAGAAGAGAGAATGATCAACAGTGTCAAAAGTTACAGAGAGCTTGAGAAGATGAAGACTGAGAAAAGACCTTTGGATTTGGCAACTAAGAGATCAGTGGTAACTTCATAGAGAACAGTTTTGGTGGAATGATAAAGCTGGATGCCTGATTGTACAGGGTTAAGAAAAGACTTGAAAGGACAGAAAGTAGAGGTACCTATTGTAAATGGATGTTTCAAGGAATTTAGCCACAAAGGGCAGAAGAGATGTAAGATAACAAAAATGGACAAAACATCTAACATCCAAAGTGAGCTAGAGATTTTTACTACCTGGGAGCAAATTTGACCTCAGAAGTAACAGAGACATATTGGGATCAGATAAGTGGCTAGAATAAAGATAGATAATGGTCATATCTTATTCAAAAGGAACAGAATAGATAAACATAGTGGTATAGTAGGATTGTATATTAAGAATATGTGTTAATTTAAGAAAATCAGAATGGGGATTCAAGGGAAACAGAATCTAGATGAAAATAAACAATGAGAGAAAGATAAGCAACATTGTGAACGAGTGTCCTCTTCCTGAACAGGAAGAATGAATGAAGGTGAAGAGCGGACACAGATCACAAGTCTGCCATTAAGATATAATAGAGCAGTGATGAGAGGATAGGAAGTCTATTGGAAAACTATTTGTCAAAAGTAGGGCAATTAATCAATCCATGGCTTACCTTAATGATAAGTTCACCCTTTAAAAGGTAGAAAAATTAATCAACAGTCATATACATCACTAGCAACTAGATAATAATATAATTAATTAGATGAATTCAGAACTGATTAGATGGCAGTATTCAAGAAGTAGCTGCTAATGGTTCCTTGTAAATATAGTAGCAGTTCTGCAGTGTGGTACCCCAGGGATCTGTTCTGGGTTTAACATTTTTATCAATGTCTTAAATTGGTGGTTCTAAAAATAGGGTCTACGGATCCCCTGAGAGTCCTTGAGTACATGAGGACAAAATCATTTTCATAATAAAACCAAGACATTTTAATTTCTATAGTAAATATTGATAGACATAACTCACATAAACTAGAGCCCTTCGAGATATTAAGTTACTTTTAAGAGTGTAAAGGGATACTGAGACCAAAAAGGTTGGGAATGATTGACTTCTAAAGCCATGGATGGATAGGTATTGAAGTAAGGATAACTAACATCCAGGGTAATAGTCAGTATCCAAAAAACCTTGATAATCTGGAAAAGTGGGGTAAGTCTAATAAGATGAAATTCAACAGGGATAGGTATAAAGTCTTAAAATGGGTACAAAATAATCAGTTTTATAAACAGAAGATGGGGCTGAGGTGTGGTTAGACAGCAGTTGTTCTGATAAAGATCTTCGGATTTTAGTATACTGTAAGCTCAATATGAGTCAGCAGTATGATGTGGAAGCCAAAAAAAGCTATTGCCATCTTGGTTTGTATTAAGGGAGGCATAGTTTTCATGAATAGGGAAATGTATTTCTATGCACCCTGCAACCTTCCTCATTTGGAATATGCTTTCAGTTCTGGATACCATGGTTTCAGAGTAACACTGGCAAGGTTAAAAGTACATAGAGAAGAGCAAACATAATGATGAAGGGCCTTGAATTCATGTCATATGAGGATTGGTTGAAGGAATTAGGCATGTTTAAAGAGAAGATTCGGGGGAGGGGTGTCAAGGAGGGGAGCATGATAGCTATCTCTAAATATCTAAATGGGAAACCTCAACATCCTGCAAGGTCAAATCAACATTGGTACTCACATTTTATCAATACCCTCTTCCCCTGTGACTAGAGGGCAGGGATAATGAGTTCCAAAACTCCATTTAAGAAGGGCACCCAGGCCAGCCATCCCTTCATTTCCTTCCTTCACTCCTTTGGGCTCCTCCACCATTCCTCCACTGAGTACTTTCTTTCACCCCCTAGTTCAGCTCCTTTTTGTGTGTGTTATCTTCCCCTATTAGTTTGTAAGCTCTTTCAGGGACTGTTTTTCTCTTTCATATTTATAAAGCCAGAGATTAGCACAGTGCCTGGCAAGTAACAAGTGCTTAATAAATGGTCACTGACTTAATGGCTGTGATGTAGAGGAGGGATTAGACTCTTTCTATTTAGCTGTAGAGGGCAAAATCTGAAGTAATGGGTGTAAGTGGCAAAGAGGTAAATTTAGGCTTGATATAAAAAAAATTTCCTATAATTAGGGCTTTCCAAAAGTAGAATAGCATGCCTCGAGAGGCAGTGGGTTCTGCTTCTTTGGAGGTTTCAAGTACAGGCCATGACACCGCCTGTCAGGTTGTTAGAGTGGGGACTCCTTCTGTGTATAGGTTGTACTAAATTGCTATTGAGGTTGCTTCCAACTCTCAAATTCTGTGACTGTGATATGACATGCCAGTCACTGTGCTAGACACTAGAAATACAAAGACAAAAGGGAAAGAGTAGGTACCCTCAAGAATCTTACATTCCATCCAGGGAAATAACTGCACGTATATAAGCAATGATGGGAAACTATTCCGGACCAAAAAGATGGAGCTGGCTGTTGAACTATAATAAATAACAACAATTTTATATGTAACTTTAAAATTTACAAAGCACAATATGTTTGTGCATGTGTGTATATATGGACACACACACTCATGTATATGTGAATGTATACATGTATGTACAATTACCTCATTTGATCCTGACAACAACCCTGTGAGGTAGGGGCAACACAGGCATTATTATTTCCATTTTACTAAGGGGGAAACAGACTCAGAAGTTAGATGAATTACTCACAGTAAAATATCTTATGTGTAGTCTCTATTAACTCCAGGTTCAGCACATCTTATGGAAAATAACCCCTCCAACACCTTTGCAGATATGAGAGATCATAGCATGGAACAACTGCATAATGCTCTAACCTAGTCCAAAATTCTGTCATAGTAGACTACTAGCTTTCAAGTCATTCTTCCTTTCTCAGGGAGTTCATTATGTGTAGTTCAAAGACTTCTCTACTCTTATTCCTCCACTCATATGTGATTGACAGAAATACCTGATTAACTGTCAGACTCTTCAGTAGCTATTCTTATCTTTTTTTCTGAGCTCCTCAAACCTCTTATACCAGACCTCCTCCCCAAGCCTTCTTAGCAGAGGACCTTCCATCCTACTTTATTTAGAAAACAAGTGATTCAGCATGAGCTCCTTCTTCTCCTCTGCTCTAACACCTAAAAATCCTTCTTGATCAATACTGATTCTTTTTTCATTTGCTCCAATCTCTGATGAAAAGGTGAACAAATTTCTCCTTGACAAGGTAACTTCCTCTACTTGTACTCTTGATCCCACTCTTTTCCTTCTTGAGCTTGACCCCTGTCCTAGATCATTCTCTTTTTCTTTCAATATCTCCTTAACTACTGCTTTCCCCATCGTCTAACATACATATTGTTTTCCCTGATCCTTTTAAAAAAATCTTTTTGCTTGATCCCACCATCTCAAGCCACTCTCTCATATCATTTTTCTTTTTCATAGCCCAACTCTTTTAAAGGGCTGACTATACTCACAACCTGCATTGTCACACTTTCCATTCACTTCACAATCTATTGCAATCTTGCTTCACAATCCACCACTCAAATGAATCTGTTCTCTGCAAATTTACTAATGATATCTTAACTGCTAAAAGCAATGGTCTTTTCTTAATCCTCATTAAACTTGACATCTTTACAACTTCTGACACTACTGACTACTCTACCTTCTTAAACACACCCTTCCCTTGGCTTCCATAATATTTGTTTCTCTTGGTTCTCTTCCTACTGAATTGAATAAACTATTGTGGTCCTAGACAACTGGAAAACACAAACTTTTCACTCTCATTTGAGAGATGGGGATTACAGATGGAATGTGATACACACTGTCCTTGTGAAAGGACAATGTATCAGATGTCAATGATCTTCTTGCTTATGTAGTTACCCCTACACTATATTCTTCTTTCTCTAATCTTGCCATATCATCATCCAGTTCATGCCTCCTAAGAATAGGTGTTGCCAAGCACTTTTCTCTATATTCAATTCAACAATCATAATGTATGTAAGATATTATATTGGGGCCTGAATACTCAAAGATAAAAAATGAAACATTTCCTTTCATCAAGGAACTTTCATTTTACTGGGGGAACAGATACAGCAGCCAGACAGGTTTAGCTTGTTTTTTATTTTATTTTATTCTAAAAGAAAGAAAGCCATTTAGATTTTTACAGGTGGTAAAGATGGTAAGAACCTGAACAATGAAGGATGAGGCTATGTGAGTAGAGAGGAGATGGAGATGAGAGATGAGATGGAAGAAGAATTGGCAAGGCTTGTCCTTCTTTCTGTTTCTCATACATATGACACACTCTCTCTCATTTCTGTGGCTTTGCACTAGCTGTCCCTCATGCCTGGAATGCATACCCTCCTCACTTCTCCTTCAAGTGTTTCATTGGTGGAAGAAAGTCTAGTGGTATAAAAGTCAATAAAACCTATTTCTAAAAAATAAATAATGGGGAAGAGATGGAAAGATAGAAATTATGTTTAGAGAAGAGAATTTAAGAATTCAAAATCATGGAGTTCAAATAGTTTTGGGTATTCATGAAGTCTAAAGTATGACCATTCCCTATGAGAAGCTAAGGTAGAATTGGGATATAGGTTTCAGAAGTTATAAAGGTTAATGGCCTGGGAAGATTGGGTGTTTGAAGGAACTTAAATATTGACATTTGCAAGGGCAAAGGCAAGAGCTGGGATGGAAGAATATGGGCCAGGTACTCAAAGGAAAAAAGAAAAATATCTGGAGGCATGAGTGTAATAAGGATCTGGATAGTGTATTATAGACAGATGGAGTGAACCTCAAAATAAAGAGAAATCATTGCATGATGGCAGCATAAGAAGGTTCTGGAAGTGGTAGCAGACAGCAAGAAACACTCCTCCTCCAAGCCAAGTGTGGGTGGGGCATGACAAAATAAGCAATGAGAATGGTTTTCTGTAGAAAGCTGAATTTCCATGAGCATAATAAAATGAAAAGAATGAGAGATGAAAGGACATTTGGTTCTGATGGAGCAGACATTTTAGAGGACAAAGTGGAAGGAAAAGGAAGAAGAGGAAATGGGTGGATAGGGTAGGTCTAAGCTGAATGGCGGTGTGATCTGGAGTGGAGTAGGGACTAAAAGGTTTTCGCCTTGGTAAACTGTGATAGTCACAGGGATTGAGGGGAATCAGACAGTGGGAGTTTGTTAATCATTGGGGAAGGTGAAAGCAGTTGTTCAGGGAAATGAAGATGATCAGAAGAAAGGATGGCGAGGGGCAGTTTGGTGGCACAGTGGATAGAGCACTGGCTCTGAGGTCAGGAGGACCTGAGTTCAAATCCGGCCTCAGACACTTGATACTTACTAGCTATGTGACTCTGGGTAAGTCACTTAACTCCAACTGCCTCGCTAAAAAAAAAAAAAAAAGAAAACCACACACAAAAAAAAAAGGATGGCGAGGTCAATCACTCTTCTGTCACAAACTCTGAGAGGGGCTGGTACCAGGGCAAGAAGGGACAATGGTAAAGGTGTCTAGGAGGATCATGTGTTATAGAAGGTCCCTAGGCCTAGGCAGCCTGTAGCTACTTCTCTCAATCCTCTACTCCCACCCCAGTCTTAGGGGAGGCCTACATTTATGGCTGAGAACAGGGCATTGGTGTTGGCAGTGGTGGCAGTGGCATCTACTCTTTCCTTAACAGAACATGATAACAGCATTAGTCAATGTCTGGTGACAGAGAGTAGAAGAGGTACTGCTTATGCCTATGCTAAGGAGGCCAGGGGGATTTTATGTTGAAGAGATCTACGACCACAAGCTAGGGACCCTGCTGCCCAAGGTCTGGGGGTGAGGGAAAATAGAATGAGGTGCTAAAGAAATGGCATATAGCATTATCTCATCCCTCTTCAGTTGGGATGTGCAAACCTTGGCTGACATGCTTCCCTCTGTGTGGACATAGCAATGACTGATCACCTCAGGCTAAGGCATTCAAAGCTGATTTGTAACTAAACACACAACTCACAAAGCTAATAAATGCCAGGGCAGGAATTCAAACCCAGGTCCTTCAGACTGTTAAGTCTAGTGCTCTTATTCCCACACCTCATAGCCTTTACAACTTGTTACAAAATAACCTGCCACAGAGAACTCCCTGGTTGCCTGCTCTCAGCAACGCCCAGGGCAGGATGGGGAATTTGCAGCCTCAAGGCCACATGTGGTCCTCTAGGTCCTCAAGTGTGGAGTCTTGACTGAATCCAAACAATGTGAAGTTTGGATTCAGTCCAAGGACTGCACTTGAGGACCTAGAGGGCCACATGTGGCCTTGAGGCTACAGGTTCCTTACCCCTGGTCCAGGGATTTCGGGGGAAACATTGGGCTTCTTGAAGGCAGGACTTCAAGGGAAGCAGCAGTCCACTCTAGAGTGGATTCACAGGATTAGAGCCAAGAAGAACGTTGCAGGGCTTCTCATCTAACCCCATGGGAAGGGAGCACTGTTGGCCAGCTCAGGAAAATGGGGAAAACCAGTTCAAAGTCCTCAGGGTCTTGGAAAATAACATCATGTTTAATATCTATAATCTAAAAGTCACCTCCACTTAAAATGTATGTTGCTTTATTTCCTCTCAATAAAAGATTATAAAAGTATTATCGTATTTAGCATTGATTTAGATTGGTGGGTGTAGAGGAAACATTTAAACATAATTACCTAAATTGTTACTTCCTGATACAACTTCTAATAGCAAACTTGACTTTGGGGCATTAAAATACAAAGATGTGTTAAAAATAATAATTAACCCAATATTAACCCTCATAGCACCACTTACAGCAAGAACGTTCCCCCCAGAGGAATTTCAAATGTTCAAATATTAGCTGCTGTTTCTTTTCAAGCTTCTTAGCGACTCTATAATAAATTTCTTAACTGATGGATGAGTGGAAACCAAGAACGCTTCATTTCCTCAGTATGCTAAAATAGAAATATGAAATGCAAATCATACCCCTTCTTCACTCTGGCAAAGTCAAAGGCCATTTGTCTGTAGGAGAAAGCCTTTTCATTCAAGTATCTACTATAACGTCTTATAAAGGTAGACATATCATAACCTGTAAAAAAAAAAACAACAAAAATTTATTTCATAGGAAACCTTTAACTGTAATTTTGTTTACTAAGATAGAAACTATATTACCCAACTGTAGTTAAATGCTTCATGTGAAGTATTGTGAAGAATGAAAATGTAATCACGGATTTTTTCAAAAAGTATTTTCCCCCAAAAGAGGAAATTATCTTTCTAGAGATCTAAACCATTATTCTACTTAATGATGCAGAAGGATATCATCTTAGGAGTCAAAAATAAGCCAATTTGGGGTCAAAATTAGTGCCAAGAGCTATAAACATCCAGACCCAAGTTTGATCATAACTCTTTACTTATAAATCTCAAGTAATATATTACAAATATATCCTTACCATGAGATCCACTCTTGTCCAAAAAATTGCTGAGATTGAATAATGTATTTCTAGAGGCCAAATACTGAATAAATCTCTGAAAAACAAAATCATAATTAGATGATCTGTTTATTTGAAGCTTGAGTGAAACTGAGCTGTCATTCCTCTAAGCATACTCTTCATAAGCATTGTCACAGACACGGAAAGACAGTGTTCCTTACACTTGAAATGTTCTTTTTATTCCAGTCCCTCACCCCCAAATCCCACTATTATCTCTTGTCAAAATCTTACCCCTTCCCTTCAAAGACTAGTTTAAAATCTTTTCCCAGAAATCTTTCCTGATCTATCTAGCTAAAACTAATTTTTATTTTGCCAGGTCTCCCAAAGCACTTTGTTTTAGCCTCTAATTGCACTTATCTCTCAATTATTTTAATAGTCATTTATGAATATGCCTAACTTTCCCTATTAAATGTTAAATCTTTTATTTTATTTTTATTTTTAGACAACTGGGGTTAAGTGACTTGCCCAGGGTCACACAGCTAGTAAGTGTCAAGTGTTTGGTCTGAGGTCGGATTTGAACTCAGGTCCTCCTGACTTCAGGGCCGGTGCTCTATCCACTGCGCCACCTAGCTGCCCCAAATGTTAAATCTTTGAGGGCAAGAAATTTGTCATATTCATTTATATATACACAAAGCAACAGCACATTCACATCCTGCCCTACCAAATATATTTAGCATGGTTCTTTATATAGAACATGTACTTCATGTTTTGAATTGAATTCAATTACAACTGAACCAAATTTCAATTTATTACCTAGCATTTGAAATAGTGTTCCTAATGATATTTAAATACATTTAAAACAAAGGAAAATATTTAACTTAGAATTTTTCTTTGGAAAAATGGCTATATGAAGATCCAACAATTACATTCAAAACCTGATACAGTTTTTCTCTTTATCTTCTAATATCCAAATCCTAACAACCTTGAGTCACCACCTAAAATTTTTTCCCACAAAGGCATGTAAATATTATACAAATAATGACATGGGTGTAACACTAAGGAAAACCTAAGAGATAACAACCATCCTTATCTTATCAGTGGCCACTTAGTGTGCATTTCGCTATCCTCCAAGAACAGATAAAAGCAATCTCTCCAAGAACAGATAAAAATAAGTACATAAAAAAGAGAGGAGGGGATGAGAAATGGCTCTTTAGCATCTATTAATTACTAAACAAATTTAGTTGCAATATTCCTGTTAACCTTCCCTCCTATTAAAAACAAAACAAAACAAAACACTAAACTGAGAAAACTATAGCTTACCTCATTACCGTGGACCATTAGATGGTGTGTTGTCACTAAGGCTTTGAATACAACCACCCAGCTACTATTTGTTGCTCTTTCAAAAAGTGTGTCAGCCATCTGAGGGATATTAACATTTGTCTCATTGGTAGCCTGAATCAAATCTATAAAAATCAAGAGATACAGTGTTAATTATATCTTTACTGTTACCTACTTTAACTTTTATAAATCAAAAGCATGCCTCTTGGAAAACAGGTTTCATAATTCCTTTGACACTAACTAATAATAAAGTAGGCTCATGAAGCCTTTTTTTTTTAAATAAGAGGTTTTCACAGAACTTTATATAGCAAATATACATGCACAAACATATAGCTTACCTTCTAAACATAATGTATTTAATTTATTCATGAGTTTTGCTCTTGCTGTTAATTCAATATTTCCTTTTACTTTTTCTTACTCATATCTTTGTTCTATGATTTAGATAATAAATGCCAACAGTCTTGGGATTTATGTTAATTTTCAATATTCAGATGATTCCATTAATATGTTAGCATTCTCTTCTTAACTTCTTTGACGGCAATATACAAATGTACTTATTAAAAAGGTACTTTACATTCTTCACAAAAAAGTTGAAAACAAACTTCATTCTGCTCCTAAGTGGAACAGCAGTATCAGCTGCTGAAATGCATGCTACCAACATCCTTGAGAACATCCCCTGTTAAAGTAAGCAAGAGTGATACGAGAGCCAGGTAGAACACGAATTCCGTCAAGACCTCATATGTAGGCTTGGATCCAAGATCTGACAGAATAATATGGAGGGTTTAAATTATTGTAATCTAACCTGCTAATCCTTATAAAGCCCTGCATACCTTTATTTTAGTGAAAAATATCAAACATTAAACTTCCTTAGGATTTTGCCATTGAATATATTACTAATATGCTTTCAAGTGCATAGTAGTTGCCTGGTCAATTTAGGCAGTAGCTTTTAGCATATGATTTTTACATGATATGTATGATGAAACTTTCAACATATACCTGACATGAATATGTGGAGTAAGACTACACTATAGTGAGACTTCACTGGATTCAACATCTTCAGCACTGATACCAACCTGACCTACTACTATTAACTCTCTTATGGGGAAAAAAAAGATTTGAGAAATCCCCAGGAGGCACCCAATCCCTTAAACCAGGGCTTCTTAAATTTTTTCCACTGGCAACTGCTTTTCATGTTTCAGCAGCATTTGTTGGTGTGTAGCGTGAGGGCATGTGCAGTGCAAAATACACACGCTGTGTGTTCAGAACCAAGGCTGAAGTGAAGTTGCATGATGCAACATGCGTAAGCACTGCCAGAAACACTTTGGATTCATTATGTGTTTGATTTTTAATTAATTTTTGGTCGTGTGTTCAGAAATCTTTTACTGTTGCCAAATATGGGGTTGTGACCCACAATTTAAGAAGCACTGCAAACTATCCTGATGTGCTAGATGAAACCTGCTAAGGCAGGCTAATATTGCATTGGAAGAGTAACCCATATGCAATTTCATTGATTTAGGAGGGTCCCATAGGAAGAAACTATAACAGACTTTCTTGCTCCTATCACCAACACATTTCAGAATCTCTTAGTGGTCAAAAATTCTCTGTTCTAAGCACTCAGCCTAGAAGGTAATCATATTCAGAGGAGCTTTCATCTACAACAGCTAGTTTTCTGCCATTTCTGTCATGCTATACAACTCTGAGTAGATACCCCTTGGCTTAAGTAAAGCATATCCCACAATGCTATCCAACATTTCTAAAATATCAGGACCAAAATTCTCACTCAATTGCTAGACCTTCATCAGGTTAAAACATATTACCTTAATTTTTAAAATTTGTAGTCCTTCTACTCCATAAGCAGTTGAATACTATACTTGTTCTTTCCAATAAATTCCATTACTATAACACAGACAATTGAATGCCATAAAATATCACTTTACTTTTATTTATGGTCTGTTGCTATTCACAGTCACCTTCTTAAAAGAATGCTTCTTAGAAAATGAAGAATGTAAGGAAAACATACAGATTATCTAGTTAACATCCTCATTTTGCCAAAACAAACAAAAGCCCACCAAACCTCAAACCTAGAGAGAGGATAAGTGACTTGCCCAAGGTGACACAGTTGGTTAGTAGCAGCCCTATGCCTACAACCCGGATGTCTTTCCTTTTATGTCATCTGACTCAACTGAATGGTAATCTTGACTCTCACAACATATACAGTAAGTAGTCATCTAGTTTCTGATTAAACATTTCCAGAGATAGGGAATCCCTTCAATTTCAAGTTTGCTCATTCCATTCTGGGATAGTTCCAACTGCTAAATGTTTTATTCTTATGTCAAGCTGAAATCTCCCCAACTTCCACTCATCTTTCATAGTTCTGCCCTCTGGGAACAAGCAGAACAAATCTAACTCCTTTTTCACTGCCCTTCAAATATCTGAAGAAGCTATCATGTATGCCTCTAAGTTTTTTCTTCCCCAGGATAATCACTATTAGCGGCTTCAAATGGTGCTGATATAGCTAGCGGTGGTCTCCCTATCTTGGTCACCCTTCTCTGGAGTTGCTCCAATTCATCACTGTCTTTCCTAAAATCTGGCCTTTACAACTGAACACAGTACTCCAGGTATTGTCTGATCAAAGCAAAGTACATTGGAATTATTAGTACCCTTACTATTTGAACTATTTTGTAGGACGCTGCATTCTGCATTCATATTCATGTCAATTTAGAGTATAGTGATATAGTATTATATGACTCTAGATCTAGGCCAGTAATTAACAATTGTTAACCAAAAAAGCCAAATGACTAAAGACACTGTGTAGAGTTTAATATACTAAAATATGCTAATCCATAAATTAAAGACTTTAGTAGTCACATACAAAAGAACCACATACAGCTCTGAATACTGCTGTTTTGTGTTTTTTTTAAATTATAATTTTAACAAGTTATTAAAATATACAAAGCTATTTCATTTTATGAAAAGAGGCAACACACTATTTTAAATATGGGTTTCAACTAGGCGTACATAAGAGTCTCTACCCATAAACTACCAAAAGATTATATGTGAACCACAACAGCAGCTTTATTCTGCATTTCAATTTCTTTGTATGTAGTATCCTCACATTTACCAAAGACAGGCTGAGACTTTAAAAAAACTCACCATAGCTTATACTTTCTTTTGCTCAATTTTTCGAAATTGACTATGTGCTAAATTCTCATAATTAAGGATAAACATGGTGTAGTAGGATATGGAGTTGAGAGAAATTACATCTGACACTTATTAGCCTGTATGACTTAGGACATGTCCCAACTTCTCAAAGTCTCAGTTTCATCATTTTAAAATGGAGATAATACCAATAGTATTACCTCAAACTGTTGTGGAAATAAATGAGAATTATGCAAAGTACTTTATAAACCTTAAAGTGCTATATAGATTTCAGTCATTATTTATATTTATTCTTATAAATATTTGGTAAATAAGCCCCCCCACCTTCCTTGAGTGTTGAGAAATTAGTTCTGAAAAGAGGTTTAATTCCTAACAAGAGCTTCAAGTTTCTAGAAATACAGAGGTGCTCTCCAGTCATTCATATAATCTAATAGTTAAAAAGGAATTTCAGAGGGTATCTAATATGTAACATCAAATGGAAACTCTTATGTAATATTAGTCAATAGATAAGCATTTATTAAGCACCTATTATGTGCCAGGCACCACCAGAGGTACTAAGAGTATAAATGCAAAGTATGAAACTATTCCTATTCTGAAGGAGCTTACATTCTAACAGTCTATGTCTACAGATATAGATAAATGGCTACGTATATAGACTTATGTTGTTACTGTTCAGTCTTTTCAGTCATGTCCGATTAACACTTTGTGACCCCATTTGGGGTTTTCTTGGCAGAGATATTGGAGTGATTTTCCATTTTTCTTCTCCAGCTCATTTTACAGATGAGGAAACTGAGGCAAACAGGGTTAAGTGACTTACCCAGAGTCACATATCTAGTAAGTGTCTGAGGGTAGATTTGAACTCAGGGAGACGAGTTTTCCTGATTCCAGGCCTGGCACTCTGTCCATTGTGCCACCTAGCTGCTCAGACAGATAGATGGCTATAGATGTACAGAAGGCAGTCAAATAGAAGGTAGTGGGGTGGGGGTGAGAGAATACTAGCAATTGGTGGAATCAGGTAAGGCTTCATACGTAAGGAAGTGCTTGACTTGTGCCTTAGAAAGAGGGGTTCTTTGAGTTGCAAGGGAGGAGGGAATTCATTCCAGGCACAGGGTATATCTAGCGCAAAGGCACAGAAATCAGAAACAGAATGACATATATATATATGGAACAGAGAATGCCAGTTTGGCTGGATTACAATGTGGAAGGGAGAATAGAGTACGAAAAGGTTGGTAAGATAGATGGGGGTCACAACTTGAAGGGCTTTAAAAACTAAACAGAGAAGTTTATATTTTATCCTAGAGACAGTAGCCAGTTACTGGAGTTTACTGAGTAGGGGAGCGGTCAGATCTAGAAAATCACATTGGCACTTCCACTGTGTGGAAGATGGATTAGAGAGGGAAAGACTTAAAGATGGTAGACAGATTCAAAAGCTATCGCAATATCTATAATATCCCCTAAAGATATCCATCGAGTCTTTGCCTAAAGATTTTCACACAGACCTTTACAAAGCAATCCATTTCTCAGGCTACCCAAACTCCACATAAATCAATTCTTCTGGGAGCACTCTAGGCACTCTCTCCACCTACACAAATAGTCTGTTTGTCCCTGAGCAACCCACTCCCTTGCCCCTTTATCTTATTGAAGAATTTGCTCTACCAAGAATCCTGCCTTCACTCTTAAAGAGTGCTGCTGAATGAATGAAACTAGAGAAAAATCACAAAAATGTATTGACTGGGTCCACCACAAATATATGTTACATAATTTTAACTGGGCTTTTACTGCAGCAAGGCAGTCCTTTTATGCCTGCCTAATTGACTCACTATCCTACTCACTACAATGGCTTTTTCCTTCCAAACCTTTCATTCTTTCACAATCAGCCCATGGCCCCCTACTCCTACCCCACCCTCTCAGCTGAGAACATTTCCTCACAATTCACTGAAGAAATTGAGGCCATTCTTTTTTTTTTCCCCTCCTCATCTCACGGTACTAACCCTTCTCACACTTTCTTCCTTTACTCCTGTATCACATGCCCTTCACTTTGCCAATGCAAATGCCTCTACATGCACAAAGAATCCTATTCTATTCAATCTGCTCCAGCAAATTGCTCTATTATCTCTGCTATCACTAATCATCAATCTCTTCCTGTCTACTGGCTGCTTCCTTACTACATATGGAATAATATGGAGACATATCCATGTCTCCTTCATCCTCAAAAACTTCTCACAATCTAATGTTCCTTGCTAGCTACTGTCCTATATCTCTACTCCATTTACTGGCTAAACTCCTTGAGAAGGCTGTGTACATTCAGTCCCTCCACTTCCTTTCCTCTCACTTTCTTCTTAATTCTCTATAGTCTAACTTCTGATACCATCATTCAAATGAAACATCTCTCTCTAAAGTTACTAATGATATCTTAATTGTCAAATCTTGGCCTTTCCTCAATCCTCATCTTTCTTGACCTCTCTTCAGCCTGTGACACTGCTGATGGCCCTCTTCTCTCTAGATTTATAGGACACACTTCTCCTGGTTCTCCTTCTTCCTTCTCAGTTTCCTTTGCTGGATCTTCCTCGAGATCATGCTCATTAACTGCGGGTGTCCCCCAAGGCTCTGTCCTGGTCCTGCTTCTCTTCTCCCAATATACCAAGTTTCCATTATATGAGAAGGGACGAATATATCAAAATGGAACAGAGAAGTTCAGAGAAAATAATGGAATAGATTTTAATGAGTTGGCTACCAATTATGTCTTTAATCAGTAAATCCAATGACTTCATCGCATTCCCAGTCTTGACCTCTCTGTTTTACTAGAGACTGCTGAGCACTCCACCTACCTGACTAACCATTCCTTTACAGTATCCTTTTACAGGATCATCATATTTGTTCTGCTTCTTTTGCATTGATGTACCCCAAGGCACTGTCCTATGCCCTCTTATCTCTTGATTATCTCATTAGTTCCCATAAATTCAATTATCTTTATGCGGATAAATCCCAAATATACAGATTCCAGATTGCGTATCTCTGCTAAATTCCATTCCCACATTATGAAATGTATGCTGTATATCTCTATCTGGATGTCCTTTGAGTATCAATATATCTAAAACAGAATTTATTAGCTTTTTAAAACAAATCATCTTTTTTTTCCCATAACTTCCATATTTCTGTTGAAAGGACCACCATCCTTCCAATCATCTAGGTTTGCAACAGCCAGGTCTACTTGAATGAATCAATTTAAGCACTTATTAAGTGTCGATTGTACACCAGACACTGCACTATTACAGACACAAATTTTAAAAAATGAAACAACCCCTACTCTCAAGGAGCTTACATTCTATCCTTGACTTTCATTATACCTCACTCTTCCATTGCTGATCATTTATTAAGACTTGTTAATTATACCTCCACAACATATCTCACTTCCATCCTCTTTTTTCTATTCATGCATCTAGTATCTAAGGTCAGGCCTCTATATTTTGTCATCTGGACTACTACAGTAGTTTTTTAATTATTTCTAGTCTCTCCCATCTCCAACCCATTCTCTATACACTCAAGAAGCTTCAATAGTGCCCTACTACCTCTAAGAAGTACTTCATTTATTATTGTTAGTATTATTGAGCAGTTCTATAGTACATCCAAAATAATACAAATTCAATATATTGTGGTTTCTTTTTACCACTTTTGGCTTAAATGATAATGTACTTCCTCTTACAGCACTTCACTTGAAGGACTAAAAAAGAAATCCAGAACAGGAAGCTCAAAGGAGGCTAAATAGAAAAACTCTAGGCAGCTTTTTATGTACTAATGAGACAGTGAATTCCATCTAGCTTTCTACAGTCTTCTCTGTCTATACGAATCTCGTGTCTGCCTTCTTTTGGTTACTGGTAATTTATCTCCATGTTACGGTTTAAAATATACAAAGGAATATAACCTGTCATATCTGATTAAAATAACACCAATTTTTTAAACCTTTCTAACTCAGGACTATTTTCAATGAAAGACATGGTCTAGGCTCTTATGGAATTTAGAGTCTAACAGATGAATCAATACAGATTATAATACACAAATAAATAATGTTTTATTAGGTCCAGAGCAAGAGGGTAATACAAGTCTTTTCCAAAAATCTCATTATATGATTTTTGTCACTGTAGGCTCCAGTTATGTCAAGAGGTAAAATTTCCACAAAATTCTCAAAGCAAAATTAAATTTTAATTCACAAATTTTTGGATTACTTAACAAAACACTTCAGGAAGATCCACTTTACATTGGTTACTTTGTGTGCTTTCTAAACACTAGGTGTCGCTAAAGGTTAGGCTCATGGTCTGATGCAGCCTATTGAAAAGGCTCAGGTTTGTAGTACTTCTGTTCTTTGGAGTGTAATTATAAAATATATGAATGGTTTGTGATTTTGCCCTCAGAGAAAGAAAAGCCTTTAACAATGGGCTGGGAAGGTGGGGTTGGCTTCACAGCCCTTTGGTGGTAAAGGTCTTTCTCTGCTGTATGGCTTCCAAAGCTGCCCTCTACCCTTACGCCACATAGTAACACAGAAATGAAAAGGAGACGGTCAATCACAAGCGTTTAAGAGAAATAAGATTAAATCAGTCAAATACAGTCTTTAATGGATATTAGCTGCATTCAGTTGAAGTAAAACAGTAAAAGGAGATAGGGACCCCTCAGTTCCAGGACATTCCCTGTAACTAGTTTTTATCCTCAGCACTCCATCCACTTAAGCCAATGCTTATTTCAAATATACAAATATATAGAAAGATGGATAGATAGAGATCTAGAGATATAGACATACACACATATGTACATATGAATGTGTGTGTGTGCACGCGCGTGCATGTGTGTGTGTGTATGTGCGTGTGTGTGTATGTGTGTGTGTGTGTGTGTGTGTGTGTGTGTGTGTGTGTGCATTATACCTTACGGCTTGCGCCTTTAACTTTCTTTTCTATAATCTCCCCATGGTTATAGATTTGAAGGAGGAGGAATTACCAGTGTCACCACCACTGCTGTTGGGACACTACTGACCCTCATAGCTGGGAGAAGGGCCACTATCACACCCCTTTTGGTGTGTCCTCTTCTTTTTTTTTTTCATGGGCTCTCTTCCTAGTCAGGAGATAACTAAAAAACTACAAATCCCAGAAGCCTATTCAGATCCAGACCATTCTCTGTTTCCTGCCCCTCTCCCACAGCAGACATGAATACATCATATACATATCCTTATACATACACTTGTCTCCCCAATAGAATGTAAGCTCTTTGAAGGCAAGACTTTTCATTTTTTCCTTTGTGCCATTTTCCATTTATCCCCTGGTGCTTTGTAAAGTGCCTAGCACTTAGATGCTTAATAAATGTTTATTGTATGACTAATGAGGTAGTGTCATAAAAGTAAATAAGGTATTGCTATATAATCTGAATCCTCTCCTATGTTCTGCTGTGTACATGACATGTTTTTTTCTTATGTTTCTTTTTCTTTTCTTATCATGTATTTAAGTTTTAGTATTTGTCTAAAATAAAAAAGATAAAAAGTAATAAAAAATAAAAGAGAGGAAATTAAATTGGCAAAATGAAAATGAACAAGATGAACATAAAACCAACAGTAAGGCAACAATCAGAATTTACTAAACAAAATTATATACCAACAAAATTTATAATTTAAAGGATATAGATGATTATCAATAAAAAATATCAAAATTATCCAAATAAGAAATAGAAATTGCCATCTTGTTGAAAAGAAAAAAACAGTAAAAGAAGAGGGGAAACTTTTTAGTCCAGATGAATCAAAAAGCAAATTCTATCAAATGTTTAAATACAAATTAATAACAAAGTTCCAATAGGTATTCTCCATAATAAAGAAAGCACTCTACATCAATTTGTTTTGAGACAAATATAGTCCTGATACCCAAACCAAGGCGACATAAAACAAAGAAAGAAGTATAAAAAATATTACCAATGAATACTCCTGAAAACATTTTAGCAAACAGGCTGCATTATCATATCCAAAAATTATTCATTAAAGTCCATGTTAGATGGGTTGTGAAAAGATAAGCACACTAATAATACACTGTTGGTGGAGATATTAATTAATACAAATGTTTTGGAAAACAATTTGGAATTATATGACTTACTAGACTGTTGAAACTTTTTGATTTCATTACGGGGCATATACTCAAAAGAAGTCAATAGCAGAGCAGAAATAGATTAGATAGATATACATATACACACATATGTATATGTGTGTATATATATTAAATAGATATATAAAATATATATATGTATATGTATATCTGTGCATTTTAATGCACAACAGTTTTTACAACAGTCTCCTGGGAGAGGGAGATATTGTGGAACAAATAAGCAGAGTTAAAACAAATCCATGAAGTGGCCATGTTCAATAATGTATGTTTCTATGTCTTGTATTCATCACCTTCCAAAAAGTCCTCTAGAGACATGGTTGATCGTGGTTTTGATTAGAGTTTTTAAACCTATCTTTTTTTTAAAAAAAATAATGTTATTGTCTCTGTATAAACTCTTCTATTGGTTCTCACTTCACTCAGCATCAGTTCACACTACCTAGGATTCCTTAAAAGTCTTTTTTTTTTTTTTACCATTTCTTCTGGCATGTTTATATCCCCTTATATTTATATGTTTGTTCTGTTGTTCACCCACTGTCTAAGAGGTACTCTAAGTCAGTGGTATCAAACTCAGATATAAACAGGGACCACTAATCCCTACATAAGGATCTCTGTAGGCAGCATATTGACTTAGTTTTAAAATGTAATGTTATTTACATTTTTTTGAATTTTTATTTTGTTAAATATTTCCCAATTATATTTTAACCTGGTTCAGCCCACTCAGGAATGTTGGGCTGATCTAAGTCATCCCCTTTAGGTTCATTCTTTTCTTCTCCCTCTCCCCAATTCTTGCAGAATCAGGAAGTTTGTGTTACTCGTTATTATTTCCTCCCAGTCATCATGCTCCCTAGTAGTCCCATTTATTTCCGTATTAAGTATGATATATTTCCATACATCATATTTTGTGTGTGTTCCACCCTTATTCATCCATTTCAAGATAAGAGACTAGGGGTCATTTGATGCCTCATTCTCCCCACTCCTTTTTCCTGGTTTGTATTTTCATCTTAGGTACTCCAATTATGAGAAACACCAAGTTCCAACTCCTTCTTTCTCCTTTCTACACTACTGTACTTCTTCTTTTGCCCTCTCTCTCTTTTCACTCTTCAAATCTTCAAAATAGACCCCCATCTACTCCTCTATTTTTTCTTATATAACTCCCTTAATACCCTTTGAAGACTGATTCTGAAGAGACTCTTGTTTCTTCTTATATTAGCATGTTAGCCCTACATATCAACATATAGCTTCTTCTAAGTGCTCAAATAAATTTATCTTTCCAAGTTTCTTTGGACTCTTGTGTTTATATTTCAAAGTTCCTATTTGGCTTTGTCTTTTCATAATGACTACTTGAAAAAAAACTTCTATTAAAATCTTCTATTTTCCCCCACTGGATTATGCTGACCTTTGCAAGACAAATTTTTTTGATCATAAGCCCTTCTCTTTTGTCTTTTAGAATCTTGTATTCTGAGATGTATTCTAGTTTTTTAGTAGAAGTTGCCTAGTCTTGTGTGATCCTGACTGCAATATCTTATTTTTTGAACTACTTCTTTCTGGTTGCTGGTAGGATTTTTTCTTTGATGTGGAAATTTTTATTTTGGCTGTGACATTCCTGGGACTTTTCCTTTGCAATTGTGATTGGCAGATTCTTTTGATCTTTACAATATTAGTATTTGTGTCCTAGAAATTAAAGAACATCTTCAATTCATCAATACATTAAGTGTCTGCTTACTATGCATATGCACACACATATATGCACACATGAACATTACACAATAGGGTAGGTATAACACTTGAGCCAAAAAAACTTTTTCCCAACTCTGGATAAAGATGGTGTGAGGAAAGAGAAAATAAGAAATGTGATTCAGTATTCTCTTTTGAACTGGAGTAGATAGAAATTATGGCATCATAATTTTTGGGAGAAGGATAAGAACTCTGAAGGGACATGTGAGCACTGAGTAGAATGAATGAAAATTGATCCCCTTCATATCTATACCTACTCTAACGAGTATCAACTCTATCAACTTTCTTATTTAAATTAAACTTCTCCTGCTACAGCTAAGTTCTTGCTCTGTCCTCAGCAGAAAATGACTGGTGACACCCCACCAACAACTCTTCATTCACATGAAAACTAGCCATAACACTTTCACATTACTATCAATATTTACCAGTTTCACTACTGTTTCAAAAAGAGTAAAAAGAACTATCTTAGTGAATAATGCTAAAAAAAACTTTTAGAAGAAAGAATCCCAGTTAAATCTAGGATCATTTATTAAGCACCTACTATGAGCAAGGCAAGTTCTCTTATTCAAAAAACAAGCCAAACAAAAAAAATCTACTCTTTCACTCAGTTCTTAATAGACTACTATTCATAGGCATAGAGTTCCCAGAGATAAAAGCAGAAATCTGTTTTATACAGCTTTTCTACCCAAAGCTTTCAAAGCAGATCCTAACTGCTTTAAAAAGCCTAAATAACAATTAACACATTCCTAAGCACTCTCACAATAAAGTAGTAAGACCATAAAGACTTCAAAAAAAAAAAGGCTGCATTTCTTTCTCATTTATACCAATTAGGTCTCCAGAAATTAGAACTGTAGAGTTCACTAGATCACATTAATTTTTTTTTTCCATCCATTCCACCACTATCTATGCATGAAACTTTAACCACATTAGTAACCATAGTATTGGTCATTCTAATTAGCTGTGTAATGTGAAAGTAATTGATCATTAAAATTCCAACTTTTTTTTTCATAGCTACTTCTCTTCTATCATTCCTGAGTCCTTAATTTTCTTCTTACCAAATAGCTCAAAGAAAAAGACTGGGGCATTGCCACATAGCACTGAAAAATAATTCAGTAATCTAAATATTTAAAAAGGGTCAGGGTCTAAACACTGCACAATGTTTATAGGACATTTAGCTACACATGTAAGGCAAAAGAAACCCCATACTACTCTCTCCGAACAAATCTATCATTATTCAGAAAATGTACTAGTTCCTTTAGAAAGTCTTAATTTAACTATATGAACTACAACTGACCAATATGCCTACTAAAAGGAGTAGATAGAGATCTAGCACCCCCCTCTCAGCTCAGTTGATTTGGTCACAGGATTACAATGACAGATGATGAGGTATAAATGTTGCAACAAGGTATTACTACCCAGTGATCCTTTTAGGAAGCTGGCACACTTTTATCTAATGGAATTAAAGGAACCCTAGTTACTGAAAGAGCAAATAAACTGGCCATGCCTCTGGAGGCTTTAAATAGCTAAGCCCTGGATACTCTATGCAGCTGGACAGTTGGGATCAGTCTAAGAGAGGCAGCAATCTGGAAAGAAACTAGCTCTTCATTTCTAAAGGGGATTGTCTCTGATTGCTAACTCTCTCAACCACCTCCACACTTTCCAACTTTATTGTGGATGGTATCCAGGACTTAAAGCCCCAGGGCACAGCCTATTTGCTTTTGTTCTTCCTAAGACCAGCCTCCCTTTAATTTTATCATAGAGACGTGTGCGGGTTTTCTAAAAGGATCAGATCTCTCGTTAATACCTTGTTACATCATTTATACTTCCTCATCTGGTATTATGTCATGTGACTACCTCACGGGGGGGGGGGTAAGAATCAAATTCCGCACACCCCTCCACACCTTAGACAACCTTCTCATCTATGTAAAGTCTTTATGATACTAATTTATACACAAAAACAAGCACATCATTGATGAGAATATAGTAAGAGACAAACAGACTTTTACAAGTGATATTCAACAATGGACCGCACATTAGCCATTTCTCAACTGACTGAAAGATGTAGAGAATATAAGATCTTACTGTGCCTGTTGTTAGATTATGAAAAATTATCTGATTCAACAGAACAAAAGACCAACTTGAAGGTACTCTTCTAATAAGGTGCCTCCATCAATTCATCAAAATTGCTCTTCACACTAGAAAGACCAGAATTTAAGAATACCTCTTGAAGGACTAAGCTGCACCAATTGACACAGTGGATTTTTTTTATCCATAAGGCAAAGAAAACAGAAATAGGATGAAAATTTTTATTTCCAAGTAAAATTACAATAGAATTTTTGCATAAATTGACTAGCCTGCTCTTTCCAGCGTTAAAGATATAACAAATAACTCCAATTGGCAACCCTCTCTCTAATTACAAATATAAAGCAAGGTACAAAACAGGGAGATGTATGTTACCTAAAGATTTTAGCCAATGTGATGGAAGAAATCCAGTTCAGAGTTCAATGTGATGAAGGCATTTCTGTGGATAGAAAAGTCCTTCATAAATTTCTATTTGCAGATGACATTGTCAGTTGCATCAAGTCACTGGAATATCCCACTGATATCTTTTCAAGAAACCAAGATAGGCCTCCAGCACTTTAGGTGCACCTCCTGTAGTGAACCTTTGGGACAGGAATTGTATAGGCTGGCAGGCATGTATGAGTTGTGAGCTGAATTGTTCAAGAGATAACAGATTCATTTGAGTATTTTGAGCATGTCCATATCACATATTATATTATAAAGTGAGGCTCACCAAAACCATTTGGTATTAGTTAAAAAAATAAAAAAGTAGATCATTGGGAGAAACTAACTGAGCTTATTAGCTAATACACAATAAAGTAAAGGATAACTGGGTTGGGGGAAGAGAAAGTCTTTCTATTTAACAATAACTGTGTGGAAAATTGGAATGGAGCTTGGCATAAATTAGCTTATACTAGCATTACAGTATCTACCAGAGTAGGTTCCAAAAAGATCCTTGACCTAAATATAAAAGGTCATATCATTAAAAAAATGAGAAAAAAGTAGAATGAAATACTCTTCATAACTATGGTTAATGTAATATTTTTAACTAAATAGAGTTAAAGGACATTATAAAAGATAAAAATAAATTCAAGTATATAAAATTTAAAAGGCTTATGCATGAAAAAAGAGCAGAGAAACTAAATTTAAAAAGTTTTTATTTTAATTTTTTATTATGAACTTAAATTTTCATATATAAAAGAAACTGAATGCTGTTCCATACAATTTTAAAGCATGTTGAATTTGAACATATTTGTGTCCTCTTATAATTTATATCCTTTTATGAAGCTTATTTTTCCTCCATGTTTTAATGTTTTTTTGATGATTTGGGGGGACATCTCTATCACTACCCACTAACTCAATACTCCCTTTAAATAGAAGCCCTTTGTCATTAACAGATGTGTAGAATCAAGCAAACACAGATCAACATTGGCCACATCTGAAAACGCCCATCTCATTCTGTACTTCTAGTCCATTAACTTTCTGGTGAGAGGTAGGCTTCATTATTAGTCTTCTGAGGTCAGAAGCAGTCACTGCTTAGATCAAGGTTCTGAAGTCTTTCAAAGTTGTTTTCTTTAATGTTATGATGGTCATCATGTTAACTGCTCTGGTTCTGCTCAATTCCCTCTGCATCAGTTCATGCAAGCTGTGAATCGTTTCAACCATTCAGGAAAACAATTAGGAATTATCCAAAAAAAAGTTACTACCTATTCATATTCTTTGACCCAGCAATATTACTACTAGGCATGTACCATAAGGAGGTCAGGGACAAAGAAAAGCTTTCTATATTCTCATAGCAATCTTTTTTGTATTAACAAAAAAAATAGAAAAAAAGCCCATCTGTTGAGGAATGGCTGAACAAATTGTGGTATATGAATGGTATAGTATTACGCTTCAAATAGTAATGATCATTAGAAATTCAGAGATGTGGAAAGATTAACTCGTATGAACTGGTAAAGTGAAGCGAGCAGAAGAACTAAGAGAACAATAGATATAATTACAATAATGAAAAAAAACCCATCAAGATGAAGCAGAATTTAGTACATTAAAAGGAACAATCTCAGTCCTGAGTAATAGAAAAAGAAATGTACCTCACTCATTTCTTTCATTATGTAGGGGAAGGTGACTTAGTAATTAGTTTTGCTTAACTGTTTTTCTTTGTTACAACCAAGGGCTCTTCAAAATAAGATTTATTTTGAAAAAGGACAAGTAGCTCACAGAAAGGATTACTTAGTGTTACTTTGATAAATCCAAATCAAAATTTTAGTTTTTTTCTCTTTTTGCTGCTCATTTTCAAGTACCTATAGAATTAAAGAATTTTAAAGGTTAGAAAAAACCTTGTTGGAATAGTAGATAGAGATTTGGAGTCAGGGTGACAGATGTTCAAGTACTGCCTCTAGGCATACATGGCCTGTGAAACTATCCTGGACAAGTCACTTAAACTCTCTGTGCCCCAGGCAAATCTCTAAGACTATAAATTGTATAGTAGGTGCAGTTTTACTTCTGTAGAGGAAGTTCCTCATGTGAGTTCAGTAGACAGTTTAAATCCCAGGTCCAGTAAAAAAAATAGGAAATTATTTTACTAGTTGTCCAGGCTAATCCTTACCACATCATAAAGACCTCCTCCACAACACCCAAAGGCATAATATAAACAGTTTGACATTATGTACTATTTCGATCAATCAATAAAAATTTAATAAACACCTACTATGTGCCAGGCACTGCGCTAGTGAAAAACCTCCACCCTCAAGAAGCTTCTTTTCTATCAAGGAAAACAATGTGTACACAAATAAGGAAATATGAATGAAATATATACAAAGTAAATACAAGTTAATTTCTGAGAGAAATAGCATTTAGGGGAGGGGAGTTCAGTAAAGACCTCAAAAAGGAGGTGGTGATTAAGCTAAACACTGAAGAAAGCTGAGGATTCAAAGAGGTGAAGGAGAGGAGGCATGGACTTCCAGGAAGGGGAATAACCTTTACTGAATTTAGGCATTGGGATTAAAGAATGCCACGTACAGAGAACAAGGAAGCTACAGTGCATGATGGAGAGTAATCAAAGTAATTAAAAGGAATTGTAAACTAATAATAATTATATGAAAGACTTTCAAATCACTAAAACTAAGAGAAATGCAAATCAAAACAACCTTGGGGTTCCAACTCATTCCCAACAAATGGGCAAAGATGATATAAGATTGGCATACTCAAGGTTGGAGGGCCTGTAGAAAGATAAGCACACAAATACACTGTTGGTAGAGTCCAGAACTGGTCCAACTATTCTGGAAAAAACAATTTAGAATCATTCAAATAAAGTGACTGAAATATGCATACCCTTTGAACCAGACTCCCCCTTGTAAGACATATACCTTTAAGAAAAACTCAATAAACACCAAATACTTATAGCATCACTTTTTTATGGCAGCAAAAAACTGGAAACAAAGTAAATGCCTAATTGAAGAATGGCTAAACATTGTGGTACACGAGATACATGTGGTAACTCAGCTCTGATATTATTGCACCATAAGAAACAATGAATTTGAAGAATGCAGAAGCTTGAGAAGATATTTACAAACTGATGCAAAGTAAATAAGACAAGAAAAATAATATCCACAATGTAAATGAAAAAAAAAACCAAAACAAAAAAGAAACTAGACACTGCAAATTATAATAAATTAAAAATTATGTAAGTATAAAATAAAAAAAATACAATTATATAGGGACCCATCCTGTCCCTAAAGAAGAAATGAGAAAATGCACCTCACTCCATTGATTTGAGAGGCAGGGGCCTACTGGTGTGGAACATTGTATACACTGTCATATTCAATTGATGTGGACTTAATTTTGAGGAAATGTTTTTTGAATTTTGTCTTTTTTATTCTTTGTAATAAAGAATGACTCTACAGGCAGGAGAAAGAGGCAGACGAATTTTGAAATGATTCTGTGTGGACTCATTTTGCTTGACCATGCTTAGTTGATACAAGGGTTCTCCCTTTGCCCCAGACCCTTTCTCCAAGTTAACTTGAAATAAAGTGGGGGGATATGTTAATAATAGTGATGATTAAAAATAAAAGCCATTATAACACTTGAAAAAGCACAGAAGGGAAATTAGTTTAGAAGTAAGCATAGACAATCAGGGCAGTTTTGAAAATAATATGTGGACTTCATTATATACTTTTTTTAAAGCAATTTGTGAAATGGAGATTCACAGTTTCATAAAGATCCTCTTTTTGTGTTCTATGTCTATGGAAATGTTCTTTTTAGCGTTTAAATTTAGAATTTTAAAAAAAATTTAAATAAAAAGAACTGAAGGTGATATAAAAACCAACAATCTGAAACAAAATTTGAAAATGAATAGTTATGTAAATATAAAACCAAGCAAATAGTAAAAAGGTTTGCAAATAAATAAAGATGGTACACAATGCAATTCAGATACACGATAACAAAGCATTTTAAATTCTCTACTTAGGCAATAGATTTTCTGGTTATTTAAGTAACAAATACAAAACTGTTTTTGTTTAGTTAGTTGTATTCATATGAACATACTCCAAAGGAAGGATGATAGCATAGAAATTACTGAAAATATTTTTTTCATTGTATTATTGAGGTAACGTAGTTTAGGAATCTGAAGCTGTGTAGTGGTTTTTTAGGTTAATTCCGCTAAAAAAATACTTGGCAGAGATTATCCACATTTGGGGACTTTTCACTGATGCAATAGCTACCTACATTTTCTAACATTGTCTTGTTTTACTTCGTTGCTATTCACGTGTGGGAGGAAAGACAAAAGACAAAAGAATAAAAAAGTTTTTTTCATGTTATAGATTAAAAAGATCACAGATCTAAAACTGGAAAGAACCTCAGAGGTTATGTAGCGCAACCCCTTCATTTTATAGATGAGGAAACTAAGGCCCAGAGAGGTAAAATCATATGCCCACTGTCACACAGGTAGTAAGTGGCAGAGCTTAGTGTTCAAACTCAGGTCTTATAGGCTCCAAGCTCAGTGCTCTTTCCACTGTACTATGCTGCATATTTCTTATGCCCTATTTATACCAAAATATTTGATATTAAATATATTTTCCACTAGACTTCTAGTCCAGTGTTATTTTGAAGCATCCATACTAAAGTCAGTAATTATGATTCTAAGTACCATTTGTGTAATGTACAATAGAATAACTTATTCCAGCCCAAATAGGGCAGTGATTGCTATTATTCAAAATAGAAATGAAGTCCAAATATCTGCTTGTAAGGACAGTAAAATATAGCATAAAATCTAATTAGCGTGTTGAATAAATTTTGCTGCAAAATATAGTCTGATAGCATTTCAGAGGAGGAAAGGTTTTGGGAGGCAAAGGTTATGAACTATAATCTGTTTATTTTATGGTTTTCCCCATCCATAAGGAATTGTGTATTATTAGTTTATGATAGATAGTCTCTTAACCACAACTGCTGATATTATTAACCATAAAAGGCTTGAGCCTCATGCTTAATCTCAATCCTTACATTATTACAACCTTCAAATAAAGTTATTACTATTCACATATTATGGCCAACATTTTTGGAATCTTCTAATATTTTCAGTACCGCATAGGTGTGGTGTTCACATTATTTATTGACTAATATTTAGAATTTAGTATCTTCATATTCAATATTTCCATAATTCAGCAATATTCCTAATAGCCAACAAGTCAGTTAGCTACCAAGTATTCATTAAATATTTACTATTTTGTCAACATGGTGCCAAGCTCAGGGGATTAAAAGAAAAGCAAATCAATCCCTGCCCTCAAGAAGCTTACATTCTAGTAAGGGGGGTGTACAACCTATAAATGATCAGATATATACAAGATATGCACAGAATAAATAGAAGGTGATCAGAATGGGAAGGCTTAAGCATCTGGAGAAAGTGGAAAAGGTCTCTTGAAGGAGAGATTAGAGCTGAGCCTTGAAGGAAGCTAGGGAAACTAAGTAGCAGAGGTAAGGGGGCAGAGCAATCAAGTCATGGGCACAAAAGGAGATGGAGTGTGATACTCCAGCAACTCCAACTAAGCCAGCAAGTTAGATCCTATGGGGTAGAGGGGGGAGTAATTTGTGAAAAGACTTGGAAAGTATAAAAAATAGGAAATGATCAAGTTATAAAAAGCTTGCCCTACAGAGAAGTTTAATATTTGAATCTGGAGATAATAAGGAACCACTGGAGCCCGTTCAACACAGGGGTAGGATGGTCAGACCTTGGCCATTAAGTAAATTGAAGTAGGGAAAGACTATAGGGAGACTAGTTAGAAAGCTCGTGCAGTAGTCCAGGAAAGAGGTTATGAGTCTTGGAATACAGTTGTGGATGTGTGAATGAAGGAAAGGGAACATATATGAACATTTGTGACATGTAAAGGTAGAAACAAGAAGACTTGGATTAGATTAGATTCACAAGGAGGGGAGGTGAATAAGAGTGAAAATTTGGGCATAACACTGCAATCACAAGCCTGAGTGGCTGAGAGGATGATGACGCCCTTCACAGTAATAGGGAAGTTCACTGGAAGGGAGGTTTTGAGAGGAAAGAGAGTGAATTATTTTGGACATGCTGATATGCCTACAGGACATCCAGTTCAAGTCATCCAAAAGGCAGTGGGTGATATATCACTGCAGCTGAGAGGAAAGGTTAGAGCTGAATATATAAATCTGGGAATCATCTGCATATAGCTGAAAACTGAACCCATGAAAACTCACCAAGTGAGACAGTATAGAGGAGGAGTTAGTAATTTTTTTTCTGTAGGCAAGACAGTAAACATCTTAGTTTGCATGTCAAGAGACAAAACTGAGGATATTATTTAAGTACTTATATAACAAGAGAGAAAACAAATTTTTACACAATTTTATTGACAAATTCAAAATATAATTATAATTGAGTATTTTTTTTTTTGCAAAATAGGTCCATGAGAATGAGAATGAATGAGAAGAATAGAACTCTCCCTTTTTTGGAGATAACATTTCTTGGGGTTCAAAGTTAGTGATCCCTATCATCAGATTTTATGCATTTCAAATCTTTGAAAATTTTCTTTCACAGAGGTAGTTACTGCCAAATATTGATCTTAATCCACCAACATATGATTTTAATTGAGCATATTCATCACTTGGAATGCATTTAATAGAATTCTATTAGATCCTTCTCTTTATATTTCCCTTTTAGCCAGTTATTACACAGCAGATTAATCACTTCCACCTTCAGGTTAGGTGGAAGATCCTAAATTGCAGAGTTAATTGAATTTTGAAAGATGGAAATTTCTTTTGAACCTGTACTGAGGTCTGAAAAACACTTCTGGAACTGTAGTTTAAACTCAGAAAATAAATCTGCTGCAAATTTGTGTGAGAATGGAGATCTAGTTACTTGTTTTAATTTTTGACAGCATAGGAAGTGTATAACACAGCTTGACATGACTTGTAATTGAAACAGTTATCACTGAATTGACATTACTGTAGTATGTTTTACATATAAGCACTATTTTACCTTGTAATTTTAGGTTGCATTCATTAAGAAAAATTATAAAGTCTGCCCAAAAGCTAATTTCCAAAGCCACTGAGTGTTTAATAATAATGGTTGAGGGCAAGTCTTATTCAGAAAAAAATTTCAATCTTGGCCCTGGGCTTAAAAAGTCATAATAGAACTGTTTTCTCTTCTTTTCTTATTTTAACATTATAGATGTTAAACATGTCACTAATTTAAAAAATATCACAATACAGTGGTATGCATGGCACTCAAAATGCTGTTGAGTCATAATTGCATCACTGTGATTTGTAGTATACCTCGGGCTATACAAATGCAGCCAGTGGGCCTTTGGTCCACAGGCCACAGTTTGCCAATCCCTGGGATAAAATAAAAGAGACAAGAGGGCCCAAGACAGAGCCAAAGGAGATATATAATGTTACTGTGAGTGACATGGATAAAGATCTAGCAAAGAAGTCTCAGAAAGAACAATTGTAGAGGGTAATGTCATGAAAACATAGAAAGAGACGATCTAAGGGGAGGTAATCAACAGTGAAAAATGCTGCATAAATGTCAGTAAGTTTGAGAAGTAAGAAAAGGCCATTGGATCTGGCATTGACAACTTTGGAGAAGGCAGTTTCAATTGAATGATGAAGTTGGAAGCCAGATTGCAAAGGATAAAGGACAAGGGGCAGCTTTCTTGAGGACTTTTTCTACAAAAGGGAGGAGAAATATAGGGTGAATCCTAATGGGGATGGTGTATCAAGTAAGTTTTTCAAGGATGAGGGAGCCATGGGTGTCCAGAGCAGCGTAGAGGGAGCCTGTAGGTTAGGAGAGGCTGAAAATAAGACAGAATGGAGATTAAAGGAGAAGCAATCTGCCAGAGACTCCAGAAGGGGATGGGATGGAAGGTATACATAGAAGCATTTGCCTTAGCAAAGAGAAGAGCCACTTCTCTAACCTGAGTGAAGTAGATCATGGAGGAAGATGTCTACAGGATGTAAGATGAGGAGGAAATGAAAGAGAGCTCTCAGAAAATGACTTCAAAATTTTCAGTTAAATATGAGACAAGGTCTTCAAATGAGAGGGTCATAGGAGTCTTAAGGAGAAGTGACACGGTTTTTGTTTCGTTTGTTTAACTGCCTTTATCTGGAGTGGAATAGTGAATAAACTAAGAAGAGAATGTTTGCCTTGTTGCAGTAGGGGCCCTGATGAGACGACAGATTTGTAGTAGACTGAATCAGCATGATTTCTTGATTTCCTCCAGCTCCATTCAGCAACAGATGAAGAGGTAAAAAGGAAGCAGATACTGGGAAGTTTGGCAAAGTGTGATACAACAAAAGGGCAAAGACAGTGTAAAGTCAATTTGGTTTCCATGGAGTTGAGATAGGGAAAGGAGGCCATCCTAGCCAGTACAGGGATAACAATTGTCTATGAAGATCAGAGTAGATGAAGGCCACAGTGAAGATGAAGAATATTAAATTATGTATTAATCTTAGAAGTATCAATTGTTAAAGCCCTTCACAAAATTCAACTAAATTACCATTTGGTAAAAGCAATTCAAATCAAGAGAATTATCATCAACACTGGTCCTGTCATTGTTCATTTATTGTTTTCCCTAGAAACGTTTAGTGTTGTTTACAAATTGTCTTCTTCAATTCCTCCCTTGTCTTCACTTTGTTTCTTCCCTCAGTGCCCAGACTCTATCCAGGCAGGAGAAGACCCACTCCCCATGGCACCTGCCCTCCCTTCCCTTGCCTTTGCTCCTTTTCCTCCTTGGGCCGCTCAGACCCCATATTCAAGATGCCTGACTGTTTGCACCACCTGAATGAGATGGATGTCAACAACTCTATTCCTTATGGTGAGATACGAAGGACCACCAAGCCTTACTACTTACTCTGCAAATGCATCCCAAGGTCCTCCATGTCTTACCATATGTACTGCCTCTAGGTCCTCCAAACCCCCAGATACCATCATCTAAGCCTACTGATGCAACCTAAGGACCCCTGAACTATATGTCAGTCTTGCTACTACACTCTTAGGACCTAAAGACCTTTCCATCTGTCCTGCTACTCATATTTTTTTTATGTGTTATCTTCCCTAACTGGAGTGTAAATAAGCTCCTTGAAAGAAGGGACTGTCTCATTCAATTTGTAACTCCAAGATTTAGCACAGTGTTTGGGACATAATAATTGTTCAATAAATGTTTTTAAGTCATTCATTTAAAAACCTATTGTTGTACTGAGGCCACCAAATGTTTACCAATAAATAAATTTTTGTAGTCTATATCCTTTTTATTTTAAACTAAGACTATCATAAGAGTACAAAATATTTATCATAAAATACACTGAATCATCAATAGGTAATTTAAATTTTCCATTTTTAATGTGACACCTACTATACTGGAACAAAATTATAAGATATAAGGAAGCTACAGCTAAATGGAAGAATAACTAACTCTTCTCAGAAAGTTAAATAAAAGAGCTGGAAGAGTTGGTTTTATCATTCACCCAACAGTTAGAAGAAACATTTCATGGGACACTAACTAGGTCATATCGTAGTAAGAGTGTTCACAATAAATGTTTGCAAAATACCTAGCAACAAGGGCACAAACTCATGGAAAGAATAGAGAGGGCAGAGAAATTCTAAGAAAAAGTGGATAAAACCCTCCATTTAAATCTATACTTGGTGGGCACAGGGTATAGGTCTGTGAAAAATGTTGGAAAATATGTTCAAGATTAAGAAATTAAAGAGTACAAAAGCTAGTCATGAAACAGAAGTCCCACATTATATATCATGAATACTTTCTTCAAGAAGAGAGTTAAGGAACACAAAAAATGCCATCATAAAAAATTTTAAATACAAGAAGTGCCTAGTTACCTCTCATGAATATTAAGCAAGGCATAATTGAGGAAAATGTATTCTCACCAGAGGTATTTGCTATTGTCATAGAGGAAGTCCAAATGGAAGTAAGATTCCCTATAGATGAAGAGGTCTTCTCTTACTTAAATATGATAGGATGCTGATTGTTCCAAGTCCCAGAACACTGGTCTAACTAGATGCATAGGAAAAAAAGCAAGTGGATCAGAGTGTCCAGATAAAGATATAAAACTGGGAAAATAATTAACACAACTAGTCCATAAATACATATATTATGGACAGATTGGCAGTATGACATCAACGATGCCCAGCATTGAAGGCTGATCAGCTAGATGGTGCAGTGAAGACAGCTCTGAGCCTGGAAAGGAAGATCTGAATTAAAATCCAGCCTCAGACACTTACTAGTTGTGTGATCTAGGGCAAGTCACTTAATTGCTGTCTGCCTCAATTTCCTCAGCTGTAAAATGGGGATAATAATCTACCTACCTTCTAGGTTTATTGTGAGGATCAAGTGAGATATTTGTAAAGCACTTAGCCCAGTACCTGGCACATGGTAGGTGCTTAATAAATGCTTATTTCCTTCCTTCCAGAAAATATAATGCCTTTTTAATGACTTTAAGCTTTCCCCTCCCACCAAAAATGCCCATCATACTAATATCAATATTCTTCTGATGATATTGCATGGCTATAAATCACATAATATCATGGTCTCCAAGAATCAAAATGTATGAGTCAATACAGTGATGTACGTGGAGCACATGGATGTACGTGGAGAGATACAGTATATTATCACCGCCTAATTGCACACAATAAGTGGTATAAAAAGAGATATAATCAGAGAGATGTATCATGGGAAAAGGCGATAAACTGGTCAAGTAATGAAAACAAGAGATAACTAAGAGACAGCCGACATACTGTATTAATATTCAAATAACGTAAAGGGACCTACAGCAAGACCCCAAGCATGACCTACTGCATGAAATTAGGAGGATAGAGATAACAGTTGCACAAGATGAAAAGTACGATGTGCTGTAATCTGAAACACTAGGGGAAGTACCAGCAAGGAATAAAATTATGTCTCCACTATAGTACTGAAGTAACTACTACACATAATACATTTAGTATTAAAGATTTAGGTCTGGAAGGGACCTTAAGGATCACCTAGTCCAATTCCTTCATTTTATAGATGAGAAAACTGAGGCTCAGAAAGTGAAATGACTTACCTAAGTTCACATTGATATTAAGTGATACAGCCAGGATTAAAACCCAGGTACTCTGGTTCCAAATCCGGGTAATTTTTTTAATAAGTTCAATGGTCTCTTTTTTCCAACAGAAACAGATATGAATTCAGAAATTTCTGCATTTTAAGTAAATGTAGTTTGTCAATCTATATTAACAGGGAAGCCATGATATGGATTATTTTAAAAATAATTTGTATTTGGTTATGAGATTATAGTTGACTATGAATGTATCTGAAGTATTATGAATTATTAGAACAGACAAATGGAACTATGCAGTAAAGGTCTAACAGACCACACTCTCTATCTCTTTCTTCTGCTGGTAAGATTGCATCACCCTCTCAGGCCTCAAAAGGCTTTTTAAGCAGAAAAAAGTCAACAAAGATTCTTAACTAATGAGTTTTATGTGTAAGGAACAATTAGAGATAGAAGGCAAGAAGCCATTATTAAGTGGTTACTATATGCTAAGCACTGTGCTAATTGCTAGGAAACAATTATAAGCAAAAAAGAAAGACAGTCTCTACCCTCAGGAAGCTTAACTTTATTCATTTATTTTTGTTTTGTTTGTTTATTTTTAGGCAATTGGGGTTAAGTGACTTGCCCAGGGTCACACAGCTAGTAAGTGTCAAGGGTTTGGTATGAGGCCAGATTTGAACTCAGGTCCTCCTGACTTCAGGGCCAGTGCTCTATCCCTTGTGCCACCTAGCTGCCCCAGGGAGCTTAAATTTAAATGGGGGAAAACAAAACACACAAAAAAAAAAGAGCTGTAAGGGGCAGGGGGTGGGGAGAGTCTGGAAGGTTACAATCAGGGACAGCAAGGGAATGAAAGTTGACCAGGCTAGGTTCCTCCCCCAAATGGAGTACCTAGGGGAAGTTCACCAATGGAGGCTACAGATGGTCCAGTAGATGATATTTTAAAATGACAAGCATCTGTTTATGGTTATTTCCAATTTGGTTAATTGAAAGTTAAATGTAAAGAGAAGTATTTCATAAACAAAGACTAACAGAATAAGAATTAAATAATAATAATAATAATAATGAGAGTAAAGAGTTGTTAGAATTGCATGTGTAGCAAAATATTTTTTTTAAATCAACATAAAAATACCTATGTAAAGCCCAAAATGGCATTTAAGGCCCTCAACAATCTGATCTCAATCTACCTTGTTTCACATACACCTTCCTTTTCTCTAGACCAGAGGTTCCCAAACTTATTTGGCCTACTGCCCCCTTTAAAAAATTATTCAGTGCTCCCCTGGAAATCTACTTTCTTTAATGCTTTAATGGTTTTTTGAAATTTGCATAATTTCAAAAAAGATAAAACATTTTTTGAAAATGCTGCATCTTAAATTTAATAATTTATTGTAAATTTGTGGGTTTTTTCCTGCACTGAAATTTTGATAATGCAACATTGCATCATGTAACTGTATCATATGGTAAACAAGTCATTACACACACATATTCCAGTGGATGCATGCTGGACTTCCTGACAATGTTTGACATGGTTGCCTGCCAACACTTGCTTGTTAAGACCTGTTGGTGGACTTTACCACTGAACAGTTATAATTTGCATTTTGTGTGTTTATTTGGAAAGTAATGTAATCACTACAACTTTAACTCTGTTACACAACAGATGAAACATGTATGAATGGATTTTCAAAATTTTCTTTTCTCTTCTTTCCTTATGCTTCACTGCCCCTTTATTTTTATTCAATCCCCCCCCCCAATTGCTCCGGGGACTACTACCACCCCCCAGCACCCCCTGGGGGCAGTATCACCCACTTTGGGAACCTCTGCAGACCAAGTAGACACCTTGCCATTCCCCCAAATATACCCCAAACTTTTCTACTTCTACCACTTTGTTGAAACTATCATATAAGCCAGAGCTGAACTTTCTTTCATTGTCAAGCTCCCATGCTATTTTCTTCATGAAGTGTTCTCTGATCCTCCAAGAGACGTGATCTCTTCTTTTACTGAACTCCCACAGTACTTTAGTTTATACCTCTTACTTATTAATCAGTTTCTATTTTATATCATAATTCATAACTAAGAGACAGCCTACATACTGTATTAATATTCAAATAATGTAAAGGGACCTATAGCAAGGACCTACAGTTCTCAACTCCCTAATCTCAACTCCAAGAACAATATTTTCATCTTTGTCTCCCATCTATGCCTAGCATATTCACATATTCAACAGGTGCTTGCTAAAGACATTCCTTTCATCAGACAAAGCTCAATTCAAGTACTATAATAGTTTGTTTCCCTGATCACCTAAGCTCATAATCACTTATTTCTCTTAACTGTATCGCACTTTTCGTACTCTTCATTTAACAATGATCACTCGCTGCTTTTTGTAACTATGTTTTGTTTAGGTGAGGGGTTGATCAAAAAAGTTCTTTGATAAGCATCCAGGATAGTGAGCCTTTGGCAATTTTGATTGTATTTCCCTATAGAGTATAAGGTCATGGTGTACTCCAGGTTTTCACTATGGGGATTGCCTCCAAGATGAATTGGGGTTTTTTTTGCCCTTTTAAGTGGTCTAATAAAGATGAATTTTCATTAAGGCCCAAAGTCCTTTTTTTCTATCCTTCGTGGCATATACCAGGAGCCACATGTCTCTGCCCACATGGCCTAAGCTAGGAGTTCCTCTATTAGAGGAAAGGGAGATTTCCTTGCCAATGTTATTCTTTTTGGAAAAAACAAACAAACTGCAAGTAGACACAAGATCCTTGAAGGGGGGGGCAATTTCATTTTTGTCTTTATAACTTTAGTAAGTGCTTAATAAATGTTTATCTTGTTAAAATGTAAATGCAATTCAATGTTTACAGTGACATAGGAGTTGTTTTTGTTTTTCTACGTCTGGCTTTTTGGGTCAAAACTCTATGGATTATCACCTTAGTATATGAGAAGAACAAAACGTGATCCAGAATAAGAAAAATAATGCCCAGCTTACAATAACACCAAGCCTATTGCAAGAATGAAGCCAGAGTGAAGCCTTTACTCCCTGTTATTTGTTTCCTTACTTCAGATCAGAGCTCACAATTTCTATACAACCCTAGCAAATCATGTAAATGTGTATGTTGTGACTAATGTGATATAAAGCCATCATTCAGTTTTCAGTATATGTATATTTTTGTTCTAACAATTTAACGGTTTATTCACTTATGAAAGCATTTTATAATGCAGGTCACAAGTATTGTGATTTGCTTGAGGTTCTCAAATCCTAATGTTCATGAAGCTGACCTCTTAGAAAACTATATATATCCTTGGTGCCTCATTCCTAAAATATGGAGAAAAGATAAAATACTGACAACAAAAAGTTGACATTGACAACTAATTTTCTCCACAACTGATGATCAGCAGTAGCAACCATTAATCTATCTCCCTCTTCTCCCAAATGCTAAAGAAATGAGGTTAAGCAAATGACACTTTCTTTCAAAGTCTAAACTCCAATGCACAATGGTTTCTACACCATACTTCACAAGTCTGGAATACATGCAAATACTATGAAGGTCAGACATATTTTAACAGATGTTAACTAAATAAGGCAAAAATATTTTGTCTTCACATTATGTTCTAATGAAATGAATTAACTGGTCAGATAAAGCAACATTAACATAAAGAGTCTAAAATTTCCTTTTGCTGATGTTAATATGAGGAAGAGATTTTCCCAGCTGGTACTTGGTTAATATTTTTTTTTTTTAAAACAGCATCAAGCCCTTTTTGCGTATGTTATGATGGGGATTCTTTGTGCATGACCTAGGTCCCTTCCAACTCTCATATTCTGTGATTCTGATACATAAATGATACCTCAAAAACAAGATTTCTTAACCTTTTTATGTCATGAATCTTTTTGGCAGTCTGGTGAAGTCAATAGACCCTATCTCATAATATTTAAAAAAAAAATATATATATATATATACACAGTGAAAATGATAAATTTTGATTAGAAGTTAAAGATATATGTGTGTGTGTGTGTGCCTGTGTGTGTGTAGATAAATATTTTTTCTCTATATAAGTTCACAGAACCCCTGAAATCTATATGAACCCCTTGGGGTTAACAACCTCTGTTATAGAGAAACTGAAGCAACTATACTCTTAAAAATGTTGCTTTTCTTAAATTTAAATATTTTCCCTTGAAATCTTGTTGACATTCCTAATTTAATAATGTTTCCCCCCCCAAAAAAGATAGTTCAGTAAGCTTCCAGTCTTTATTGAAGCATAAGTTACAAATTTATGGAATTCAAATTAACAACATATTGCTGTATAAAACATTTCAGAGCTCCTAAATGGAATCCATAATCACCCAAGAGTTTGACACATCAACACATGAACAAAAACCCAAATAGCTGAAGAATGTCTATTATACAGACTGTATCATGTATTTGAACAGATATATGACAGAAATGGCCCATCAGCACATATATCTTGAATACACAGTGTGGAATGCCAATGGAGTAGGCCCAAAACTGAATAGCAAGTTGGCCTACATTTTGGAAATTACGCAATGCTTTTAGTGAATTAAGGCTTCTCCTTGAAACAAATGTTCATCTTTTAAACATCAATATTGTTCTAGTGATGCTATACAGCTGTGAGTCATGAAATGTTACAGTCCTCCAAATATTAAAATCAAATGTTAGGCAAAGGACAATGGAGAGGCACAGAGTGGGCAAGAGTAGGCTGTAGCATATTACTAATTATGACCTATGCTGAAGAAGAAACAATCAATCAATGAGCAAGCCTACATTCCATCGGGGAGAAAGCATGTATTCTGTTGTACGTATGTGTATATGTGCGTCTGTGTACAAATACAAAAGAAGTAGAAGATAGTTTATGGGAACATAGATTTAGAGCTTAAAGGGATTTTAGAAACCAGTGGGTATAACCTCATTTTAAAGATGAAGAAACTGAGTCTGAGAGAGTTAAGTGACTTGCTCAGGGTCATAAGTGTGGGAGGTAAGATTTGAATCCAGGTCTTCCTTAGCAAAGGATAGCCAAAGAATGCTTATATGTTCCATTGGTTTTCACATAATGTAAAGATCTGGAGAAAGGCCCTCTGGCCGGGCCCTCTACACAGAATTTATGGAAAATATGAACAAGATTCACTTCTTCTCTACAGTTACCTTTCATCCTTTCTGTATCTTCTACATACCTATTTATATACATGTTGTTTCCCCAAGTAGAATGCAAGCACTGTGAGGACACTGACTGCTTTTTTTAGTACTCCTAGCCCTCAGCATGATGCCTGGCACATATTAAGCTCTTAATAAATGCTTGTGAATTGATTAATATATATATTCACATATTAATGAGATACAAATCTATAAATATTTAAAAGTATAGGGGTATGAGTATAAAATGAGACTGGTTTCCATAAGTCATACATAAGAATCAGTCTACAATCTTATAACTTCAACTTCAATAATGATAACTGATACTTTTAAATGTTATGCCTTAGGCAGCAATTTTTCCCCAAGATTTTACAATACAATACTGTGGGTATAAGTAAACAACTAACACTGATATTGCCCTTAGCATTACATAAACATGCAAGAAATTTTAGAAGATTAATTGAAGTTGAAGAGTAACTAAACTATAAGCTTCTTATTGTCAAGTGCAATGTCTTAAGATTTTTCTTTGACCATTCCTAGCAGGCTATTAAAAATATAATAGTAACTTAGTGGATATTATTCATGTTCCCTGATTTCAAATTTTCATTTATAGTAAGAATCCATTCATCTCGTGTCTAATGTTACATTAGTAACTGGTAAACTTTTCACTACTTTTACTATTTCCATTTAGTTTTTTAAATAAATTTTGACTTATTTTCATATTATGATTCAAAGAAATCTCTGACTAAATTAGCTATTACATACATAAATATATAACAGATGGGCTCCTGAAAAGTTGTAAGCAAACTGAGTTTCTGAAAATCAAATAATATTTTAATGTACTGGAGAACTACTTCAAAGAAATTGATAATGAATCCTTTTGTAAAGTGAATTATTCTCTAATTTAAATATTTCAAAAATTCATGTAATTTGTTCAATTTTTATAAATACTTTATAGATAAGCTGGAGGCAGCTGTAATTACAATATAGCCTGGAACATATTTCCTCTAGTAGGCTGCTAATGGCTATTAGCATAGTACCACATCATAGCAAATCCTCCAAAGGCTTTATAAGAATTAAAGTGATATTATCCCTTTCAATAAAGTAAACACAGTCCAGCCCTCCAACTCCAAATGTTTTCACAGAAGAAAATATGTAGAAAAAATATAATGTAATTTCTAATTAAAATTAGATAGCAGAAACAAGTTAAGAATGAAAGATATTACAAATGATTAAGAACTCAAAATATGTTTAGTTTACATAACTAAACTGAATCATAATTATTTTAAAAAATCAATTGGTAGATTAGAATGAAAAGTATGGATACAAGTACTATTTTGTAGCACTAATCATAATTTTTAAATCATCTTTTATGCCTAGCAAATTTTTCTTTTCAAAAATTAGTTCCCCATAAGCTCTAGTTATATGGAGATAAGATTTAAACTTTCATTTTACTAAATAAGTGTTCAATTTAAGATTACCGAACACAAAAACAGCATACAAGAGCTGTTACTGAAACAAAGATACAAGGGAAAGATTGTTTCCTTTTTTTTCTTTTAATGTATTTCTATCCTCAGTGCCCCACACAAAGTAGGTGCTTAACAAATGCTCGTTGACCTCCATACCTGTGTAATGTTGTAGGAAAAGTCCTGAACTTACACTTTCAAAACTGAGTTTTCTGCCCCAGCTTCAAAAATCTACTAGCTCTGTTACAATGGGCATGTTTATGTCTTTGAGCCTCAAATCTCTCTCTTGTAAAAGATCAATGACATTTGAACTACCTACCCTATTGGGTTGGGACCAACATTACTTTGTAAATCTTCAAGTACTATAGAAGAATGAGTTGTTATATTTTGCAATGGATCTTAAAGGTCTTTGGGGATATGAGAAAGGAATTGGGATAATGATCCTAAATACCAATTTTTATCACTCACTTGTATTATCAATGCTATTGAAACAAATACGAAGTCAGAATAGTTTAACACAGTGCTTATTACATGAAGAAAACTTGTATGAAATGATGTATCTAAGATAACTAAGGTTCATCATATATTTTTAATTAATACCCGCTAATCACAGAAATGTCATTATGAATGAAATACTTTTCTCCAACAAAATAATATTTCATTCCAAAAAGCAAAATTTAGGAACCAATCTCTATACCTTTCATTTCTGTCTAACCGTTTAATTCCTGCCCAAATATTAACACTGCTCTTATCAAACCTACAAACTCAATATGATTTGACAAAGAAAAGGGAGTTTAATCTTCATTAAATTTGCAGAAAACGAACTTTGTTTCTTTTGAAATGTGTGTTCAAAAAACTAGTGGTAATCAAGCACTTAAAATAAATCATTCAACCTATTTTTAAAAATCGACAAACGTTCTGAATAGTTTTAATCTTTAGGTATTCTATTTACCTTACTTCAACTCCAATCAAAAAGGATTGTGTTAAAATTTTTTTTAAAATTTCTTGATCAACCAGGTTGGGAGGGGGGAAGAAAACATATGCACTGCCACCTTAAATATTAAACATTTATTTCACAAATGAATTCCAAATTCATTCACTTCATCTGACCTGTTACAACCAACTTGTTTTTATCCAAATTATTTAGTTTCAATTCCAAACATTAAAAAATGTATCAGGATGCAAGGCAAATTTTTCCTAGATATAGGCATTCTATTTATTCCAAATTCCAGGTATATATAAAGCACAGTACTTTACCATTAATCTATAGAATCCCACATTCTTAATATAATATTAATATAATTTAATATACCACATGCCTAAAATTCTCTCAGTTGCTGCTATTGAACAATTAAGCTTTGGTCATTCAATGACAGATGTGTTTCAATCTATCTAAGAGTTATGTTCTTGAAGTTATATCCTAGTCCTTTCAGAACAGAATTGTTTCATTTTTTTTGTCTTTGTATAGGCGGTGCCAAGTGTGACTGGCACATAGTGTTTAATAAATACTTATTGGTTGGCTAATTGAAATTCAAATGCACTATAGGAGACTACTGGTCAAAAGAATCCTGCAATGACTTATTTTTATAAAACAAAGCCTTTGTTGTATATCTATATGTATGCACTTACATTCTAATATATGTGTGTTTATGTATATGTGCATACATATAGATATACACAAAATAAATTAGGGGGAGAGGGTTAAGAGCCACTTGGGAGGATCAACAAAGGCTTTCTGTAGGTGTTACCTGAGTAGAGTTTTGAAGGAAACTGGAAATTCTAAGAGGCAGAGGTGAAGTGAGAATGCATGCCAGGCAGAAGAGAGTGCCAGTGCAAAGGTACAGGGATGTGAAGTGAATGTGGCAGGTAAAGGACAGCAAGAAAGTCAGTTTGGTTAGGGAAGTAACATATGAAAAGATGGGAAAAGTAGGTTGATACTGGATTGCAAAGGGCTGTAAAAACTAAAAAGAGGATCTTCTATCTGTTACTAGAGATAATAGGGAGCTACTGAAGTTTAGTGAGCAGGGGAGTGATATGGTAAGATCTGAATTCTTAGAAAATTTACTTTGGTAGCTGTGTGGAGAACAGATTATTGAAGAGAAAGCTTTGAAGGCAGGGACATCAATCAGATCTACTGCAATACCTCAGGTGTGATGTGATGAAGGCCTGAACCAAGGGTGGTGACTATGAGAAAAGGAGACAGTTATAAGAGATATTGTGCTAGGTATAAAACTATAAGACTTGACAATTGCTTAGATATGTGAGTAGAAGGTGAGTGAGGAGTTGAGAATGACACCCAAGTTGCAGATGTGAGTGACTGAAAAGATTTTGGTGACCTTGACAACAATAGAGAAGTTTATTAGAAAGGTGGATTCTGGGGAAAGATAGCAAGTTCAATTTTGCATACATTTGGGATATATTTATACAGTTAGAAAAACCTCTTGGACATTCCAGTTTGAAACACACTGGAGCTCAGTGGAGGGACCTAGGACTAGATATCTCAATTTGGAGTAATCTGCACTGAGATGACAATTAAACCCATGGGAGCTAATGAAGTCACCAAGTGAGAGAGTACAGAGATAACAGAAGAGGCATAGAACAGTCTTAGTGAACATCCACAGTTAGAGAAGGTGATATGGATAATAAATCAGCAAAGGAGACTAAAAATGAGCAATCAAATCAGAAGAAGAACAATGAGTAGTGTCATGAAAATTCAGGGAGGGGAAAGCATCCAGAAAGAGAGGATGGTCAACATTGCCTAATATTACAGGGACATTTAGAAGGATTCCAGCAAAATTAAACTACCATCTCTCTCTAAACTTAATAGTCTATTTTCTGGCATGGGAGCATTCCTATAAGCCACACCTCCTCCCATACCTGGAATTCACTGCCTTTTCAACTCTAGAAACTTTCTACAAAGCTCAGGTAAGGTGTCACTTCTTCCTTGAAGACTTCCTTGGATCTCCTAGCTGTTAGTACCCTCTTTCTTCAAATTAACTAGTACTTAACTTATTTGTACACATAAAGAACTTAAGTTCCTCAAAATGAGGAACTATTTCCTTTTTCTTTGTATCCCCAGCACCTAGTATACTACCTTCCCTGTGGTATACTGTAAGCAAAATAAATGTCTGTCAAATTTGAATACATAGAAAATATGAAAATAAGAATAAAAATTCTCTGTAAAGGAGAAGAGTAGAACGTTAAGATTAATAATGCAAACTAATTTAATAAAGATTATTGAAAATGTACAGTAAAAAACAAAGCAAAAATCAAATGCTTTTATTTCCTTTATTAAAAAATGACATACTATTTGAAGCTACACACCTCTAACCATTCCATTCACCAGTTATTTCTGAAAACAATGGAAAGAATGTTCACAGTCTGCATAATTTTTACTAAACTTTTCCAGATCAAAAAGTTCCCCAAGGAAAATAAAATGGTAACACCTAAAAAAGGGGCTAACAAACTTTACTATCACTTCCAATGATACCCCTAATTCTATGTGAAATATCATTCTCCCATCATTATTTAGCTCATCCATAAGTCTCTATAATCGTCAGGTAAAATTTTTGTACGTGTGAAATGAAAGCTATTCTTTGAAATAAATCTGACATTTCTGCATAATTGTTATTTAGTATTTTTGTAATGTTTTATAAATATAAAATTTACAATTTTCAATTAAAAAAATTTTATTAAAAAGCATTAAAAGGGAGATACACTCCTTTTAAGGTCCATGAATCACACATATGGGTTAGTTTATCAGGTGGAAAAGATAATAAATAAGTCCATAATTTTCATCATGTAAGCAGCAAAACTAATTCACGAATTTATAATTCTCAATTATTTGTTTAATGTCATATGCTACATAGCCCCATCCATATTGTGTTGCTTATACCATGAAGTGTATAGTAAAAATGTATATATTACAAAGCACTTATTAAAAAAGATTGAAAGGGGCAGCTAGGTGGTGCAGTGGATAGAGCACTGGCCCTGAAGTCAGGAGGACCTGAGTTCAAATCCACACCTGACGCTTACTAGCTGTGTGACCCTGGGCAAGTCACTTAACCCCAACTGCCTTGGAAAAAAAAAGATTGAGGAGTGTTTATAGCCCTCAGATAAATCTAAAAGGAAAAATTATTCAATATTATAAGGCCAAAGGAATGGACATACCTTAAAACACTGTTCTATTTTGAGTATTGGCAAGTCTCTTCAGTTTGTGTTTATGCTGCTAATGGGTTCAGGGGTAAATGCTAGTAACTGTGTGTGTGAAAATAGCAATTCCTTCTAGAAACAGAATCCAAATAAGAGTAATACAACCTAGATAGTGCAATTCCTGATCACCCAGTACCACCCTTTCAAAATGATGAAGGAAAGTTGGGATCAGATTGTTGATAAAATCTGGCAATGGCAAGAATTTGTACATGGCAACAAGTTGCCACTGAAAGCCCTGACTAGGTCCAGCAGAGAATAAAAGGCAGTTTTTGAAAATTTTAATTGTGTAGCTTCTTACGCAGAAATCACTGCTCACACAGGTACACAGGTAAGTCTTTTCCTTTGAGATTGTTTCCATATTATTATTATATTTCCATATTATTCCTCCAATTAAAATTTTACTACATTAACTGAGTCCACAAAAATGTTTTATCATTTCAGCAGTAGTTATTTAGAACAAATCTGAAATTTTTCCCATAAGGTCACAAATATTAAAAAAAGAATATATATCCTTCAAAATTCTGGGAAAACTTCCATTTTGCATCACAAAATAAAATCTACAAAAGATCTTCCACATACAAAATGAAGTATTTCTATTAACACTTGCAAAATGCATTTTCAGTGTTTAGTCACAAAGGCCAACTAGGCTCTCAGAATGACAATGACACACACACACACAATGAAAATACAAAAAAACCCCCCAAAAAACAAAACAAAACTGTCTAAAATGCATTTAAAGTCACCTGGGGTTTTCATCTTTTCTTTCTGAGTTGTAATTGTACAACCCCAGAATTTCCTGAACTAGCCAACTCTTAAAACAAACAACAACAAAAACCCACAACAAAAACTGTAAGAAAGCAGTGAAGCTTGACTCTCAAATTTCTCAATAGCTCACATCAGACTTTAGCTTTCTACACTACAGCCTTCCCTTAGTACAGAAATTGAAGACCAAAAGGAAGAAAAATATAACTGGAAGGATATGGAAAGTAAAGAAGTCACTCAAAGACACTCTGCAACAGCAGAGATTTCCACAGCTGGGAATACCAAATGCTGCAGCATTATTGATAGTAAGCCTAGACAGCCTCTACTGAGTCTCTGGAGTGTCTTTGGCATGCGCATATCCCGCTTATATAAAGAGATGCTTACAGTCCAGGTGCTTTTTCTTGGGCCCCATTACTTCATGAGTGGTTGCTTTGCAGACGGCCCTTGCTACAGCAGAGCCAGTCACGCTGTACTGAGCAGCTGCGATTCGATCTGTGAGCGTTTGCCCCGACATCTTCAGCTGCTGCTTCTACTGCCTCCTCTTCTGCAAGAAAGAGTAGATAGATGGCCTCTTCATTAGCCCAGGGTTCCTGCCTTTGGGCAACAAGGGCCTATCCCTCTCTGCAGCCTCCCTTCTCCACCCTAGAAGGACCTCTGTAGGCGCTGTCCCAGTATCTCAGTCCCAACCAAACTAGAGGTTGTAAAGATGCGGATAAACCTACAATCCATCAGCCTGAGATGCACCCACAGAAAATGAACTCATTATGGGTGCACTAATCTCTACCCTGCAATACACCCTCCTCCTTTCTCTGCTTCCCCACCATCCCTAAGTCCTCCACCCTCTTGTCAATCAGCAATTTTTCTCCCCAACCAGACAACCTTATTCCCGCACTAGACCCTTCAGGTTTCAGGGTTACTCCCTGGGCACTGTGCCCACTAAGCGACCTCCCCACTGGTGCTGCAACATGCCCTTACTCCCTCCCCCACCCCAATCCCCAAGAGGCTACGGAGACCGACTGGATCGGATACCCAACCTTCGCCGCCCTGCCCTCCCCCTCCCTTGATGCTGCCTCGGCGGCTGCTGCTGCTGCTGCTGCTGCAGCAATGGGATCTTCCTCTCCCCATCTCCTCTGAGCTGGAGATTATCGTTGCATTGCGCCATATTATGCCCCCTCTCCCCCTTCTCAGCACACAGCCGCCACCCCCTCCCACATCCTTAATCCCTCCTTCCCGCACCCGTTTCCTGGTCCCCTTTATGCCCCGACCCTGCCTTCCCCTCCACCTCCCACCGCAGCCCTCTCAGTGCTCACTGCAGGGGGCCCGCCCTGGGGAGGAGGAGTGGGAGGGCTCGATGCGGCTCACCCTTCCCGGGTGCGGGAGCCGAGGATACCCGCGACCCCCCGCCGCTCCCCGAGGGTGGGAAGGGGCACCGGGCCCTTGGGCAGTGGGGGTGCCGCACCGCACCCGAGCCGGCGGCGGGGGGCGGACCTGTCACTCCCCGCCCGCCTCCCTCTGGGGAAGGATAATCGCCTCCGACGGGGCCCCCCGGCGAGGCGCGGCGCGATGTGGGGGGCCCAGTCGGAGCTGGAGAAGAAAGAGTGGAGCCGGGTGCGGGCGGTGTGCCGACGGCGGCCGTGTAGACAGACAGCCGCACGAGTCCGTTACTCGCCCCCGCCCCCACTCCCCAGGGCGACGCTGCAGCTGCCACCGCTCCCCGGGCCGCGGGGGAGAGACAACGTGCCCGCCCGCCCGCCTGTCCGTTTGTCTGTCTGTCTGTCTGCCCGCCTGCCCGCCTGCCTGTCTGTCTGCCCGCCTGCCGGTCGATCCGCAGTCCGTGGCCTCGGGGCGGAAGGAAGGAAGGAAGCCGGCGGGTGGGCAGAGAGCGGGAGGGTGTCTCGCGCGGAAAGATGCCCCCTGAGCTCCCCCGCAGCGCTGGCCCTCCTCCTTCTCCCCTACGGCGCCCCGCCGCCCAGGCCCCCAGCCCGCCCGCCCCGGGGTGCAGCATGTACCAGCCCGCCGCTCCCCGCCGCCGCCGCCGCCTCCACTGCCGCTGCTGCCGCCGCCGCGTCTCTCTGGCTCTCCCCGGTAGCGTCCCCATCCCCCCGCCCCCACCTCAGCTTTGGTTCCTCCGACAGAGTCAGGTGACAGGCGCGGACAAACCGGTGCGAGCCCCTCCGCCGCGAGGATCTCCGGAGCGGGTGGGGCGCGCGGGGTGGGTATGGGGGGGGGCAGCGTGAGCCCCAGCTTCCCCGGGACCCTCTCCTCCCCGCACCTTCCGGACACACAGACAGACCTGCATGCGTACATGCATCCATACACACTCACACGTACACCTTCCTTCGGTCCCCGCTAGGCTTGAGCAGCTTTCCTAGAAGTGGTCTTCACCGGGAGGCGAGCATCCCCTGAAAGGCTGTGCTGGAGAGACTGGGAGGGGAAGCCTCACCTCCGGCCCTTCCCCTCCTCGGGCAGCATGCGCACGCGCACGCCGACCGCCGGTTCCCGTGCACCTGCCTTCCCGACTCCGCAGCGGGCACCGGGCGGGCTAGAGGAGGACCGCCGCCCTGAGCCCCCGGCTCCGCGCCTGGCTGGGTTCGATGCTAAGTGGGCGAAGGCCGATGCAAGGGCAGAGCCCCGCTGCTGCCCGCTGGAGGGCAGTCAGGATGTCTCCTTCGTTGGTACTAGTCATGGCTGCCCGAGCCGCTGCTGGACAGTTCTGCTGCATTTCTATCTCTCCCCGCCAAGAGCCGCATGGCTCCACTGCTGGCGCGGGTGGGCACATCTCAGTGCGGGTGTTAACACCTGCCACATTTGCATCACGTATTTAGACCTGGAAAACTAGCTTAGAGGACCTCTAGTCCAACACCCCACCCCCAATTTTACAGAAGAGGAAACTGAGGCCTTGGAGTGAAAAGTGACATACCCAAGGTCACACAGGTAGTAAAAGGACAGATAACTGCTGGCAGCCTGAACTTGGAATAACAATAAATAATAATAGCACAAATGTGTTGCTTTTAGGTTCACACAGCAACGCCCTGTGAGGTAGGTATTGGACAGTATTAATGTCCTCGTTTGACAGAAAATTTACCCACAGTAGATAACAGAGTCAGGATCTGAGCCCATATTTCTGGGGTCCAAGTGATATGCTTTAAGACACTGAAGTCCTCTCAGGAATAAGTAGAAAATTTGTTAACTAGGGTCCTGATTAGGGCTGATAATATTTGCAAATATTTATTGTATGAAATTAAGCCTCTGCTATTAGTACCTGTCAGTGATGGTGTATTTGGATTTTATACCCAAGTGATGTTATTACTAGCGATACTTTTAAAACCCTATTTTGGATCTTAAATTCACAGTAAAATATTTTAAGTCTTCAATTTATGAATGTTAATTTTCATTACCTCCTATAGGCAACTTCTGTCCAAACTTCAGCCATAATATGACTTCTTTATTTAGGTTTTATGTATTTATCCACTTATCCTCTGTTCCCCTTGTAACTTTTCATGGCAGCCCTAGGCCATTGTTCTGTGTTCTATAAGTGCTCCATAAATAATGGTATTTATTCGTCATAGCTCTTCCACTCTCATCCCAACATGTGTACACACATACTCACTCCCTTACCCTTCCTTGATTTCAAGGCTCTAGAGGAACAGAAAGTAGCTCCTACTAACAAAAAAGGCCGGAGACCTTTGCTATATAAAGTTATTCTTTATTTAGTATCATGTTTGTCAAGATAGTCTCTTCCCTTCAGAGCTACAGCTGAAATGATATCACTTTCAAATCTTATTGCATCAAATTCATTAGAGAATTTGAAATTATAGTATCCTGGTACCTTTCCTCCAAGAATAAAAACATTTCTTTTCAGTAGCAGCTCATTACAGGGGACAGGGATTTCCTTAGCAGTTGCATGATTTCCTTTTCAATGCCTGTTTTTCTGGCAACTCAGTTGGCAGGAGGCCAAAAATTTTAAAAGGCGGAGATAGGGGAGGAACATATGGTTAGGCCCACAAGGTCGCACTTATAGGGAAATACTTATATTATTATCCCAACTTTTGTAACTGCTCTTAGTGCTGTACAGTTCTTCCTTGAGTGTCCAAACAAAAATACTCATGGAAATTCATTAGCCATTTATTATTCAACACCCTCATTGTGTTAGGTATCATACTGAAATACCAGGGCACAGTCCTTTAAGTCCAGATGTGGAAATCTTCTAAAAGGAATGGAGTAGCATGCAACTTCCTATTATAGTATATTAAATTTTTTTTAAAAATTATTTTTTGTTTATTTATACTGACATCCTTCAGATTGATGAGCATTATTGCTTGTTTCAGTAGTTTAGCCTCTTCTTTCTCCAATGCATTTTAAATACGATAAGTTCTCATGGAAGAATAGATGTGGAGAGCTGGCCAAAAAATGAGAAAGACCTAACTAAATTCAAGTCCCACATGACACATACTGACTGTGTGTCCTGGAGCAAGTCACAGTCTCAATACTTCAATGCTACTCTCTCAGGTATCCATCTTCATTGGCAAAAGAAACTTTTTGCAAGGATGGAAATCATGAAGCAAGTAAAAAAATAGTTCCATTTAAGGCAGTTTAACTGTCCTAACTTGCAAACAACAAGGCTAATGCTCTTCCTTCCATCTATATAGATTTTGCTTGCAGTATTTCACATTTACACGGCACTACTGCTGTTGTCTAGCATTTTCTTTATAAGCCATTTTAAAGAATCAAACACGTCACAGGCTGGAGCATCTTCTGTCCATGAACTCTTTGGCTTGTGGCAATGCAGTCTTTGAAAAGAGTTATCCATTTGGCATTTTAAAATATCTTGCAAATATTCCAAAGACACAAATTTAGTTGTGTTTTTGTTTTTCCTGTGGCAAAAACGTCATAGATGCTCTTGGTCAAAACAAAGATCTTAGAATAAAGGTCAAAGTAATGCCATTTACTGTACTAATATGAATATAGGCCATACCCCTAAAATGAGATCATTTTACATATGACACTAGAAAATAATTACTCCCTATAACCAATCCATTTTGGAGACCAAGACTTCAGATCTTTAATATCCCCCACACCCCTTTTTTAATTTAAGCAGGCTAACCCTAATGGGTCACTTTCAAACACTTATTCTCCTTTTCTACTTCCTTCAGTTTCAAAGCTTAGCTACTCCATTAAACAATTTGGGACCCATTATCCCCATTTATTCTTCCTCTCCATGACACTGAATCAGCTTTGTGCCTTAAAGCAGCAGGCTTTGGGGAGATAGAGAGGATTAATTTTTCTACAAGTGGGAAATGGTGATGGAACTGAAGAATATAGTAGAAATTCTTTGGGGAAGGGAATTCTGGAGGGCTCACCTCCCACTATTGATTTCTAATAGTCCTCTCCAATCTTGTAGGTGTAAAGGAAGGAGTAGTTGATGGGCTTTGCAGTTATATTTCTAAGGGAAGACAAAAAGTCCCAGTGATTAAGGGGGAGGTTTGCAGCTCACTTACTTTATACAGGGATGTAGAACACAGGTTACACCAGTGTAGGGTGTAGGGATCAGAAAAAATCTGGTACTATTATTGCTTCTGCTGTTTTAAGACCAACAAAGCTAAAACTGTGTCTATGGTGCTAAGAAGACATTCAGATTTATGCAAACCAGATTTGAGGATGGGGGTAGAATGGAGAAGAGAGTGTATCTTATATTTGGACCAATGAAATACTTACAAAAATAATAAGCTGGAATTGGACATTGTAAAGTTTGGCTACTTTACACCTGTTCTTCTCCAAGCAAAAAAGTGTAGAGATTGAGTTGTTAATGAACATTTGGTGAAACAATTGAGATCATGAGAAACATTTAATCTAATAAATACTTATCATTAATAATTAACAAGATACTACTTATAGTAAAGGTAAAAGTAGTTACTGACCATGTAGTTAGCCTTTTAATGTTTAAAGCAGTTAGTAACCCCGAGTTCTCAATGTCTTTGCCGGAGGAGTATAAGCTCTGGCAGGTTTTTACCAAGCTGGAAAGGCTTTGAGTAAGGTCCTGGTGACAGACTGGGCCTACTGTCCAAGGACCTGCCTAGCTAATTATGAAGGGACTTATTATCAGTAGGTTGGCCACCAGGTGGTGAATTCTTTGGCCGTTATAGCTCACGAAAATGTCTTTAACACCACTCATTTAAATGAGGTAATTGTGATGCTGTGGACCTGAGAGAAGAAGAGTAGTGACAAAGAAATCAATTATTGTGCTTGCATTTCTGTATGGATATTTCCTAGAAAATAGAAAAGGGAGAAGTATAGGAAAAACAGAAGAAATGGAGACTAGATGGTATTTAGTGGTGAGAAAGCTTGGGGTTGGATTTAGAGCTGGAAGGCATCTGAGAAGTTATCCAGTCCAATCCCTTCATCTTATAGATGGTGGTCCTCAGGTCCAGGGGTTGAATGACTTACCAAAAGTCACACACATAGTTAAGTGGCACAGTCCACCAGGCTGCCTCCAGTTCAGCCAAGGGTGCTAGAACATTTTTTGTGACGTCATACATTTTGTGGCATGAGTGAAGAATGCTTGCCAGGTTGTAGGGGACAGAGTGGAGAAAATATCTAAAGACTAGAAGGCAAAGGATAGTGGCACTGTGGTTTTCTGTTTTAAGTTTCCATCCCTTGAGTCATCATTATATATATGTCTATGAGTTCACATGAGAAGGATTGAAGGCAAAAAGAAAAGATGATGGCAGAGGATGAGGTAGATAGATGCTATCATGGAAACAAATGAACATGAACTTGGACAGATTTTGAGAGATAGTGGAGGATAGAAGGGCCTGGTGTGCTGTGGTCCATAGGATCCTGAAGAGTTGGAAACAGCTGAACAACAATGTGTTCGCAAGAGTGCGTGCTGATCTTGGTTCCGAGAAATATACAATGATGAAGCTGTTTGTTCACATGAAGAGTAACATCCATGGCACTCCCTTTCACAAATGGGGTCTCAAAATAGCTCTTCCAGGTTCAAGGTTCTCTATAGATCCACATCTACTCAAAATAAAAACACATCTCCCCACTAATGTGTATGCTTTTTTCTCTAGCTCATTAGAAGACACAATTAGTCTAAAGCAAAGGCATTTAGTGAAATAGCAGCAAGATTTTCAATAGAACATCCCCCCCAAATGGGGCACATCCTTCCCATAAATAAACACTATCAGTTGGAAGAATGATCACTCATGAAGGACAATAAAGGGCCCACATACAGGAATACTTTATAGAGGGGCTTTATAGAACCACACCTCCAGTGCTGCAAGATGATGCCTTCTGATATTACTGTTTTGTTCTGTGATATGACTGTTTTTTTGCTCTCAGCAGCTCTGTTCCTTGATGCATGTGACATCTCTACTGAACATATGACTCCATTGATCCCTTCTGGGAGCAGTAGCATCATTGCTAGGTTTACTCCTTGCTGGGTACTGTAGTCTCCGCTAGGCCTGCTCTTTGCTATGCAAGGAGTTTCTGCCTTACTGTGCCTTCTGTCTGTGAAGGTATGGTAGCTAGAACTTGCCATGATAAAGGGTCCTGTTTGATTCCTACCCCTAAACCATAGATTGGTTTTTTATTCATCCATCCATATCTCCCTCCCCACTCTACCCCTCAACATACACACCATTATCCTCTCTAGCTGCACTGCAAATGAATTTGAGGTAGCACAGAAGGTAATCTATGGAGGCAAAGTCAGTGAACTCTACCCATCTAGCCCACTTGCCTATCATGTAGCCCTGTATGCCTATGCATATCTGTCAATGGGAAAACCTGAGTGCTTTGATGCCATATTTTAGCCAATGAAAAACCTGTTTCCTTAATAATGGTATAAAGCTACCCAGTGACATTTCTTCCTGTGTCTTATTTCTTGAGCAGGCTGCTGGAGGGCTAAGAGGAAGTTGCCCCATAGTGGTATAAAGAAGATGGTAGTATTCCTAACAATTTGGCACATATAGTATCATATATTACAATTATTTTTAATTTTAAAATGTCTTAGCTATTAAATATAATATATACTTATGTTTCATCATGTCTCCTATTGTGCTTTGAAGGTGACAATTTTATGCATCAATTGTTAATGACAATGATTATGATTATCAGAGGCAGCTAGATGGCACAGGGGATCAAGTACTGGACTTGGAGTCAGGAAGATTTGAGTTCAAATCCATCTGAAGACACTTAACTAGCTGATCCAAGCAAGTCATTTAACCTCTCTCACTCTCAGTTTCTTCATTTGTAAAATGGGAATAATAATTGTACCTTCCTCTCAGGGATGTTGTGAAGATTGCCATAATATTTATAAAGTACAGGGCAGCTAGGTGGCACAGTAGATAGAGCACTGGCCCTGGACTCAGGAGAACCTGAGTTCAAATCCGGCCTCAGATACAAAACACTCACTAGCTGTGTGATCCTGGGCAAGTCACTTAACCCCATTGCTAGCAAAAAACAAAATAATATTTATGAAGTGCTTTTCATACCTTAAAACACTATATAAATGCTAGTTATTGTGAAAATGATGATGATTTTAGATAAAAAACTAGGTTTTTCAAAGATCAAACACAAAAGGGAGGTATTAACATAAAAAAATTGTGTACATGGCAAAAGCTACCAATGATTAAAAGAAAAACATACTTTGGAAATGTTCCTAGTAAGTAAAAACAAATGCTATGTGGTGTGGATTATGGATACTTGGCTAAATCCTAATGACTCTTTGATCAAAACAAAACTAGAGTTGTTGATGAATATTGCTGTTGTGAAGTACTAACTCAAAAATCCCATACTGTTCTTTGAAGGGAAAAATAGGATACCATGAAGAATTGCTTAAGTATAAACTTGAGCATTTAGTTGTGACATCATTCAGGAATTAAGTTAGAAAAGAATGTAATGGAAAGGATTTAATCAGTTATTTCAGTTGAAAGGTGAGATTTTAAGTCTGAATATATCTCAGTGGATTATCTGGACACAAGACCTCATTGATTGCTCTTTTAGAGTAGTGAAATTTACCAAATGGCTAAGTAAAAGAATTGGAGGCTAGAGCAAAGAATTCTATGTTCTCAAATTCAGAAATCTCCAGAAGTAGGGATGGAAATTTTAAAGTAGCTACAATAAAAGGGGGAAGGAAATGGGAACAAGCATTTATTATATATATGCCTGGCATGGTGCTAGGCATTTCAAAAATATTATCCCATTTGACTGTCATATCAACACTGTCAGGTAAGTGATATGATCCCCATTTTATAGTTGAGGAAACTAAGGGTGAGAGAGGTTTAGGGTTAGCCCTGGGTATCTGAGACTGCTTTTGATCACTAGGTCTTCCTGACTCTAGGCCCAGCACTCTAGCCATTGCACCATTTAGCTGCCATGTAATAGTTAATATTTATATATTACTTCAACGTTTACAAAGCACTTTACATACGTTGTCTCATTTGATCCTCACAACAACCTTGTGAGATAGATGCTATTATTATTATTATTGTTCCTATTTTATAGATGGAAAAAAAAACTGAATTTAAGAGGGTGACTTGCCTTGGGTCACAGGACTAGAAATGTCTGAACACAGGTCCTAATTCCAGGTCCAGCCCTCTATCCACAATATCACCTGAATACCTGTTAAAAAATATGGGAGAAAAATCTCTCATTCAAGATTTTCTGTTTGAAGGCCTAAATACATTATTAAAGAATGTTTAAAAATAAAATTTTAAAATTTTAAAAATAATGTAGTTATAAAATTATACAATATTAGTTATAAAATATAGAATATTTAAAAATAAAACAGTATACTGAAAATGAAATTTTACAAATTCAAACTTGTTTACCATTGCCCTCCCCATGAGCAGGAGACATGTAAAAGTTTCTGTGCTGCTACATGCAAACTTAATGACCATTATTTAGTGCTTAGTAGATACTTATGTGGATTAAATTGGCCACTGAGGTTCCTTCCAACTTTAAAATTCTGTAAGAATGATCTCATCCATTTGGGTCCATGCCCAACCAGTGGGACTCACAACCCCACACCTTCTTATCTTTCAGAATTCTTATCTGTCTTTCAGAAATCCTCCAAAAGGACACAACCACTTGGATTGGGTAGCTCTAGGCTCCCATTCCTTCGGCATGATTAGCCAACTTCTTTTTCATGTACATCCTTGATGTTACTGTCTTTTTTCTGGTCTACTTGCTCAGACACAGAACAGATGTTTTTTTTCTTTTTTGTTTTTGTTTTTTGTTTTTTGGTGGGGAAAGGGGGTTAGGTTGTGTTGTTTTCTTCTTTTTCCTTTCTGTTAGGTTGAAAATTTAGCACTGAACTTGTTAACTACAACTATTCAATCACTAGACCACACTGTCTTCCTGGGTAAGAACATCATAATTGCCCAACTCCTGTAGAGGGTATAGAAAAAGCCTGAATTATGTACAAATTATACCCATTTCCAGAATGGCTCATTATTTTGTGGGAACTTTACAAATAAAAGAGGACCAGAAGTAAACATGTTGATTCTGTTATTACTTGGACATGAATAGAAAAGCTGGTTCCAGAGCAGACATCAGATAACTGAGGTAGACAGCGGCTTCTACGCAGCACTTATGGTGATAATAGCCTGGATTTTAATTCCTGCTAAGTTTATACTACTTATAGATATTAACTAATGAGAGTATGAGTATGCTCTGTATTCTCTGTTCATATTCCCAAAGGAAAGATATCTACATCTCCCTCTCAGGGTATAGGGGTTCCCCCAGACAAGTTGGGGTGTCTTTCTCTAATGCCATTGTCTCAAGCCCTTACTACCCCCGCAACACACACATACACACACACACACACACACACACACACACACACACAGTGGCCCCTTGCTGCACCAGTGAGCAATGTTTCATTTCCATTTCCATTTAATCACTTTACATCTGATATTTACTTTGAAATGATAGCAAGAGCAAATGCAAAAACATTTTGCCTTGCTCTACCCCAACACTCAGGGACACACTCTCTCCTATTCCACTTCTGTCTCTGGGGATAGTAGGTTCACTCTTAGCATAGTTCTTATACAACATTGGTCCCAAGAAGTTCACATCCAGATGGAGCACGACTGCCAGATAAATTCTCATCTCAGCTACCCTGGGCTGAGTCTTAGAGGTTGCTTCTGAAGGTCACATTTATCCTTGGGACATCAGTGCTGAGCTGGCTTCAAAAACCTGGATGCTAGGACATATTCTCCCTTCACCAAAAATGAAAAAAACTAATACGGAGGGTAGGAAAGAACCTATGCCTGTATTCACAGGGCCACATGGCAGACTCAGTGGGGAAGGCCCAAGGCCTTTCCCATTACAATATTGCCTCTCACCAGATGCCATTAACAAGGAGTCCAAAAGGTCCATCAAAGGTACTGCCAAGGAGAAAATAGCCAAAGGGACTAAGCCCAGGCCTCTTTGAAGCTGCTCCCCAGTGGCAGCCATGCAACTAATCAAAGAAGGCTTCATTTATCCACACGCTGAGGCAAAAGGGTTAAGTGACTCACCTAGGGTCACATAGCTAGAATAGGTATTTACAATGTATTATTGCCTATCTAAATACACACATGGCTCTGTAATGTTCCTTGAATCAAATAGTGAAGATTATCAACTTATTATCAGCTTATCAACTCCAATTGAAAGGAAGAGTTAAATAAAACACCAAAATTCAAGGTAATGCTATTGGATGATAAATATGAATGCTTCACTTGCATAAACACAAAGATCAGAGTTCTTTTCCTGCCCCCTTAAAACTGCCTATTCTTTGAAAATGGTTCTATTTAGTTTGCTTGCTTGTTTTTATAAAAGCGAATATTAAAAGGAAGATTCTTTTCATCTTATCTCTTTGGTTTATGAGGTAGAAGCAACATTTCATCATTCCTAGGGTGCATTGAACTAGAGCTGAAAGGGAAATCAGAATTCATCTAATCCAAGCCCCTCACTTCACAGATAAGGAAATTGAGGCTTGGGGAGGTTAAAGGACTTAACCAGGGTCACACAGGAAATAACAATCAAAAGCAGAATTTGAACCCTGGACTTCTGAGTCCAATAGTGCTCTTTCTACTGTACCTAGCTACTGTTTGCTTTGTGTTAACAAGATCAAAGTCTAAAGATAAGAAAAAACAAAATGCTTTAAAAACTTTGTATATTCAAATTCCATTCTCTACTTTTTCCTGAAATATTCTAGTTAAATTGTTAAAATGACAGATACCTCACTTTGGACTTGGGTAGCACATTGAATAGCACATTAAACCTGGAGCCAGGAAGATCTGAGTACAAACGCTTATTAGCTGTGTGACCCTAGGCAAGTCATTTAACTTCTCTCTGCCTCAATTTCCTCTTCTGTAAAATAAGGATAATAATAGCACTTACCTTCCAGGATTGTTGTGAGGATAAAATGAGATAATATTTGTGAAGTGATTCAAAAACTTTACTTTTTATATTTTAGCTATTACCATCACTGTTACTATTTAACAAGAAGGATATTTTTACCTTTTATCTTCCTATACTTAGCATATAGTCTGTCTACCTCAGATGATTGTCTACCTAACTCACAGTGTTGTGAGAAAAGTGCTTTGTAAACTGCAAAGAAATCTATCAACGTGAGACATTATTATATATTATGATATATAATATATTGCAATTTATTATATATTTTAATATATTATTATTATTAGACACTAATAAAGTATTGATTGAATTGATTAGTTGGGGATAATCACCAAAGTTGCTGTAGTATTCTGATGAATATTATTTCACTGGCTTCGTTGTACAGGTTGGGAAGATAAAACAAAGACAGATACAAGGACCTGCTGAGTTAATGTCAGCTTCAGAATTACAACTTAGAGCTCTTAAGATTCAGAATCACTTTGGTTTAACACTTTGTGTTCTAGGTTCTGGGCACAGGAGAAAAGATATAGCATCTGTAGCACTTGGTTGTGGCAACCTTTACACACCTTTTATATCTTTTACTTTTGATAATATGTGTAAAGTGCTTTGCAAACCTTAAAGCACTATATGAATGCTAGTTATTATCATTATCATTATTATTTATTCTGAGAACTCTACAGCAGACAACCTGGTCACAAGTAAATGTATAAAGAACTTAAATAGTATAAAAAGGTTAGTTCTCTTTTTCAAAACAAGAGATGGAAGAAAGGGAATTTTTGGAAATGAGGAGTAATTTTATATTGTTGGATGCCTTTGGCTATTTGACAAAGGGAAGACTGTTGATTCTAAGCTGAATTCTAGAGGAAAAAGAATAGCATTAGCTAGCAATTATTTAGAGGTAAACACTGGGACAGTGTGCCTTCTATCAAGCATGTCTATCGGCTTTTCTCTGCCCTTCTTTCTGTGTAACTGTATCTACATATGTCTGTATCTAAATTTATATTCTGAGCTGGTGAAGGGAGTGACCTTGTCTATATATTCTACTGCTCATGGGATGGATAACATGGAAGGTAGGAATGTATGTGTGTATGTGTAATAAAGGACTGAAATAAAGATAGCTATTCATTATTCATCCTTTGATTTAGGTTGAAATCTCTTGTGAGGATATGTTGTACATGTGTATGTGCATATACTAAACATATTCTAGCCTAGTAAAATGGGCTTTGCAGATGAGAACAATGAAGAATAAATACAAAATCGCACCAAATCAATCATCTTTCCTTTCTGCTTCTTTTTCCAACAATGAGAAAAATTAATGTGAAATTGTACCATTGTGTTATTGTTTCTAATTCTGTGTAACAATCTGAGACTGGACTTCATGTTTTATAGCTTAAATGAATCTTGGGCAAAATAACTATGGCCTTAATGCTTTTTACAAACAAAATGGATTAGGAAGCCCTGAGTGGTTTGGTTCTATTTTGTTTTTTCTGTTTGCCTTAAGCATTTTCCATGGCCTAAGTACTAATTTACTTACACAACAAACAGAAGAGAGGCATTACACAGTAGAAAACATCTCTGTGTTAAGGTTTAAAAAATACATAATCTAAATATGTAGCCTTTCAGAGTCATAGGGAAGCTCTATTACAATAAAGTTTCATAATTAATATTCTAGTGTCAATTGATTCAAAACCAAAAATAAAAGATCTACTTAAAAAAAAACCCAGTTCATACTGGGCTTCTTATGAACTTGGGTAAAGAGACTTAAATCAAAAAAGTCTGTGTTTTGTTAAAAGGGTAATTGTTAATACCAGAAGTTTGGGTTTTAAGAAATTATAAACATTTGTTCTAAAAATTCCCAATAATTTCCACAAGGAGATTACCAAATGGATTGCCAATATCTTTAGCTCAGATGTCTAATTCTCACTGATGTGATTGATGGATCTTTTGACCTTCTTAAAAATCTTCCTTATTAATATGAAAATTGGATGGATTCTTATTTCTATTGGATTTGTAGGTGATGTTGAATATGTTCACAGAAACAAAACTATAGAAATGCCCTGTCATTACATAGCACATCACTCAGGCCCTTAGAAGTAATTATTTCTCATTATGTCTTTTTGAATCTACTTCTAACTGAGTAGATTCAGAGACATGTATTTGATGTAGTGAAAACTGCATCAGCATTAATAGTTCATCTATTATATCTGGTAGATAGAGAGGGAGACATCTAAATTTTCTCATTCTTACTCATTTTTTCTCTACAGCCACTGTCAAGTTCAATGTATTCCTTATTAGTAACAATAAAGGATGCTGAATTGCCAAGAAAATTCCAAGGCTTCCATGTTATTATGAGCAAAACAAAGGAAGATTGCCCAAAGTTGTGTTGAAATAGTGATATTTCCCTAGTATCTTCTAAGGGTCACCTGCATTACAAAGCCTCCTTAGTGAACCTCATAGCAATGTTAATAAAATTCAGTCAACCATCTATGTTGAAAAACACAGTGGATGGAAAACATATGGCCTAGTGTTTGGACAAAAAGGCCATTGAATTAGTTAGTTAGTTAGATACATAGATAGATAGATAGATAGATAGATAGATAGATAGATAGATAGATA